>NC_057862.1:579391306-579763181 GCF_019393635.1 Dromiciops gliroides
ATACTTTAAAGAGAGATTTCCTTCAGGGGTCCAAGGTAGTATGATTCACTCTCTTAAGCTTCAGGGGATCTCAGGTGTTATGATATAAGGAGAGGCACATTCTCAGATCTTCTGGCCTGTGCTCTGGTCTGTAAGTAACCACAGGCTTCTTGCTCTTTAACTTGGAAACAAATCTGGTTCACTGTGGTAGCAAGTGTAGGCATGCCTCCACCCCTCCCTGACCTGGGACCGCCATCCAAGTCTGTGTCCTGATTATGAGACAGGGCAAAACTTCAGAGTTCCACCTCAGTGCCAGCAGAGACCCCTATAATCCCCTTGCCCTGGTCAACTGCTCAACCTTCTCACTATACTGTGAGCTGAGTTAGCTACAGCTGCAGCCAATTCAGAGGATCCAGAAGTCTCTTTCTCTGGTGTGGCCTGGGGCTGGATCTGTGTCAGCAGGGCCATAGGGTTGGGCTCCACTCCCACCTTGGTACAGCAGACCCCTCCTATAGAACTTCTAAGCCATTTTTGGCTGGAAAATTATTTCAGCCCATCCTTTTGTGGCTTTTGCTGCTCCAGGAATTGTCTATTGGCATTATTTGTGGGTTTTTGGACTGATTGTGTCAGGAGCTCCAAGCTCTTACTGCCTTTCCTCCACCATCTTGACTCTGCCTTTGCTTTCTAGGTTTTCTAAGCAGGTTTTTGTCAAATTTTGAGTTCTTACCCCCAAAAGTTCAATCTTCGGGTTTATCAAACACTAAATTACTCTGAATATTTACTACAATATATTGTATACCTAATCCATTGCACTGATCCACCACTCTTTTTCTTAGCCAGTACCAGATTCTTTTGATGATTACCATTTTTTAATATAATTTGAAATCTGGAACTGCTAGGCCACCTTCCTTTACAATATTTTTATTGATTCCCTTGATATTCTGGGGAAAATGATCACACAATTGCAAAACATTTTCCACATGTATTTGTACATGTATGTGTATCTGTGTCTGTGTCTGGATATGTATATGTATATGTTTATATTTTCCCTCTTTGAAAAAAATTTAGAAGTTAGTGAGGCTCAAGCAATGTTGGTAGGAAGCATTGTTCATCTCCCCTCTCCCATCTTCCCTTCCACTCCCATAGCTGTTCAATGCAGTTTGCCTTGACACTTTCCCAATATAAAGTATTTTTTTAATCATAATTTTCAGGAAATCCAATAATTCTTAAATTATCTCTCCCTGACCTACTTTCCATGTCAGTTTTTTCTACATTTTTATTCTTTTTACTTTTTTTATTACTTCTTGAAGTTACATAGAATTATCAGCTTCTATTTACCCAATTCTAATTTTTAAAGAATTATTTTCTTTGGTGAGCTTTTGTGCCTCTTTTTCCAATTGGACAATTCTGCTTTTTGAGGAGTTATTTTTAACAGAATTTTTAATCTCTTCTTCCATCTGGACAATTTTTAAGGCATAATTTTTTTCAATATTGTTCTGCCTCTTTTGCCAAACAATTATCTTTTCATAATTTTTTTTCCTTTGCTTTCATTCCTTTACCTATTTTTTTCTCTACCACTTTTATTTGAGTTTGAAGTGTTTTTAAACTTTTCTAGGAATTCTTGTTGGGCTTGTGTTCAATTCATATTTTTCTTTGAGGCTTTGCTTGTATCTATTTGACTTCATTTTCTTCTGAGTTTGTATCTTGATGATCCTTGTCACCATAGTAGATTTTTATGGTCATTTTTTCAGTTTTCTTCTTTTTATTTATTTATTTATTATTGCTGGGGAATTAGGGTTAAGTGATTTGTCCAGGGTCACACACCTAGTAAATGTCAAGTGTCTGAAGCCGGATTTGAACTCAGGTCCTCCTGAATCTAGGGCTGGTGCTTTATCCACTGTGCCACCTAGCTGTCTGCCATGGAAGCATTTCTAATTTCCATTTAGGAACTATATGTTCTCCTTAACGACCAGTTTTTGGAGAAGAATACTTTTGGTCCCTTTACCTTATCTTTCAGAAAGAAAATCAGGCTATACTTGTCAAACAGATAGTAATCACTCAGCTACTGACAAAATTCAAAAATCAAATCGTTGATCCATTCATTGCACAATTTCCACTACTCTCCAAAAAAGTAGAGATTTTTAGCCTTCTTTCTTGAAATTACTTTTGGACAATTATACTCCAATTCTTAAGCAACTAATTAAAACTTTTTTTAGCTAATTAATATTTCTAAATAATTTGATGACCCAACTCATTCTTTTCCTTTGTAAAAATAACTGAACAATGAGAGGCACATATTTCCCCTTTAGAGTTGCATCATTATCCTGTTTCTTTCATTAATTTTCTCCACCTCCTCATCTCTAACAATTTACTTTAGCCTCTAAAAATTTATTTTACTCTCTAACTATTCTGCTTACCTTTTATTACTTACCTCACCTTTTATTGCCAATTTACCTTCACCTTATCTTTCTTCAATCTCCTCTAAATTCTACTTCCTAATCTTCTTTGAAGCTCAGCAATCTTCCACAATGATAATAATTCTTTTTCTGCCTTAACTATAATTTGTCCTGCTTCTCTAATTGGGGGGGGGGGGACAGGGCAATGAGGGTTAAGTGATTTGCCCAGGGTCACACAGCTAGTAAGTGTCAAGTGTCTGAGGCTGGATTTGAACTCAGGTCATCCTGAATCCAGGGCTTGTGCTTGGCCACATAAGCTGCCCCCCCAACCCCTCCCCCCTTCTCTACCAAAATAGAAATAGTATCTGGACCAGTTTTTAGTCCTGGATTGGGATGTTCAAATTTTCCTTAATTTCTCCTCCCTAAATTCCCCTCCTTTTTTACAATCCAAATATCTCCAAGTTACTTAAGCATATTTTCTTCCTTTTTTATTCGTTTGGAAACCTTTCATCCCCACCCCTAATTCAATGAATTTTTTTGTATGAGAGCCAGAAATAAAATGTAGTCCCCTAAATCTCTTAAATTAATGTATGTTTTACTTCTCCAAAAGGTTCATTGCTTTTTATCCATTATTCAACTTCATTTTTAATATTTTCTATTTATATTGTTGGAGTCACTGTATATATTGTTCTATTCATTCTAAATATCTTTTTCTATGTCCATTCATGCAAACCTTCCCACATTTCTTTGAGTTCCTCACATTTACAAATTGTTGTTAGACCATAATATTTTATTAATCTACCATTTTTAGTCATTCACTAAATGATGGGTACACATCTATAATTATTCCAAAATATATTTTGAATATGTTAAGAAACAGTAATCTTTTATAAAAATAATAAACTTTTATTTAAAGTTTTGAGATCCAAATTTTATTCCTCCTTCCCTTCCTCATTTCCCCCCTCCCTGAGGTCGTAAGCCATCAGATATAGGTTATATAAGTGCAATTATGTAAACCACTACCATATTGGCCATTTTGTATAAGAAAAATTAAATAAAAGAAAAAATGTAAGAAAGTGAAAAATAGTATGCTTCATTCTGTGTTCAAACAAAATCAGTTCTTTCTTTGGAGGTGGATGGTATGCTCCATTGTTAGTCCTTTGGTGTTGTCTTAGATCATTGTATTGCTGAGAATAATTAAGTCATTCACAGTTCTTCATCAAACAATATTGCTGTCACTGTGCACAACATTCTCCTGGTTCTACTCACTTCACTATACATCAGTTCATTCAAGTCTTTCCAGGCCTTTTTGAAATCATCCTGATTGTTGTTTCTTATAGCATAATAATATTCCATCACTATTATATACCACAGTTTATTTAGCCATTCCCCAATTGATGGGCATTCCTTTGATTTCCAATTTTTAGCCACCACAAAAAGCTGCTCTAAATATATTAATCTTTTTAAATTAATTTTTTGTCTCTCAGCATTTGAACACAGGCATTGAAATATCCCTAATCAGACCTCTGGCTTTGTTACTTTCCTATCTGCAGAAATATTTCATGACCTGCCACCTCATTCTGGCTCTGACAATAGTCTGTGAATATTCTTCTTTTATCTTTCTTTTCTTTCACTTCCATCAAAACTATTTCTTCTGTTTCCCATAAGAGTTCTAGTCTTTCTTAGTAATCTTGTCTACTGAACAATTTCTTGAAGTAAAGAAGTGTTTATACAAAATTACTAGTAGAACAAGATGTCAGAGGAAAGGCAGTGAGCTCTTGAACTCCTGACACAATCAGTCAAAAAAACATCCAAATAATGCCATAGGACAATTTCTGGGGCAGCAAAAGCTGCAGAAGAATGTGCTGAAAACATCTCCCAAACAAGGACAGCTTGGAAGGTCAGAAGGAGGGAGCTGCTGTGCTGAGACAGAAGTGGAGCCCAACCCCACAGTTACACTGACACAAATCCAGTCCCAGGAAGGCCTTGCCAGAGAAAGAGACCCCCCAGAGCCTCTGATTCAGCTACAGCAGTAGTGTTGTCTGGAACTAAGCTCACAGTCTGGTGAGAGGGCTAAGCCTTTGGCAGGGGGGAAATTACAGGGGTCTATGCTGGTGCTGAGGCAGAACTTGGGTTTTTCACCCCTTCTGGGAACCAGGAGGCAGGCTTTAGTAACAGTGGCCCAGGTGGGGAAGGGGCACAGGCTTGTCAGAGCTGACAACCACAACACACAAAGCTGGTTGATTAGCAAGTTGGTCTAGGGTCATCTACAGACCAGGGAACAGGCCAGGTGAGTGAAGAACCAGTTTGTCCTTAAATCATACCACCTGGGACCTTCTGAAGCTTGAGATAGTGCAGCCTGAAAACAGTGCCCCACTTTAAGGGGCTAAAAAATTACTGCTAGAAAACCATCTCAAGTTATAATAGAAATAATAAATGTATTTGCATATATTCTTATTTCCATTGTTGATTATCTATTTACAGGAATATATTTATAAAATTTCTAGAAACAGGCAAGACTTGATATTCCTCAGTTAATGGCCATACATTTACTTTCCATGAAGGATGTAATTTTTATATTGAGTAGATACCAAATTCAAGTCAACAGAGGAGAAGTTATAGAAAAAACCTTTGGTCTTAGCCATGGTTCTCTGGTGAACTTTGAAAATTTTCCCTGCTATGAAGTGCTCTGGATGAAATACAGGAAAGAACTGGGCCTTAACCTGTTGTTTGTTTAAAGGGAGGGTAGCACTGACTCATGCTTTCTCAGAAACTGGGTACACCCTGAAAGAGGGTCAAACTTGTACAAAATGACTTATCATAGCCTAAATTCAAAGCAAGCAGGAGGAGACCAAAAACATTATTTAGCCCTTTGACTCAAGTGTTCTAAGCTATTTCTAGGGCACGGCGAATGAGAGCAGTTGCCTGGCCTTGCTTTTTGGAGGGTCCAACTTATATTGCTAGTACATGGAAAGTGACTCAAGAAGGAAGTTTGCCAGTTGGGAAGCAAGAAGATTGAAGAAAAGGGTAGAATGGGGTGAGAGCCTTGAAACAATATGGTTAACCCATACTCTCCCATCATACACTACATTCTATTCTAACCAAGGGGAGCTGGTAGGACTGCTGGAATCCAAACCCAATGATAAAAAAAGTTTCTTTTATCAATGATAAAAAGGTATCTTTTTAAGTACCTACTAGTTAAAAGACTTGATCTTATCTTCTAGGGATTCAATAATGAAAAATAATCTCTGAACTGAAAGAGTTCATATTATACTCAAAATATATAATTAGAAAACTACCTATGGAATCATTTGAGGAGAAAGAAAACTACATATGGAATCATTTGAGGAAGAAGAGAACACTTTGGTGACTTGTTTTCTTTTGGAGGACATCTTGGATATTCATTTGAACATGATTTCACCTGTATAAAATATGTGTTTATGTATGGATGTGGGAAATGGGCAGTCAATCAATATGCATTTTATGTGCCAGCCACTCTACCTCAGTAGTCCACTGAGAATATGATTTTCTTTTTTACTGTCGCCATCTACCCTGGGGAAACCAAACATATTAGGCAAAGAGTTGGTCAGGCTAACCCCATAATTCATTGAGTTTATTTTTCTTCCTGAAATGTGTAATTGTGATCTTTAGAGAATTGGCAATAACAGACAAGGATGCTGCCAGCATAAAGGAAGATATAGTACAATAGTACTGATGATATCGTTTACCCAGATCTTACAATAACCTTCCCTTGTACGGCCCTGCATCAGTGCAATGTAGTCCCTCTCAACAGAAAAAGCACTCCCCTCCCTCTCCCTTCTCCCTTCTCCCTTCTCCCTCTCCCTCTCCTTCTCCCTCTTTCTCTCTTTCTCTGTTGCTGTAGCCAAGCACCTTCACAAAATATTAAGGTGGCTCTCTGGGATGCTTCGGAAGATCTTGGGAAATATTCTAAACCAGGAGATCTAGGAATGAGGAACACTTACAGACCATGGGCCACAAAGTATAGACTTCTGGCTTGGCAACCCTGGGTTTCCTGGCTTTGGGCTCATGAATGCCACTTGCTGAAGCTTGTAACTTCTTAGCAAATAACACACATACGCTCCCCTCACTGGAACAACATAGAAAATTAGCAATGGAGTGAAAATAGCACCATCTAAGCATCTCCTCTTTGCCCTCAATAAAACAGCCCACAGCTTGAAAGACCAGAGAATTTCTCAGCAGACACTTTTAGTTAAACAAAGCATTTTGCATACCTCTGGTATAAGGGTGATATTTATTTTTTTTCATTATTCATGAAACAACTTTAATCTGAATGCTGATTTTACGAAGAGAACACTCAGTTACAACATGGCAGAACTCATGCTGCGTCGTAGCTGAAGATGTCACCCACAATAAACATGAACCGCTGTGACAATGGGATGGCAGAAGGTGAAGAATTGCTTTTCTTTTGGGGGGGTAGTACGCGTTGAGAAAGGGAGAGATGCATTTGATTGTGTTTACAAGATTCATTCACAGCACAGCAGGCAGTATTCACACTATAATATTCACCCTAACACAGATAATTTGATTTTCAACCTGGTTATCATGCATTCAGACATAGCAATACATGAAAATATATGCTTTAGCAGTGCATTTTAAACAAGGTTGCACACTTTAAGTCGGAATATATTAGAGGTGAGTGTTGAAGTTAGCGATTATAGAAGTCCTAGAAAGCTCCATTCAGCACATGGCATATGTTAAGAAATTACTCAAAAAAAATCTTTTTAATTTATACTCCAGATGCTGACAATATATACAGTATGCAGTGGAAGTGATAGAATTGCTCGGTTTTGAACTTTTCACAGTTTGAGAAGTATTTCTCCAACTTTCTATGGTGTGAAAGTAAATTGAACATCAAATCCCCTGGACATCATTTGCCCCATCTGTGGCCCCCAATCTTAGTATCATGGTGTTGTAGAATGGAAGGAACCTTATTTCTTAATTTTACAAATTAATGAACTGAGTTCAGTAAGGTTAAAAATATCACCAAAGATCGAAAAACTTATCACTGGCAAATGGAGTTGAGTCTTAGTCCAAGGCCAGTGTTCCTTCCATGGCATTGCGCTGCATTTCATTATTAAAGAAATTCTAAGTAAATGATCTGATAACTTGAACAGTGGCCAGAAAATGGTAACCAGACTAGTGAAGGGTCTTTGTGATCATTCTCTATGAAGATCAATTGATAGAGCTTTGGATATTTAACATGGAGAGAAGAAGATGTACATGGTTGCTTTCTTCATGTATTTGAGAGGTTGTCATATAGGAAAATGAGTCAGTTTATTTTATTTTTTGCCACAGTGGACACAGACCTAAAAGCAATAGGTAAAAGATGCACCAAAGACAATTTAGGCTTGATTTCAGTAAAAGATTCCTTACCATTAGAGCTGTCTGGAAGCATAGTGCTGTCATAGGATGTAATGGGTTCTGCTTCACTGGAAGACATCAAGTTTAGCCAATCATTCATTTCCCAGGTGTGTTATAGAAAAAATTGTTGTTCGGGTATGGGGTAGAAAGGCTACTTTTGAGGTTCGACTCCAAGAGTAGTAAGCAGAAATGTAAAAGACAACCCACAATTATTTCACAATTAAAATACAGGAATACACATAGCACATTCAACTAAATAACACAATAATTTGAACAGAAAAAGATAGCCTTAGCTGTGTGACCCTGGGCAAGTCACTTAGCCCTTATTGTCCCACCAAAAAAAAAAAGATAGCCTGGCATAGTCAGGAAGGTTCACATAAAGCCAAAATGCCCACAACTAATGGCTCCATACAAAGGTTTCTATCATTCCAACCTCATATCTGCAAGTTGGAAAGTCAGGCTAACATTGTAAAAACATATTCACTGTGAAGATTGTTTCATTACTTCGCTCATATTTCCTACCTCTCTAGGTGTTATTCCATAAAGGGAACTTTTTTCAACAGGGGGAAGCTTTAATGGATAAAATTGTTATGTAAAACTTTGGTCTTTTAAAACTTTAAACTGACCACCTGAGCCATTAAACAATTCCTGAAGCAAAATACATTTAAGGTTTTATTAATTTAATTGCCTTTTCCTTAGTGATGAACTTATTTCTCAAATATGATAACTAAAGAAAGAGCTTGAATTGAGACATGAGTTAAAGATTCCCTGTACATGGCTAGAAGCATCTCTACTCAATACCACTGGAACCAGTGGATAATTATAATTATCAACAGTATACATGGAAAAGAATGGATAAAGCAAGCAGTTCCAGAAAGAAGATAAAGGGGTCAATTTCAACCCCTAAATCAAACACATTTACAAGTCCATTTTCTGCCAATTATCTGTAGAGTTAAGAGGTACTTTACTGAAAAAGTATCACTTTACAAGACTTTCCCAGTTCAGTCAGAGAGTCCTGAAAAACCCCTCAAAGTCCAGGATGTCAATTCAAAGGTCTTGTTTCTCAATTCTCTCCATGTTCTACATGTATAATACCCACTGGATTCAGAGTTCTGCAAGTGATGAGTTATTATACAAAGATAAGTGGCTAAGTATTATAAATCTTCACTGAGCACCATCAGACCAAATGAGTTTCAATTATAGAAGGAAAGATTTAAATTAACTATAAAGAAGAATTGCCTAAAAGTAGTAAGAATTAAACACTGGAGCAGATTCATTCATCTACCATATTGGTCAGTTCAAACGGATGGACCACACCATTTACTGTATTGATAGGTTGCTCTCAGATAGGATAACTATAGATAACTATAGATAAAATTGGTTATACTTTGAAAAACAAATTGCCTTATAAGAAAGGTTCACAAATTTTAAAGAAATTTGATCTTTTCCTAAAAGTAAATAAATTCATTTCTGCCACAAAAATAAGACATAATATAAAGGAGGGGAATTATACATACAAAGTTAAAATTTAAGAAAAAGAAGAGAAATTTTAAAAAAATCCAAATCATCTAAGCTTATACAAAACTTTACCTCAAAAATTCAAAATCTATTAAATTTGATAAGAAATTCAATATGGCATCTCTGGGGAATATATATATGTGTTGCCAGTTTTATCTGTGCTATCAACTAGCATATTCACCACTGGGAGAAAAAATGACCATGGATTACTGTATTATTAGAGAAATTACATGTATATTGATTTTACCCTCATGTAATATAGGATATTACAAAACAGAAGATATAAAACAAAATGCATCCATGAACATGAAGAACTCCCTCAATCCATAAACTTTTGGAAGCTCTCCAATCCTGGCTTTATTTTGCATTTGTAGAGGTGGACTCAACACATTAATTTCTTGTTGATATTTTTAATTGAATCTTTCTTCTCCCTACTGCAGCTAACCTAGAGGATTAAGAGAAACTTTTTAAAACTCTATTTTGTGCTCATTTCTACTCTATCATCTGACAGCACTATCACAAGAACTTCTCTTGAAAATTTTTCTAAAGACATGATCTGTGTTTCCATTGATTTGGGGAATGCCTGGAGTGGAAATTCAGTGGAAATTCTGTCTGTGATTCATAATTTAAAAATTAAAAATCAATTGCCTGGGCCTTGATAGGTTAAGTGACTTACTCATGGCTTTGCAACTTTATGCAAATTTTGTTTATATCTACCCATGTTTTCTTCCTTTAAAGAATGTAAGATACTTGAGAGCATGGATTGCATAATTTTTAAATTAAATTTTCATTTTTATTATATATTTAATATCAATAAGCACATGTAGGAAGAAAAAAGACGAATAAGAAGCTATAAAGTTTTGATAGATTGAATTTTAGAAGCATATAAAAGTGTATACACATGTAGAGATATACAACATTTTAAAAGGTAGTATAAAAAAATTGTTTTTTTTCAAGCCCCT
Source organism: Dromiciops gliroides (assembly GCF_019393635.1). NCBI lineage: Eukaryota > Metazoa > Chordata > Mammalia > Microbiotheria > Microbiotheriidae > Dromiciops > Dromiciops gliroides. Next base: position 579,401,565 of record NC_057862.1, read on the forward strand.
CCTCCTGCACATACTTTTTTTCTTATATTTATCACTACCATATATTTATCTTCCCCAACTAGCTGTTTCATGTTTGTCATCATATCCACAAAAACTAACAAAGTGCTTAGCATTAAATAGAAACTTTAAACTGTTTCTTAATTGATCAATTGACTAAAGTTCAGTTCTTCTAATCTCTAAGACTAACCTTCTATTTACTATGACAGGCTACCTTTTTCTATTCAGATTATTAAAAGTAAAAGCTATAGTATATAAAAAAGCTAAATGATCCTAGGGATATGTGCTTTACAGAAGAAATTTCTGACCAGTTCTATCCTTCCTTTCAGAGGGCCCCTCACCCAACATAGTGATAAAATACTTAACTATGCAAAAAATATTCATAAAGAACCTTATTAATTTCTCCTTCTCTCCATTTCTTTGATCCTGAGCTAACTTACCCATCTTTACCTTAGTCTTGGTTGACACCTCTGTGACACGAACAAAAGCACTCTTCTCCTATATGTCTTAACACTCATGCCCAACTCATTTCCTCATTCCATTTTCTTAGCTTGGGTTGGGATATAGAGACCCTAAACTAAGATTTAGTTCATTCAGACTCAGTAAAGACTCTGTACCACTAGCACATTTTGGACTCAAATCTTCTTCTTTGCAAGACCCCAGAAATTCAATGGAATTTTCAAGGCCTTTCACAAATGCAGATCATTCTAACTTTCCTTAAACTTTACTTCTTACCCCCAACCCCATCTCTCACTATTTTCAAGGGAAAGCCTCTCACTTAAAAAAAAAAAGTTTTGGAATGCCCCCCCCCAATTTCAGCCGAATTTGCCCATGGGAAAGATAGTGCTAGTATTACTACTCTTCATGGGGATACTAGAAGTTTAAGCTTTGCTTTATGATATCTCTAAAGAAGGGATTTTGTGAGGTCTATAATAATAATAATAATAATAATAATAATAATAATAATAATAATAATAATAATAATAGACAGTTATACTTTTAATGAAGAGAAGAACTATGATCTATACACGGGTTTTATGTAAGTCAGATTTGGCTCAGGCATGCAACCTATATTTATACAAATATAATACTTATCCAGTAAATATTTACTAAACACCTACTATGCATAGGAAATAATGCTAGGTCCCGTAGGACCTAGATGGACAGCTAGAAAGGGCAATGGATAGAACACAAGATAGGGCAGTGGATAGAGCACTGGGGTCAAGAAGACCTAAGGTCAAATTTGACCTCAGATACTTACTAGCTGTGTGAGTCTGGGCAAGTCATTTAATGTCTGTTTGCCTTAATCTGCTGGAAAGAGAAATGGCAAACTACTCCAGTATCTTTGCCAAGAAAACCCCGTGGACAATATGGTACATGGGGTCATGAAGAGTTGGACATGACTAACAACAATGTAGATTATAGAATCTTTTCTTTCTGATATTCTTTCTGAATATATTCTTGTTCAAATATTGATATACACTCCATCCTTGATCTAAGGAGATAGCTTAATTGACATTTCCTCAAAGATTCTTACCACTGCAATTCTATGATTCTCATTGGATTGGGTCAGTAAACTAGAAAAAGGAAAAAAAGGAGATTCAAATTTTATTTAGTTCGGTTGCTGTTTTTCAGTCATTTTTGAGTCATGTACAACTCTTCATGACCCCATTAAGGGTTCTCTTGGCAAAGATACTGGAGTGGCTTTCCATTTCCTTCCCTAACTCATGTTACAAATAAGGAACTGAGTTAAGCAGAGTGAAGTGACTTGCCTAGGGTCACACAGCTACTAAGTGTCTGAGGCCAGCTTTGAACTCAGGAAGATGAGTCTCCCTAACCTCAGGCTTTGCACTCTATTCAAAGAGCCACCTAACTGCCTATTTAGTTCAGGCTGGGCAACTATTCCTTCATTGTGTTTATTTTAATGTACAAATATTGTAACCTTTTTGAATTTATTTTTAGTTTCAATGTTTTCTCTGTAATCCAACATAACATAATTTAAAACGCATCTCTGATTTATATCTTGGCATTGTCCCAATCAGTAGTTAAATTTCTAGTAGCAACAGAAAAAATTTCAATTGCAAATTTCTTCTTAGAATATAAGCTCTGATATGAGATATACCATACATGTTTTCTTTATATACTATTTAGCAAAATATTTAGGTATTTGATGAAAGCCTTTTGTTATTTCTGTTTTCGATGGTGATGGTGAAAAAGCAAAATAAGAATATCCCCTTCGTAAATACAAGACAACAAATAGCACCTTTGCTAAATTTAGTATCTTCTCTTCCTTCTCTCATCTCAGATTACATCTTTTCACTGAACTTTGCTGAAATCACAGGGACTAGCTCTCCTCAGTAGCTATTGCCAACACAGCATCTTCACGCTGCTTTAAAAAATGATGGGCACAATTAAGGGCACTTATTTCCTGATGAGAAAAATCCTTAGCTTTGTGACCTCAGTCCCAATCCTGGTATGCCTTAAAACCAGCTCTCTGAATGTTACATAGTAGGACAAAATATTTGTGGGTTATTTCTTACTTGTTTTGCTATATTCAAACATAGTATCTGTCCATGCCCCTCCCTTCATAAACTCACAAAAGCCATACCAGTGAGTATGCCATTTCAAAAAAAAAAGTAGGAAGGATTGGAATCGCTGTGGTATAAAAGTATGTTGTTGATGTTTTCATCAATGGATTTTGCTTCCACCCCATGCTAAGTAAAGCAGCTGGTGAATGTTATGTTACATTCTACAGATGGATCAGCAGTGGCAAGCATATAGCTCTACATCTCTAGTAAACAGGTGTTTGATTTTGTGTTTTCCAGTTATCCAGAAGGAGCCAGATTATTTTCGGGGAAAGGGAGTGTAAGCTGTGGGGGAGAGGAGACCCTCTAGTAGTTGGCAAAGATAAGAGCTGTCCGTCACTTGGCTTTAATCCACCTATTCACCAGACTTGATTTTTTAAGCCAGAATAACTCTTCTCTGCTCCACATCTTGGCTTTAAAATTAAATGAGTAGGTAGTATATTCTGCTTTAGCTAACACTCTTCATTAAAAAATGATGTTTGGTCAGTAACTTGGCTGGGGGGAATATTTTAATGCCATGTCTGGCTCAACAAAACCAAGTGTCAGGTATGGTTTCTTAAATCAAGGTAATTGGACCTGGTTTGATTTATCCAGTTTCCTGGTCTCATTTATAGACAGAAGGGTGCTAACTATCCCTTTTCTGGCAACAAGAAAGAACAGATGCTATGAAAACTGGTCAAGAGAGGAAATAGTCTTTCTAAAGAAGAGATCATAAAAAAAGAATACTGGTGCGACTTTTTTGTGGGCAGGGGGTCCCATTTAACTATGGAGTATAATTTTAGAATCTACATATTCGCCACCACCCGGAGTTTGGTCATTTGAAAGCCTATACTGTATTTGTTTTCAATGCAATCACCCCTATTTTCTTTATTTATGATGCTGTGTTGGCCGGTTATGCATAGTAACCATAGTGGACAGAAGAATGTCCACAATCAGGACCAAAGTGTTACAGAGTGAGAAGACAAAAGGATAAAAGGAATACAAAAAAACAATAGCAGAGAATGAGGCAAGCATGAAGAAAGATCTTCTGGGGTGAGAGGACTTCAAAGGAAAAATGATGGCATATGAAGTTTAAATAGAATTTGTTTAATAGAAATTCAGTAAGCTGAGCAAGGGAGGTTCCTGGTTCTGAAAAAAATATTTAAGGAAAGAAGAACAAATTGAAAAATCATAAGATACCTCACTCAATTAAAGCTAACAGTCAGAAATGTGATCAAGAAGGGAGATCCATCCTATTTAACCAAAGTTTCTCTTAGTACTCTGGATTAGTTGTTAACTACAAGGAGGGAGGAGGCAGAGTCAATTTAAAATATTGTGATTACTACATAAAAGGGACTGTCCTAGGAGTCATATATGAATAGCAAAGCAAAACCTTGTGCCACCTGCTCTAAGAGCTGGCACTGAATGAGAGGGTTTGCTACTCCCTCCATCTTTATGCCTAAAATAAGCCATCAAGCCCAAGAAAGGCAGCTGCCTGCCTCCACATGGTACTAGATACTGGCAAGGTAGCAAGCCCACTCTACGACCCAATGTAATGAATCAGCAGTGCACTCACAGTGCTTATACTATATCAGTCATTAGTCAGAGTGGTGTGGGAGCACATCTGCCTCATGTGTCTGAATTCCTAAGCAGCACCATTTGCCATCCAAAAAGCCCCAGTAATAGTTACTACATTTTCACTCATGGCATCTCTCTTGGGAGAGTAAGAGAAGCTTCATGGTCCTCAATGATTATCTTTCTATGTTTCTAGTATCAAGATTGGTCCTCCACAGAGGAACAGAGATGTGACAAAGGAGTAACTGTTGCTATGGGCTAGGAACAAATAAAAAAGCATAATAACTCCCTGCCTTCAAGGATTGTCTATTCTAATGAGGGAGGCAACATATAAGAGTGAGTGGTGGCTGTGGCAAGGGATTTTGATCTAGAAGAGAGGTACTCAAACTTGTAGTGTTATTGATCTTTTTGTTAATCTGCTGAATCTTTTTGACCTCTTCCCAGAATAATGTTTTTAAATGCATAGGATTTTTTAAAAAGAAGTCAATGACATTGAAAAGAAACTTCTCTCATTCATATACATGTATATACACTTATATGCAAATGTATATGTGTATACAGCATGTGTGTGAGTATAAAGGGGCTGCCCTGCACAGACCCCGACTGTCTAACATGGAGGCACCCTGCATCCTTCCCCTTTTTCTTACCATGTGGTTAGTGATAACATCTTGTCATTGGTTATATAACTAGAATAAGCTATGTCTTTGAAACTGACCAGCCTCAGAAAATCTTTCCCTGTTCCAGGACACTTTTGTTGCATTCAGACAATGAGAATGAAGAACACAATTCACAGGTTACATACCTTTCTTTTACCCCAGCTAAAAGATAGGTCTGTGTGCATGTGTGTGTATCTGTGTGTGTGTGTGTGTGTGTGTGTGTTGTTTCATTTGTGCTTCTAGGTTTCAGAAAACAATAGTGATTCCTACCAGACCCAGGAGTTCAATCTATATCAGCTTCAGAGTTAACATTTCAGGAGGGATGTTGGCAATAAGCCCCATAGAGAAGCCCAGAAAAGCCTGGGTACCTTAGATTTGAGCTCAAGGTCAATTTTGGACTTGAAATTTAGAACTATACTTTATAGAAATTGAGCTAATCTATGAACCCAATCTCCTTTCCTTCCTCAGAGACTGAGGCAGTAAAGGGGAGGGTAGATGGAATTAAGGCCATTGTTTAGGGGAACGAAAATGTATATTTGTGATTATACTTTTTGAAGTCAATATTGTTTAGGCAAAGCTATGCCAACTGTTAATGACTAAATGGAACTGAGACTTAAAGGTCCTACACACTACACTTTGGAGAAGATCATCAGTGGGGGCTTGAGCCATTTCAAGAGAGTCTAGAAACCTCCCACCCTTTTAAAGGTACTGGAATTTTCTGGAGGAAAGGGGAGATATAACATATCTTCCCTTTCTGTAGTGGGGTGCAGGGCTGTACATACACACATAAACACACACACACATATATATACATATATATACACACATACAGGAATATATAAATATATGTTTGTATAGATATATGCATATACCTCAAATCACTATATGAACATTCACAACATATATGTATGTGCAATGTTATATGTGTGCATGTATACATACACACAGCATATGTGTATTCATAGTAGTAATAGTAAACAAATATCTCTATGTATGTATTATATTGATGTATATGTGTATTACATGTATGTATATAAGAATACATAACATCTATGCATCTATACACCTATCTACACACATAACCCAAATGCTGAAATGTTTGTATATATGTACACACATATAAGTATAAATATTATATGGATAGATAATGTATAGGTATACAAACAAGTGTGTATATATGTATGTATATACACATGTATTAATGTATATATGTACATAACAACACGGATATTTAGATAATATATATGTGTGAATGTTTATATATGCATATAAGTGTATGCATTAGATGTATATACCCACATATATGTGTGTATACATTAGATATACACACATGCATATATAAATGCATATATTATAGGATAACTTATATGTGTATATACATGTGAATGTGCATATATACACATAGACATTACATAAATGTGTTTGTATGTTATGATGTTGATTTGAGGACAATTCTTATTAAGTGGAAGGTCAGAAATATGCTGGTGTTAAAAAGCACAGTTCATTCTGGGCATACCTTAATATAGTAAGGTCTCACAAATTAAAAGTCACATGCCTAATGAAGAGTTCCAGAGTTCTTCCAGGGCAAAGTCTGTGGGGTGAAGAGATTGGGAAATGACTAAATAGCCCAAGAAGGTACAGTGTTGGGCATTTGATTCAGTTTAATTCAATTCATCTTAAATATGTAGAACACATACTGTGCAACTTTCTATGAGGGATTTTTTTTTTTAAGTATATGACTCAGTCCCTGACTTTAAGCTTATTTCCTTGTTTGGAACAAAGAACTTGCACAATACAAGCAACTAAATGATGACATAAGACAATATAATTAAGTTTTCAAAAAGTGTGATAGAGACAATATTTATGACCTATAAGAGGTCAGAAGGGAGTTATGTGACCTGGAATTTCAGGGACAATTTTTTATGGAGGAAGTAGCATATTAGGTCTAAACAGAGATAAGAGATGTCCCCCACTTCCTTGCCTTAGGATCATTCTCTCTTCCTACATCTCTTTTCTCCCCATGGGAGGTATTCTCTGTGATAATAGGAAGCAGAAGGCCCCCATTAAAATTTATAGCATTGAACCTAAGTGTGGTCATTTGGTTGATTGATTTTAGGTCTTGGCAAAGATGGTTGGCCATTTCTTCTCCAGCTCATTTTACAGATAAGGAAACTGAGGTAAGCAAGGTTAAGTGACTTGCCCAGGATCACATAGTAAGTATCTGAGACCAGATTTGAACTCAGGAAGATGGATTTTCCTAACACAAGGCCTACCACCCTCTCTACTTCACCCCCTAGCTGCTGAACCCAAGTAGAATATATCTTTTTATTCATCTTCACCAGCTCACTAGTCCTTTATTGGTTATCAGATCAGCTAGCTAAATCCTTGGCAGATGGGGAGCTTGATCCTAAGGTATACAGGAACACTTCAATACTAGCAAAATATTTTAGATCAAATTTAACAATAATCTTTTTCTTTGCTGCATGCTTGTCTCACAGCATCATGAGATAAGCAGCACATGTATTTTAATCTCCATTTTATAGATGGGAAAAACTGAAACCAAATATATCGAGTGACTTTCCACTCCCTCACAGAGTGTCAATGTCAATCCAAGACTCATATTTGTGCTCCATCAAGCTATACCATGCTACCTTTCTGAAAATATTCAAAGGCTGAAGCAAGGTAAGGATTTAGATAACTCTGAACTATGGAACCACCCCCCAGATATAAGTATCTTAGATGTGTATGGCAATTTATAGTGTGTGAAAATCTTCTAAATATGTTGTCTTTCAGAGTTTTCCAAACTTTCCAAACAAGAGAGATACCCACTCCTATGGTCAGGACAAAGAGTATGTAAGTATAGAACTAAAATTATTGAATATCTTCAACTATGTCCAATTTCAATGAATTCTTTTCCCCCTAATGAAAACAAAATTTAAATACAGATCAACAAAAGCATGACTAACACAGCATATTTTGCCCAATTTATACTGATTGTGACATAGCAGTTATTTAATAGGGTATGTGTAAACAAGGTCAAATCTGAATTGGCAAATGTTGAATTTCAACAAAGATGCAGTCTGTTACTATTACTGCTAAGTCAATGCAGGCTTGTGGCACAGATGAGTTGTGCCATTTTGCTGCTTTTAAATGTGAAGTCTATAAATTCAAACAAATAATATTTGTATGGCAATTATAAATAACACGATGAATCATGTTTTCACTTTCATTACTTTGGGTAATTATAGTTGTAATGATTGGAGTGATGCCACCCAAAGCTCCGCCATGAGGAGAAGGTGTCTGAGGGCAAGCCATGCGGCTTTTCCTTGGCATCAGGAAGTAATGTTTACATGTAGGTACTGTCTATCAAAGCTACCAGCCAATTAGCTTGGAGCTGTGTGTGCATGTAGATGGGATATTCCCAGTTTCACAGGAGGCTTCTGGGAGGAAGAAGGAAATGTTGGGCCCTTTTGGTTCCTGACCTTGCCATGGCAGGTTCGATAATGGGATCTCTTAGAAATAGTTAGATTTTTACCTTCCTTTCTCTCTTCACCAAATTCTATTCTCCTTAATAAATACTTAAAAGTCTAAACTCTTACTAAAGCTTATAATTTTTGGTGACTACTCATTAGATATTTTAGACAGTATAGCTAGAATTTTAGCAACTTTATAGTTTAATTAACTTCAAAAATACAACTTACAAAAATTGAAATTATTCTAGAATAGTTATGAATAAAGAATCATTTGAAATTTTCAATGATAAAATTGAAATTGACCTCAAATTTTATTAATATTTTAAATGAAAATATATCCCTCTGAGATGGATGAATTAATACCTCTTTGAATATATGATATGGGCAGTTCTCCTTGCTATTGTATTATCTATAATAGAGTATTTTTTATTATTACTACTATTAAGCTTTGGAATCTTATTTGTATATAACTTGCCAATTTTCATTTTGACCTTTGTGTACTGTTAAGTAATCCTGTTCCTCCTATCTAATGAGTCTTTTTAAACTCAACAATTCTTTAAGGAACCATGAAGAGACAATGTAATGCAGAAGAGAAGCTGCAACTAACAAAAGCAAAAACAATAGAGATAGTTTAAGTAGATACTTACAGGAACACAAAGTTAAAAAAAATTAACCCCAGATCTAAAAAATATGAACCACTGAACTTATCATTGGGAATCACTGGAGTTGTTACTGATGAAAAGACTCTTTTGTTTGTATTGAATTTTTTAAAACAAAAAATAGTTTGAAACCTAATGCACCAACACACCATCTTGCATATACAGAATATGTTAGTAAGACAAAATTATTTTTCTATAGAAAATTAGATACTTTTAATAAACCAAAATAAACTTTTAAAAAACATGATGTCAAAAAATTGCTTATGTTCTGTATGATTTCTTAAAGAATTAAGAATAAAAAACCTCATTTGATAGTGGGAACAAGACTATTGAAGGTACTCATAGGGTAAATTGGAAAATTACGTGTAAAGAAGGCTCAAAAGTTTGATAATAGTAGTAATGATAAATACATTAGAAATGTACAATAGGAAGAACTGCCCTTATTATATATTCAAAGACCCTTGCAACCAATTAATTGAGGCACTAAAATCTTATTATTATTCCTTGCAAGTAGAAGTAGCAAAAGATATAAGAATATTCTTATGATTACACATATACAATGTCATTAAAATTTACATTACTATGTAAATCTGTTGATGTCTGCCACATCCTGAGAAATTTTCAACAAAGTTGACAGATTTTTAAATGAAAATTTTTTAATACAGGAGAATTGTATTGAAATGCATACTTATGGTGTCCAGCTAATGTTGGAACAAAATTAAGATCCACAAGGACAAGTTTAAAGGGAGGCTCTTCAAGCAATTTTGCACATTTCAGGCTTCATGGCAATAACTTCTATGAAAATATACAAGTGAGGAACTTCATGGTATTCTATAAGCTGTTAAAAGAATGATCAACTTCCTAAAGAAAGATTCACTACAAGGAATGCTCTGTGAAAAATGATGTGACAATATGAGGGCAGCAAAGAAGTTGTTTCTACATTATTTTTAAATGTGAACTTTATTGTGCAAAAGTACTTAAAAGAATATTTGAGCTTGTTAAAGGGTTATTGGTTTTGTTAGTGATATAATGAAGGAAATTTGGGGCAGCTAGGTAGCACAGTGGATAAAGCACTAGCCCTGGATTCAGGAGGACCTGAGTTAAAATCTGGCCTCAGACACTTGACACTTACTAGCTGTGTGACCTTGGGCAAGTCACTTAACCCTCATTGCCCTGCCCCACACACAAAAAAACAATAACAAAGGAAATTAATTCTTGAAAATATTTCTGAAACATGCATTTGGTAGTTTTAGAAAATTGTTACTCAAATAAATCAACACAACACAATCAATACATAAATCAAATTCATATTCTGGTCTCCAAAGAAAAAAATTACCATAAGAAAAAGTTAAAGTTATGGATAGTAAATTTATAAAATAATATTTTTATACTTTCCAAATTATCAATACTTATTGTACAGATGAAATTGGAGATAATGATTTCCCTGCTCATTATTTCACCAGTCTATAGACGCAATTTTCATTTTATCTTAATACCTAAATATTTCTAAACACAAATGCACAAGGAATTCATTTGCCATGGACAAATACATTCATATACTCTCACACACACTATATGTACATACACATATGCATGTATTGTGTACATATGTATATAAAAACATACATATATAGGAGGTCTTATCACACAGTAGATATACATGTATGTGTATTATATACTGTATATGCATGTGTGTGCATATTATACACACATATACACATATGTACATGTACACACACACACATATATATATAGTATATGTATGGTAGTGAGATTTTCCACCTCTTCTAATATAAGTGATTTAATAGTAGTGCTAATCAGTTAATAGACTTTACCATGATTTAAGGCATTTAGGTGTTTTCTTTAGTAGCTTAAGCAAATTATAATGAAGTAAGTAATATACTATTGGTAAGAGCAAATGCAAATGCTTTATTGTCAACTTATCTTCTCTATAACTCACCTCTAGCTTGCAATTGCAGGCAAGAATAAATCTGTATGACTTCCATTTGTGGTTAGGTACAACTACTAATCAGTTTAAAGGCCAGATACCCAAAATAGTAACTTCTGAGATGAAAAGGAGCAATCAGAGCTACTGAGAAGTTGGAAAGTCACGCTTAAAGCAATATGGTGGAAATCCTTGAGTGTAGAAAACCATTCAAATGAATAGAAGAGAGGCATCACCCTAGATGGCAAAGATACACCCATCTGGATGGCATCCCATGTTATGAACCATGTTGTGAAGCAACAGGGTTATTTTAAGACTAGTATATAAAGAAACAAGTGTCTATTTTGTTATCTGCCTGCTTGTTTCTTCTTTCAATATTGTATGAGTCCTGACTCTAAAATCCTTGGATCTGAAGGCTCTGGGTCTTTGGGTCCCATGCCTGAGACTGGCTTTATTGTAAGATAGGATCCAACTCTCAAGAAATCTATTTTCTTTGGCTTGGAGACTTTGGTGTTTTCTTCTTCTAACACCATGTCATAGAAATTTTCACCACCATATATATATATATATATATATGTGTGTGTGTGTGTGTGTGTGTGTGTGTGTGTGTATATATATATATATATTATACACACACATATATGCACACATACTAGCTGTGTGACCCATGGCAAATAACTTAACCTCTCTTTTCTTTAATCTACTGGAAAAAGAAATGACAAACCTCTCCAGTATCTTTGCCAAGAAAACCCCAATGATACTGTAGTCCATGGGGTCACAAAGAGTTGTACACAACTGAATGATTGAACAACAATAAAAATGGTTTCTCTATATGAAGAATTATTATTTATATTATGGTACTACAATAAAAGAATCTGAAACATTTACTATTGTTTGCATATATATTTACATTGGTTATGGCTGAATAGTTTTCTGTTTTCTCTAAGTGATATTAATTTTATAATTATTCATAATATTTTACTTATGTCAAATAGGGTTTTCTTCTATACCTTTTAGTAAATAAAGTATCTTTATCCATAATTGAATAATCGAGAACTAGTGTCACCAATGACACTTGCATTTTGACAAATTTTCTGCCAAAAGACATGCCTTCTTATCCCATCAATGAAATTTTATGATTTTTATGTTTTATTAATGATGAAAATGTTATGTTATTTTATTATGTTTATCATTCATGTTGTGATTAAACTGATATTCAATGTTTAACTGTACTTTAATATAACCAAGAAATTTATTTGACTAAATGATCTTAAGAAATAATATAACAGTATACAGAAATAGTCCACTGTTGCATAAGGTTGAGAAGATTCCCTTAATTTAACCTTACAATAACATTGTAAGAAGAATGTTTCATAGCATTTTATAATTAAGTAAACAAACTCAAATTGAAAATGCCTTCCTAAGGTCACATAGCTAGTAAGTGGTGAAATAGAATAAGATCACAAACTCCTATATTCTGACTTCACGTTCATTGCTCATTTCCATATTGCCTCTCACAATCTTGGCTTGTTCTAGATTTGACCATTGTCATTATATTTAGGATCAGAGTAAAAGAAAAAAAATCCTTCCCCATTTTGGGGGGGAATGTCATCCCAATATATTAAATAAGAAACTCAAGGATTTTTGTTTGTTTGTTTTTTAATAAAGTTATCTTCCTGGATGTATAGCAAAGACCTTCAAAAGATTTGCATTGAAATAAGCACCTAAATGTATTGTTCAGACCTACTTATATTCATAGTTATTTGGAACTCTCTTTCTGTTATCAGGGAACTACAGCAGGACTGTGGCTTCCCATAGTTTATGGATGAGAAATCAGAACTCTTCCAAATATTCATACATCCGACTCTCTTTTGTACCAGCTTACTCATGCCTTCATTCTCTCTCTTTATAACTATTTAGGTAAGCTCATTTATCATTCTCTTCCTACTCACATCCACAAATTCAGTTGATCCCAGGACAGCAAGGGGATATTCTATTTCTTACTGGTAAGAATATGCTACCCCTCCCATAGACTCCTCCCAAACATTTTCAGATTTTCTGTATTTCACAAAGACTTGTCCACTCCTGCTTTTTAAGTGTATTTCTAATTCTTTCTCCTACTTATTATGTTCTTATGAATTTCTTACACAATATTCCCATCATTATCTGGTGCCACCCTGTATTGAATTTTTAGGTTTCACCTCTAAGCCCTTTTTCCTTCTCACCCACCCTCAAAGAAAGAAGACTATTTAATAACATACATTAGAAAGTCCCACTTCCCTTCAGATTTTGCTCACCGTCATTCCCTTTGAATGTGACATTACACTTGCACTCTCCTGGGTCCTCCACTATAGCAGCTGAACTTCTGATAAATTTGACACAGTTCTTGTCTACACATCCTTCTGTCGTGTTATGCATTCAGTATCCATAGGCATTAGTAAATGTCTTACTGTGTTTCCTTAATGTGGCAAAGATTCTAAAATGTCAACCCCTTTTTATATAACTTTCCTTGAGGTCACTTCTGGTGTACCTCCAACTCACTTCTCCATGGGCTCCACTATCCCCCCAAATTAGGAAGTTGTTCCTTTTGCTGAGTCGATATGTTGTTTGTTTAAACTATGAGAGAAGCATGAAAGAGGACATAAAAACAGTAGACAAGGACAACTCAGAAAAATAGCACCAAGAGGAAAGCTGGTACTAGCACTTTCTTTTTAGAGTTCTCTATATATTTCTGATCATCTTACAATCAAAATTATGTGATTTAGGACCAAAGCTGAGGGATTTGTTTCAAATCGGTAAATCCTCCAAAGAGGAAATCTCTAAAGCAGACTGCAAGCACTCACACCCAGAAGCAGCATCCAACAGTCTGGAAGGGCTTTATTGGAAAGAATTTCGGGGCTGCACTCAATTCCAATTTGGGCCTGGGCAATTACAATATAAAACAAAAGCAGACTGCTTGTTGGAAACCAGAAGAATGCCATCCCCCAAGATTGGCTTCTGCAATAAACCACCCTGGTCAATAATCTGAGACGGATGAGGGTACCCGGTGAATAACCTCACTTTGCAACTTTTATGTGAAGGTTTGATAAATGAAGTCAGGGAGAGGTACAAGAAAGTGATTAAAACCAGCCTGCACGAAAGCAGAGATAACCTTCCCTGGGCTTCAGACTTGTTGATTCCACCCCAACCCCCACCCTCCACCTCCATCCCACAACCTCCACAATCCTCAAGTTCCAGAATCTTAACCCCTTCTACCCAGCCACTTTTTTTTTTTGTTTATTTGGAATATGTTCTCTTGAAACTTCTACATTTAAAAAATAAAAATATTCATTCAACCCCCAAAATGCTCATCTGAGGCTGATTAGGTATATTGAGCTTATGTGTATATATATATATGTATGTATGTATGTATGTATATATGCATGTTGGTACATTTGTATTTGTGTATGTGTGTGTGTGTATGTGAATGTGTCATTTTATCAGTGTTCCTCCAATGATCTGGGATGATCTTGTCTGATCTGTATCACATGGGCAGAGAAAGGCAACAAGTCACCCAACAAAATCTAGAAAAGTCGTGTAAAGACCCAAGCTGTGGTGAGAAATGTCAGGCATCTTTTATGGCGGCATGAAAATTAATTACCCTCAGAAATGACGATCCTCAATTTGGTCTTAATCTCTACTGCATTACTCAGAGCAGTTGTGAAGTGTCACCATGATTGCTAGTAAAGATGACAGTTTCTAGATCCCTCTACCACACCCACTGGCAGAAAAATAATTATCCAAAGCCCTATTTCTGAGCATGTCCTGACCAGCTTCATTGTAGGGCAAGGAGATACTAACATGGTGTAGGCAATTTCTTAAAGGAACTGGTTTAGGAAGCTGGGCCTAAAATAACAAATGACTTGACTGGACACAAATAGGTGTTCTTTTAGAGAATGACATTTCTCCCCCTCTCTTCTGGGAAAAGGGGGGGAAAAACCTCTTTCCCAATGAACTATGTAGTATCATTGACTGAACTGTTTATTATCTTAGCATATTACTCCTCTTAGGAGGAAGAGACTGAGTAAGCTAAACCATTCTGGCCCCTGTAAATCATTAGTGTATCTTTAAAATGCCAAACAACTCTATCACCTCTAAAATAGTTCATTTCTTTCTTGATTACAGCTTCTATGTTAAATGTAGTTCTTGCTAAATTCCATTAAAGTCTTATTATAGACAAACAAATTGGCTATAGTTTAAGGTTTAGTGTGGGAAGTAATACATAAGTTTTAAGAAATGAGAGCATTAAAACATTAAAATCAAGGAAGGATATAAGACACTTCATTGTCTTTGGATCTCTGTTGCCTTCAGCCACACCTGTCAAATTGACATCATATAAAATGCTGTGGAGACAATTCTTTATACCACAAGTAGCAAAAGTAAAAGCTTTTAAAAAAAATGAGAGTTTTCCTCAATGCCAATGTTTTGGTTCACCAAGAGAGGGTGCTGTTAAGAATAAAGAAAGACAGAATAACCTAGGGATTCTGGGTTGTACACACACACTTGTAAGGAGGGGACTGCGGTCAAGTACATTAGGCAGAGATCTGAAAATGATCACAAAAAGAAATTCAGTGAAGAAAAAAATCGACTGAGTTTAAAAGAAATGAGTTTGGTGTTACCTGTCTAGTTTATGACCTTTTCCTTTTCCTTTTATTTTTTTTAACTGTCCTTCAAGGGGGTTGAAAAGCAATTTTCATGCTATGGCTCTAAATATCAGTTTATCCCACTGACAGGGTTTTGAGCATGCCCAGTAGGAATGATTTAATACTCAGTTGATAACTTCCAACAGAAGAACGTCAACCGAAAAGGTAGTCTGCTACAGCTAATGGGCTCTTGTTTCAAAGGGATGCTATGTGTACATTACTAGTGTATGGAGAAGGTGCAGAAAGGCCCAGGCAGACATTAGGAATGGAGTGTTGTTGATGATGAAAAGGCACTTTGCTGGTGAGGGAATGGTGGGAGAGAGAAGGCTTATCTGTCTTTTTGATTAGAAATGCATGCTTCCTTTCATCATCTGAGCTGAAAAATTGGCTTCTGCTCTTGGTTTATGAAATCATTTTTCTTTTTCCTTTCTTCCCAGGTTTGCAAACTGCTTAATAAATTAGTTACTGTGCGGTACATGGGTGCCACAATAACCTTAGAGGCTTTTCCCAAATGCATCCTTAATATTTTATAAGTATTTAAATAGATTTATTCAATTTGAGCAGACTGATTTATTAAAGCTAGCATTCTGACATGAAAAAGGGGTTCGACATAGATTGTGGTGAGTCAAAAAGTTTTAAAGCAGGTGTCAATTCAGCCAAATATTTTCATAAGTCAGAAAAAATATGAAACATCTAATTAAACAGAACCAAAGAATTGGTCCCAAGAATGAAAACTGCTAAAGAAGGAAATTGAAGCTACAGTTTCTACACTTATCTGTTTAAAATCATAATAAATATTCCATTAGGAACCTACCACTCACTGCTCTTGGATAATGCAGATAGTTTGAGTTCATAACTGAGCTGTGAACCTCTACCAAATACCATCAACCCCCAGGAAGAAGTTGGTAGTAAAGAACAAGCCACCTTATAGGATGCATTATTCTAACTGCCAAATACCTTAATAATACCAATCCTGTAGAGAGGTTCCTAAAGGATTCTATCTGGCCACACATCAAGAAGAAGAAAAATTGGGAGAGCTATTCTGATGGAAACTTTCAGTCAAGCTGATCAGCAAGGCCTGCCTAAAAGCAACACAACTGGAGTGACCAAACCCTTTTAGATCTCTGGTGATCATGCCATGCAGATTGATTTGAGCAAAAGTTATGACTTGAATAGTGTTCAAGACCATCCTGGACTGCTGATCATGCAGTCATAGTATCAATAAAGCTGACTCTTAATGATTAAAGATATAAAATGTCTTGCAGAATTAAACTATGACAAACAAAATTTTTCCTAGAGAAAAAACCCTATCCTAAGGCAAACATTTTGTAACATATGGAAGCTTTTGAAAAAGTAGGCAGAACTATATATATATATATACACACAGACATATGCATACATATATACATGTATGTGCCTATGTGTATGCATATTGTGTATATATGTATATGTGTGTATATATATGATATGGATATGTGTGTGAAATAGCACTGTATTTTGACTTTCTTCCCACATTCGTAACATTTCAAATGTTTCAAATGTGGAAAGTAAATGAGTAATAGAGTCAAAATGCCTTGCTGTTTTACTCACACATACCCATATCATATAAGTATAGTCATAATATACATACACACTTATATATATACAATATATGCATACATGTGTGTTATGTATGTATGTATGTGTGTACATATATACATATATATACACATATATGTGTATGTATATGTGTTTGGAAAAACACAGCATTTTGAATCTGTTTACACATTCTCTTCCCACATTTGTAACATTTGTCAAGTGTTAGATCCAAACATTTAGAGTACCAATCATAAAGACGATAAAGTATATTAGATTGGTGCCCAATGATCAATTTTATGCAGCATAATAGGTAATAACTTAATGATACTTCTGAGTGTAGGAACAGTTAAGGCAATTATCCATAGAAAAAGCTATTTTGAAGTAATGGGTCACAAGGAAAAAGAAAGATTAGGGTTTGAATGGTCAGAACTTGTGGTCACTAGTAGTTCCATAGTCAATCACACTGAGACCATGCCTTTTCTTCTCTGTTTCTATATGTAAGTATTTATACAACTTCAAAGAGCTGAAAATTGTGCCATTTGTGTTAGAATCAAATGAATATAGAACAACTGTCCCTTCTCTAATCAAAACACATTTGTGGATTGAAAGGCTACATGAGGAAATTTTCAATTAATCATGGATATTCATAAATATGACTTGACTCTCATAAACATTACTTTGACTAATATATTATAGAAAATCATTGCTAAGCTTGATCAGACATGCAACAATAACTGAACTTTGTTGGAAAGCCAGTAAATTAACCATCCAACGATATGGATCAGCATCAGCAGGAGTGAAAGATTAGATTTAACTGTAATGCTTAAACAATTCATGCATTAGCTGTAGGAAATATTTTGAAGCCAGTCTAGTTAAAAATGGAAAATGTTAAGTATTATTAGATTATCAGTCTTTTAAGGAGAATCAAACAAATGCCTAGTGAGCATTGATCTACAATCCCACAAAATCAGGTTTAGCAATGTCAAAGTAAGTCCATCTTTCAATATCAAGGTTTAAATGATCAGAGTCAATAAAAAAATTCAAATGGTATTTTCAAATGAAGCAGAAACATGCAGGATTCTCAATATTTGTGTCTCCAGGCAATGTACACTGATTTTCTAATCTTTCATCTCTTAATCTTTCCAAAACATAAAATATGTATTTGTTTTGGTAACAAAATAATTAGACTGATGCAGAGTATCAAGTCCCTTACAGGAAATCCTGCCATTAGAAAGAAGAAACATGAGTAAAAATCTGTGTCTGGGCTATAGAAGAAAAAAACAATCACCTTAGGCAAATTCTGTGTGTCTAGAGTTGGATTATTCTCAGTGTTCTGCACATTTTAGGAACTGGATGAATCATTACCAAGAGAAAGCATGTGCATGAATATATGTCTTCTTCCAAAAATGTACCCATATACATATGTGCAAATATGTACATATTACTAGAGCATTAGTAATTCAAGAGGATTTATCCCATGGTCTTGAGCCCATGAGATTCCTTTGACCCTCTTTCCTTTCCCCAATACTGCTACTGCAAGAAACCCTGGCTACTGCTAAATTCTCCTTTGGCTTTCATGTGGTTGTTTGCCTGGTTCATAGATTTGTCAAGGTTGATAGGACCTTAGAATTCATCAAGTCCAAAGTCCAGCTTTCATAGATGACACAACTCAGCATCATAAAGCTTGTAAAACTTGTCTAAAGCCATGGAGTTAATAAGTGTCAGGACTAAGACTCCCACATAAGTCCCTTGATACTCAATCTGATGTTCTTTATACGACATGATGATGTACTACTCCTGGCTAGTACATCCTAGCTGACCAGCTGACCATCAGGAGTCACCTCCACTCCTTTATACATATTTCATGCCATTTATCTGGATGTTCTTGTGGAAAAGGAGATAGTATAGAATCTTCTCCTATAACAGGAGTATAAGGTGTGTGCTCGCTTTGGAAGGTATATACATCCCCAGAGGATATTTCAAAGTATAAACAGGGATCATACAAGGAGGCATCGATAGCTATCTTTGGCATCTTTCCCTCCTCTCTCCTAGGGAGACTGAAATTTCTGCCTTGAGCAGAGCAGGAGGATTTAATTCATTAAAACCTTCCAGAAGAATCCAAGCCAATTCACCAGACCCTCATTCAATTCCTACAGAGCAAAAGTCACTCTGTTTGGCTCTAGGACTTTAAAGACAAAATTAAAACAACCTCTGCCTTCAAGCAGCTCACACTCTAATGGCAAGATGTAGATCCACAGTGGAATATAAACCAAGGCATGCAGTGGAGATGACAAGAGAAAGATCAAAGTTCTTGAAGAAGAGGAGAGGACTAGGAATTGAGGGTAAGAAAAGAAGGCTTCACAGAGGAGGTAGGAGCTTAGCTGAGTCTTGGAGGATTCTAGATACAAGGTGTACATCACAATCACGGAAGACAGCTTAGGTGAATGCATAGATAAGGGAAATAGAATGGGTTAAATAGCTTTTGTAGACAGACTATACAGTAAATAAACATTTATTAAGTGTCTGCTATGTTCCAGGATATATAAAATACTGTTTATAAGCCTCCCTATTGGGAAATGTGTTTGAAGTTCAAAGCATCAGACCTACAAACAACCTTTTAAAATCCAAACCATTTGTAATAGCAACCATGTAGGCATTGAAACTTGCTTTATTTCTACCCTACTTTTCCTTAACATTGGTTAAATCTAAGAAAGCCAAGGTAGGTGCCAAGAATAGCCAGAAGCTGAAGATCAAAGTGAGAAGTTTTTCCAGGTGACCATCAGACTAGGAAAAGAGAGAGTCAAGAAGTCCTTTCACATATTGTCATCTATAAGCACTTTGAATCTTATTAAGGAACTCTTGCATTCTTGCCTCAATTTTTCAGAAATCTGTCTAATCAATGAACTGAAAATTTGGCATTTGAATCAGCTCTGTGGTTTGTGTTAATCAGTTACATTAAAATGCCTTCTGTAAGTTATGATTACAAAAAAAAGACTCTTTTACATTGTGAAAGAAAGCAATTATACCTATATCGGAGGGGTCTATTTTTAGCTTTAAGAATGCAGCTTGTCAATCTATTTAGTACATCATAAAGGAAACTGGCTAAAATAAATGTTTATTGTGCTGCATGTGCTTGTCTGAATTCACTTGTCCCTGTCTTTTATAGAAAGTCAAACTAAACATCTCCATCTGTCTGTACTTGAAAAGTTCCAAAGGTAACCAATAAGCTTTACCTGGGCTACTGTAGGCAACGCTTAGAAGAGTCTACAAATACAATGGTCCAATTCCTGTGAGTGAACTCTACTTTTGCTAGCATGCCAATTTTTGATCTTAGATTGATGACAGCCAAGAGTTTTGTAAAATACTGCCTTGGTCTGAACATCATTGTTGGAAGACTATTAGGAAACAAATGAACTTGAAATGCATAGTATCTTAAAGGAAACTATAAATGGGATAGGTCAAGGACAAGGCATGTAAGCAGTAGGGGGAAAAAAACCTTCCATTTAGTTTATATAACTTCAGTTTACATGTCTGTGCAGATTCCAAATAAGGAATGGTAACTTTTCAAGCAACTAGGCCTGGATATATTTCCTGACCTTATAATTCTCACAGTTCTAGACATTCCAAGGTAGAGGGTCATTCAAACAGAGTTGTAATTTTTTGTGTATATTTATTTCCAAAGTATCTTTTGCATAGTTTCCCAGTGAAATCATGGACTGAGGCCGGGGAATGCTAAATAGGTTATTTTTCAAGCCTGCGTGTAAGAGGCTGTCAAACAGAAATGTTTTGGACTTACCAAGTGAAAGTGCCAGATTCAAGCTGGAATGCTGTAACTGCTACTTTACAAAACTGCTGTTACCTTGGACTTCAACATTTGTCCTGGACATGATGTAAGAAGCAAAGTAAGGTTGAGGAGGAAGGAAGGGGAGAAGTTTCTTGAGATTTAAAGAACATGTTTCCCCAGTTGGCATCAACATCCATTAAAAGCAGGAATAAGCCATTTAGGTTAGAGAGACTGCATGATAGAATGAGACAAGCACTGCCCTAAAAAATAAAGAAAACAAAATTCAACTATTCTACTATTTAATTTACTTAACCAACCACTTCCATACAGCTAATGTGTTGTAAATATCACCCGCAAGTACAAATTAGCACAGTTCAAATAAAGGATGGTTTATAGATAGAGATTGGACCTCAGATTTCCCTGGTATGGGGAACTCCGAGGTGAGAAAAAGACCTACCAGTGCAGGTTAGCACTTTCTTGGCAATTTATAGTCAGAGTTGCCTGGAGCACTGAAAGATTAAAAGACTTTCCCAGTGTCACAGAGCCAATGTATGTCAGAGGGAAGACTTGATCCAGATCTTCCAGGCTTTGAGGTTCACTCTACCCATTACATCACACTGTCTTAAGTAATTTGTGGGATGTTTGGCTGTACCAAAATTTTAAAGGTATTGTTGGACAACTTTTAAAATATATTGGGTTGTCTTCATGTTTGAAGGTCATAATTACTGATGCACCATTATGTACTTTATTTTTACAGTAAGAGACTGATTTGTGTTAATCTATTAATATTTTTTTAATCGGGCCATCTTCATATCCTACTGAAAATACTTGTGGGGTGACTAGCCACCATATTCTGGGATTAATGGAGAAGTATCTCTATGAACATAGAAAAGAGTGCTATGAATTGTACTACACAGGAATCAAACTTGTGCCTTATTAATATAATATTCTAACAAAGGTCACATACCAAGATTTAAAATGGACATTTCTAAAGGGACAGAATTTTGCTATTGAAAAATGGCCCAACATGATGCCAATACCAGAAAGAGTTGCCTGTAGAGAATTTGAAATTTCTTTTTGGTGGGTTTTGTGTGAATAATATCAGGAAAGACACCAAAACTGAATTTAATTTTTTAAAAAAAAAATGAGTGCGGAGGCTTTGGCACTTTTGTGTAAGCAAAGCTCTTGGTCCTTTCTAATCACTTGGACTAAATTATTTAAGATGAAATTCCAAAGTCCAAATTACAGTGTGCCTGTTTGTGAAGATTATAAAACTACTAATTAGAATCTGGATGCTTTTAGACATAAAATAACTAACGTAAAATCCTGCTCTTTATTTTAGCTCTGCATATTTTAAAACATCTTTAAACTTCATTTTCCACATATTCACATAATTGAAATTATTATGGGATCTTTTTTCTAAGCCATTTTTTATCTCTTGACATCCCTGCAATTAAACCACTCCCCCAAACCCAATCATCTAGTTTTGTTTTGTTTTTTACCATTCCCCAACAACCATCTTCTCAATGATGTTAATTGGTTAACTAATGTAAACTTCACTTCTTTTCTAAAGCACCTACTTTTAAAGATGGAATTCTTCACAGAGACTACAAAGCCTCAAATACCTGAAGAACTCCATTCATTATTGAGAGAATTTCAGCTCCCAAGTGAGTGTTGTCCAGGATCCATGGAGTTTGCCAGATGTCTGTCAAATCAGATGTATCTATCCACTTGTAAGTCCAGGCCTGAGTGTGAGGGATATTGAAAAGGACTAACTGGGTGTATGTCCCAGTAAGCTAACCAAAATCCTGACTCTATAAATTTACTATTTTCAAGAATATTTTTCCTGAACTGCCAAAATAGAGTCATCAGTTTACTATTCCCAAGCTGCTAAATATTAAGACCACCTTTCCCTTCTAAGCCTCTCCACACCTTAGTTGCTTTACGGAGCCAGGTTTATAACTATGGTACAGATCAGTCAGTCACTCAGAAAGCATTTATGAAGTGCTTACAATGTTCTAGACACAGTGTTAAACACTGGGAAAGGAAAGAAAGACATAAAAGAAAGGAAGGAAGGAAAGAAGGAAGAGAGAGAGAATGAGGGAGGGGGAAGAAAGGAAAGGAAGGAGGGAGGAAGAAAGGAAGGAAGGGGAAGGGAAGGGAAGGAGAGAAGGGAGGGAAGAAGGGAGGAAGAGAAGATGGGAGAGAGAAGGAAAGAAAGAAGGAATCCCTGTCCTCAAAGAGCATACATTATAATCAGATAGATGAATATCTAAGGAGGCTACTTTTGACTGAAGGACTAATGGGATATTAACAAAAGTGAATCAATAATATTGTTCTGATGTTCTGTGAACTAGGAGCATTTTTGTAAAAAAGAAAAAGAAATTTTATTTCCTTCATCTGGTAGCTGATATACTGTATTCTACTTAAGCATATAAACTAAAATTATTTGCCCTGCATTATAAGTCATTTATCTTGTCAATCTAACATCCTTCCTTTATGAATCTTAATACCTCAATTAACTATTATGGGTCATTTGTTATTTGTATACCAGAAAGCTGCTTTTCTGTGTTATTACTTATTGGTCATAATCAATTAGGGTAGTTTTTAGGCTATGGCAGTCTTATATAAATACACTGGTAAAGTTCAGCTCCTACAATTTCTGACAATTAAATTGTTCTGTCACTTTGGGCCTCTCATTAATCTCAACTTGTCATCCTTGTTTATGCAGGTTATAATGGGCTGTGTGTATGTAAGTGAAATGAGATGCTAAAAGCCTTTTGCTCTTTAACTATTTGATGAAAGCAAAACTGAACTACTTTCTTGAAGGAATGATTTTCATTTTTATGTATAAAGAAACACTACACTGGAAAAATAATCACATCAACTTTTTTTTTAATAAACTCTATCAGCCCCTATATTTTAGACATAGAATCCTGGAACACAGAAGAATATGACTTTGATATTGCCCAATACATTTTAGATATAGTTAAAGAAAAGAAGACTGTGGAGAAGGAACTCATACAATGGGAAGAGAACTCTAGAACTTAAAGGGCTAAATGGACTACACATCTAATCTAAACCCTCATTTTACATGGAGTCAAAGAGACTTGTGGAAGGTTTTCCAGTAAGTTGCTGACAGAGCAAGGTCCAGAAACTACTTTCCTTTCTTGACCTTGATAAACACATTTCCCCTCACTATCTGTACAGAATGAGGAGCAATATGGATGTGAATGTGAAGAAGCTATTTAGTCTGTTTTTTTGTTTTAAAAAATGTGGCTGCAAAGTAGCTTTGTGTTCAAAATGGACTTTGAGAAATGATACATACTGAGGGATAAGCCAAAGAACTGATCAATGACTTATTTTTAATTGCAGGGAGTTGTTCTGCCAGGTATGAAAGGGACAAGTATTAAAGCCTAATTGATTGAATGTTATTATTTATGATTTGAAAGGAATGTAAACAATAAATTAATTAAATTCAACTAAGCACTGCCTTTGGCAAGAACCTATGAGTGTATAAAATGATACCAAGTGACCTCAACAAATAGATTAGAAATCTCAACAGAAAACAATGAGCTCTAATAAAGCCATACGGCTTCATAAAACTGTTGGTATTGTTATTAAAATGAGACAGCCCAGAAGACTGAGCATTGATGCAGAAAAAGAAAACTGATCAGAAATAAGGATATATAAAGGCAAAATGAAAGAATTTATTCAGAGACCAAGGAGCCTGTAAATTAGAGATGGGTATGTGATAGAACATTTCAGTGAGAAAATGAATGGGCATACTAACGGGAAATATGCTATCTGCAACTGACTTCATATGGGAATCCAGGTGAGTTACCCTTGTTCATTTACCTTTTCATTGTATTTAAGCTAAGTAGCAAATTCATGTGAAAAATATTTGTGAATGAGTGTCTAAGAGGGTAGAGCTGTAGGGAGGATTTTGAAGAGTAAGTCTCTTTAAATCTCAGAGCTTGCCCCAATATGTGAGTAAAATCTGTGGACTTTTCCTTCAATAGAGCATATTTAATGCCTGATTTCTTATGCTTTCTCTATCCCACAAGTCAATACATCTTCCTCTGCCCACTCTCCACAATTGGGGTCACCTCTTTTGACTAAAGTGTTGTCCTCCCCTCCCCTTATTATCAAAATCAAGAAGAAAAGCATTAAAGTAACATTGTTGCTGTTTGTCCTTTATTTTCAAAGGGGACATCAGGGTGATGTCATAACTTGCAGTGAATTGGATTTAAGTGAGGGAGGACTGAGCAAAGTCACCAAACTTACTCTCTCCTCCAGAAACATCTGGGTCCATTGGCAAAATATATATCAGAGATGGTCCCAGATGTTTAAGGCAATTGGGGTTAAGTTACTTGCCCAGAGTCATAAAGCAAGTCAGTGTCTGAAATCACATTCAAACTCAGGTCCTCCCAACTTCTGGGTCAGTGCTCTATATACTGCACCACCTAGCTACCTTTAAGTTAAGCCTATCCTGCACATACTTGACTCCATTCAAATGAGTTGGCAAGAAGAATAAAGAGACTGGTGCCTGAATCAGCTATTTCAGAAGATCAACACTAAGAAGTCTGGGAAGCTGGGAGAGGACAATGACAATGAAATACAAGATATCATGGCAGAGACTGTGGGGTCTGGCCTATGTTTCCTTATAATGCCCTATCCATAGCTGGGGTCTCCATTGACCTGCCCCTCACTATGGTGCAGAAAATATCTAAATTCTCAGAGGCAGCTTTGTGCGTGGACACCATGTCTTGAATGATCCCACCTCTTCTGGTTATCATTGAAGTGGAGAGGATACAAATGGATCAACATCTGTTGTCACAGCAGTTACTCCTGGGGTCTAACATGGATAGGTTTGCTTCAAGGGATGTCAAGGGTGTCTCCCTCAACTTCCTGGAAACAATTAGCATCTAGCATTTACACGAAGCTTTTATGGTGGTGGAGGTTCAAAATCAACTGTGTTGGAAATCTTGATAATTAGAAATGTTTTTTGCTTTCCATTTTTGGCATGTAGAAACATCTGACCAAAAATGGGAAAAATCCTTACCATGTCCTCTCTAATGGTTCTAGTCTCTCAGCATTTCCTTACTTATTGGCATGATTTTTTTTCCCTTCAGTCTTCTCACTCTAATGCAAATGAGCACACAGAGTGCCAGGAAATAAATGGCTAACCCGGCTCTGGTCTCCCCAACGACTTTACTAAAATGTTGCCACTAAGTGGTTCCTTGAGGTATTGTTGAGAATTTAATTTTTTAATGGAAGCATGGGAGAAAAAATAGTATCGGGTCCAATGTGTCACCTGTGGTTTCAAATAGGTACGATGAATCCTCAAAAGTTCTGGAAAGGAGGGAGAGTAGGAGTCTAAGGGGGGTAGGGCACCCTACATCAGGAAGGAAGAACAAGGAGTAATTTCTTCTTCTAAGTATGTTGGCTGTTTATTTGTTTGCCTTATAAAGCAATGTACTGTATAAAAACATCAGTGCTAAATTTTGTATTAAGCATTTAAAAATCATTCCAACTAAAAGAGAAAAGAAGGTACATAACAGGAGCCTAAAGTAGGACTTCAACTTATCCAGAGCCTGAGAAAGGCCAAAATAACAAAGTCCAAGCAGCCTAACAAAGTAACTAATCCACTAGAAACATGGAGGAAAACAAAGGACTTGGTAGAAATAATTTTAATGTGTCTATGTATAACAGACTGTGCTAGATTAAAATAAGATAGAATTTATATAGCATTGTAAGGTTTGCAAATCACTTTACAAATATTTTCTCCTTTTATCCATATACCAACCCTGAGAGAAAGGTACAATTATTATCTTCATTTTATGAGTGGAAACTAAGGCACATAGAGATGCAGTGACTTAATCAGGACCACACAGCCAGTCAATATATGAGACTAGATTTGAATACAGGTCTTCCTGATTCCACATCCAAGTCTCCATCAACAAAATATAATCAAAGTAAATAAAAAGTAATTTCAATGGGGAGCAATGGGGAGTACTAATGTTTAAAATTCAGTTTATGAAAAAGCATGGAAGCGGGGCAGCTAGGTGGTGCAGTGGATAAAACACCAGTCATGGATTCAGGAGGACCTGTAGCTGTGTGACCCTGGGCAAGTCACTTAACCCCCATTGCTCTGCAAAACAAACAAACAAAACAAAACAAAAGCATGGAAGCAGGAAATGGAATTTGCTTATGGAGAAAAAGAGGGAGGCCATTTTGTCTGGAACAGAGAGGATGTGATGAGTAGTAATATGATGTAAGCCAAGAAAGGTGGGCTAGAGCCAGATTGCATAGGGTTTTAAGTGCCAAACAAAGGATTCTCTTTTTTATCCTAGAGGCAATAGGTAATTTCTTGGATGCAGGAATAACATGGTTAAATAAGCTCTCTAAGAATATCACTAGAAAAGTATATGGGAAATGGATTAGAGAGAGGGATGGACACAAGTAGACAAATTATAAGGCTGTTTCAATATTTAAAGCAGAGAATAATGAGCACCTGAACTGGAAAGAGAAAATAGCTTGTTACCTCTCTAGGAGACATATCAGAATGAGTTATGTATAATCAGACCAACCACAAGTTAGAGAAAAGCTAAACATCAGCATCAGTATAAAGGTGAAAAGAATACTGCCGCCAAACATTTAAATAAAACCTCCAAAAATGCTCTTTAAAATTGGAATATGGCAAAATTCAGTAATTTGCCTGAATATAAATTATCAATATTTCCTGAAGAAAAGAAAAACACATCACTACCAAACAACTGACCTCCTCGAAAAGCATCAATACATATATGAAAAAGGTAACAATATTTGTGAAGATTTGCTAAAATCTATAGCATATGGTAGGAGATTACAAGAAATATCACTTCATAAAACAAAGAAAAGCAGCAGGGGCTTAAGATCTTTAAAAAGCTTGGAGTAATACCCATCCAAGCTGTATTAACACTAAAACATCCATTGATGAAACTGACAGGAAAATAACAAATGGATGGGAACCAGATTTAATAGCATTT
The DNA here is from genome assembly GCF_019393635.1 of Dromiciops gliroides. Taxonomy (NCBI): domain Eukaryota; kingdom Metazoa; phylum Chordata; class Mammalia; order Microbiotheria; family Microbiotheriidae; genus Dromiciops; species Dromiciops gliroides. Next base: position 579,429,509 of record NC_057862.1, read on the forward strand.
ATATAATGATCCATAGAAAACAATAGAACCACTACATTTGAACTGTAATCGTGATATGATTATCTGAGGACTTTTTAAAATGGTTCTTCAAGAAGACAATATCAAAATGAGGAGCTGGATCATTCTGGCTACACACAGAAGAAATGCTGAATGTGTAAGCATTCAGAGAATATTTTACAAGCTATTGCTAGAAGAGGAAGATACAAAAAGAATTTAAAAAAAATTTTTAAATAAAACTAGGAACAGGCAACCACTTAGAAAAGGCAATCAAAAGTACATAAATAACTGTTGGTTGACATCATATTTGTTGATTGAAATGATATTAACTATTGATTCATATATTTATAAGATCTTTAAGAGAAAACTAGACATATTGAAATTGGTTTTCATAAAATTATATAGGAATGGGCAGGCTTTCTAAATCAATATTCTTTGCAGAACATACCTTTTCAGTCCTCTAACAGATCAAAATATTTAGAAAATACAAGATTGCATTTATTTTTGTTGATTGTAAAAAACAAAAAGAAGAAGACAGTGATCTGGGTAAGGAAATGAATAAGAGGAAGATAGAAGTCTGTATTGTTTTATGGTATGATGCTTTTAATAATCTCAGTCCTCTTCCCAACCCTCCAATCCCACCCCCCCCCCCATCAAAAAAAATTTCCTTTCACTCTTTTTTTTTTCTTTGGGTGAGGCAATTACGGTTAAGCGACTTGCCTAGGGTCACACAGCTAGTAAGTGTTAAGTGTCTGAGGCTGGATTTGAACTCAGGTATTTCTGACTCCAGGGCCAGTGCTCTATCTACTGCCCCACCTAGCTGCCCCTCTTTCACTTTTTATGTACATAAATAAATATCTTGGTCCATCACAATATCCGAAGAATCAAAACTACAAGACATCAGAGAACACAAGTAGGCAAAATCATATTGCCAATGGTAACCTAAATGCAAAAGGTAATCTGAAAGACTAGAATATGAAGTAAGCAAGCTATCCCTAGGGCAAGAACAAAACTATATGTGATAAATAGCTGAGTATTACACTATTTCCCATTTAATGATTCTATATATTGTTATCATGTAATGTTCCCATTTAATGTAAAGATTTTTCGTAAATTGGAAAGGGGGGATAAGCATTTATATAATGTCAGGCATTATTCTAAATTCTTTACAATTTTTATTTCATTTGATTGAGTAAGATAAAGAATAAGATATGGAATTATTGTGTAGTTGATATGATAATATGATGTCTGTATTAATCTGTACAAATGGAAAGAGCCACATGGATAAGATCATATATTCCTTGAATTAGCAATACTAGACAGTGGTAAATACTGTAGATAGTTATCATCATATATGAAGTTATTAAATGAACAGGATTGATAGAAGTTCACTGGTAAGATCACAAGGATTTAGAAGTCAATGAACGGGGTGGAGCCAAGATGGCAGAGAGGAAGCAGCAAACTGCCCGAGCTCTCCTTCTGTTCCCTCAAAAAGAACATTAAATCAAGCCTCTGGACGGATTCTGAAACTACAGAACCTGCAAAGGGACAGAAGGACACAGTCCTCCAACCAGAGATAATTTAGAAGACTTCAGGAAAAGGTCAGTCTGACTCGGGCAAAAGGGAGGCCCAGCGCAGGGCAGCAACCCAGTGCCGAGGGGGTCAGGGAAAGTCAGCAGGAGCTGCGGGCCACAGCCAAACAACTGAGGCCCCTGGAACCTGGTTCAAAAATCTGGTGGCCAAGAAGGACAGTGGAAAAACCTACCTGCACCAGCCGGGAGGGTGATGAACAGGTCAGGTGGGAACGGACGGACAGGAAGTGCAGGGTAGGGGATCTCCACACACCATAAAGGCCTCAGAGTAAAAAGCCGGTCACACAGCACCTATACCCCTGCACAAGAAGCCCAAAACAGGGACTCTGGTGCCCCGAGAGCAGACCTCAACTTAAAAAATAAATAAATAAGCTGCAATAATGAGTAAGAAGCAAAAAAGAGCCCTCTCCATTGAGAGCTTCTGTATCAATAGGGAAGAAGTCAAGGCAAACTCAGATGAGGACAATACCCTCAAATTGCCTACATGTGAAGCCTCATGAGGGAAGGTGAATTGGTCTCAGGAACAAAAAGCCTCCCTGGAGGAGCTCAAAAAGGATTTTAAAAATCAATTGAGAGAGGTAGAAGAAAAAATGGGGAGAGAAATGAAAGCAAAACAAGAAAACTATGAAAAAAGAATCAGCAGTTTGGAAAAGGAAGCACAAAGATTGACTGGCCAAATGGAAAAAAAAGTGCATAATTTCACTGAAGAAAACAATGCCTTAAAAAATTCAGTTGGCCAAATGGAAGAAAAGGTGCATAATCTCATTGAAGAAAACAATGCCTTAAAAAATTCATCTGGCCAAATGGAAAAAAAGGTCCATAATCTCATTGAAGAAAACAGTGCCTTAAAAAATGCACTCGGCCAAATGGAAAAAAATGGGCATAATCTTACCAAAGAGAACAATGCTTTAACAATTAAAAATGGACAGTTTGAAGATAAGGAATCCATGAGACACCAGGAATCAGTCAAGCAAAATCAAAAGAATGAAAAAATAGAAAATGTGAAATACCTCATTGGAAAGACAACTGATCTGGAAAACAGATCCAGGAGAGACAATTTGAGAATTATTGGACTGCCTGAAAGCCATGACCAGAAAAAGAATCTAGACACCATATTCCAGGAAATTATTAAAGAGAACTGCCCTGATATCATAGAATCAGAGGATAAAATCATCATTGAAAGAATCCACCTACCACCTCCTGAAAGAGACCCCAAAAGGAAAACTCCAAGGAATATTGTAGCCAAATTCCAAAATTATCAGGTGAAGGAGAAAATGCTCCAAGCAGCCAGAAAGAAGCAATTTAAATATCATGGAGCCACAGTCAGGATTACTCAGGACCTGGCAGCTTCAACATTAAAGAACCGCAAGGCTTGGAATATGATATTCCGGAAGGCAAAGGAGCTTGGATTGCAGCCAAGAATCTATTACCCAGCAAAAATGTTCATTTTCTTTCAGGGGAAAAGATGGATATTTAATGACATTGGGGACTTTCAATCTTTCCTGGTAAAAAGACCAGAACTGAATAGAAAATTTGATCTCAACATACAAGACTCAAGAGAAGTTTAAAAAGGTAAACAGAGGGGGAGAAAAAAAAAGGTTACCCTATTAGGTTAAACTGTTTATATCCCTACATGGGAAGATAATACTCATAACTCTTAAGAATGTAAATGTATTTGGGCAGAGAGAAGGACTTTACACAGAGGGTACAAATATAAATTGTCTTTGATGTGATGATACAAAAAAAAATTTTAAGGGGTTAAAAAGGGAGTCTATGGAGAGAAGAGGAAAGGGGAGGTAGAAGGGGATGAATTATATCATATGAAGAGGTGAAAAAAAACCTATTACAATAGAGGGAAAGAAAGGAGGGGTGAACATTGTTTCAACCCTATTCTCATTAGATTTGATTCAAAGAGGGAATAACATATATGTTCATTGGGAAACTTAACTCATTCTTTAGGGAATCAAAAGGGGAAGGGAAAGGGGGGACTGATAGAAGGGAGGACAAAAGCAAGGGAGAAAAGGGTAAAGAAAAGAGAGGGGGGTGATAAAAAGGGAGGGGAGATTGGGGGATGCAGGGGTAAGAAGTAAAATGTCGATGAGGAGGAATAGGGTGAAAGAAGGGGGGGAAATACAAAGGGGGTAAGTAGAATTGAGGGGAATAGACAGTCAGTAATAATAACTGTGAATGTGAATGGGATGAACTCTGCTATAAAACGGAAGCGAATTGCAGAGTGGATTAAAAACCAGAGTCCTACAATATGCTATTTACAAGAAACACATTTGAAGCAGAGAGATACACACAGAGTAAAAGTAAAAGGCTGGAGTAGAATATATTATGCTTCAGCTAAAGTAAAAAAAGCAGGGGTAGCAATCCTTATCTCAGACAAAGTGCAGGCAAAAATAGATCTCATTAAAAGAGATAAGGAAGGAAATTACATCTTGCTTAACGGTACTATAGATAATGAAGTAATATCAATATTGAATATGTATGCGCCAAGTGGTATAGCATCCAAGTACTTAAAGGAGAAGTTACATGAGTTACAAGAGGAATTAGACAGTAATACTATACTAATGGGGGATCTGAATCTCCCCCTCTCAGAATTAGATAAATCTAGCCAAAAAATAAATAAGAAAGAAGTGAAAGAGGTGAATAGATTACTAGAAAAGTTAGACATGATAGATGTCTGGAGAAAATTGAATGGGGATATAAAGGAATATACCTTTTTCTCAGCAGCACATGGTACATTTTCAAAAATTGACCATGTATTAGGGCACAAAAAGATCATAGTTAAATGTAGAAAGGCAGAAATAGTAAATGCATCCTTTTCAGATCATGATGCAATAAAAATTACATGTAAGAAAGAGCCAGGGAAAAGTAGAATGAAAATCAATTGGAAACTAAATAATTTCATTCTAAAGAATGAATGGGCCAAACAAGAAATCATAGAAACAATCAATAAGTATATCCAAGAGAATGACAATAATGAGACAACATACCAAAATCTATGGGATGCAGCCAAAGCAGTGCTTAGGGGAAAATTTATAGCTCTAAATGCTTACATGAATAAAAAAGAGAAAGAGGAGATTAATGAATTGGGCATGCAACTTAAAAAGCTAGAAAAAGAACAAATTAGAAATCCCCAATTAGATACTAAATTAGAGATCCTGAAAATCAAAGGAGAAATTAATAAGATTGAAAGCAAAAAAAACTATAGAAGTAATCAATAAAACTAAGAGCTGGTTTTATGAAAAAAAAAACAATAAAATAGATAAAATATTGGTTAATTTGATTAAAAAAAGAAAGAAGAAAACCAAATTACCAGTATCAAAAACGAAAAAGGGGATGTTACCACCAATGAAGTGGAAATTAAATCAATAATTAGGAATTATTTTGCCCAACTGTATGCCAATAAATTTGACAATCTAAATGAAATGGATGAATATTTACAAAAATAGAAACTGCCCAGGTTAACTGAAGAAGAAATAAAATCCTTAAATAAACCCATATTAGAAAAAGAAATTGAACAAGCCATTAATGAACTCCCTAAGAAAAAATCCCCAGGGCCAGATGGGTTTACAGGTGAATTTTACCAAACATTTAAAGAACAATTAATTCCAATATTATACAAATTATTTGGAAAAATAGATGAAGAAGGAGTTCTACCAAATTCATTTTATGACACAAATATGGTGGTGATACCAAAACCAGGCAAAGCAAAAACAGAGAAAGAAAATTATAGACCAATTTCCCTAATGAATATTGATGCTAAAATCTTAAATAAGTTATTAGCAAGGAGATTACAGCAAGTGATCACCAGGATAATACACTATGACCAGGTGGGATTTATACCAGGAATGCAGGGATGGTTCAACATTAGGAAAACTATTAACATAATCAACCACATCAATAAGAAAACCAACCAAAATCATATGATTATCTCAATAGATGCAGAGAAAGCTTTTGACAAAATACAACACCCATTCCTAATAAAAACACTGGAGAGTTTAGGAATAGGGGGAGCTTTCCTTAAAATAATAAACTTCCCATCAGCAAGTATTATATGCAATGGAGATAAATTAGAGGCCTTCCCAATAAGATCAGGGGTGAAACAGGGATATCCATTATCACCCCTATTATTTAATATTGTACTAGAAATGTTAGCTCTAGCAATCAGAGAAGAGAAAGGAATTAAAGGAATTAAATAGGAAAGGAGGAAACAAAACTATCAATCTTTGCAGATGATATGATGGTATACTTAAGGAATCCTCGAGAATCAACTCAAAAATTACTTGAAACAATTAACAACTTTAGCAAAGTAGCAGGATATAAAATAAATCCACATAAATCATCAGCATTTCTATACATGACCAACAAAGTCCAGCAGCAAGAGATAGAAATTCCATTTAAAGTAACAGTAGATAATATAAAACATTTGGGAGTCTACTTGCCAAGACAAACCCAGGAACTCTATGAACACAACTACCAAACACTCTTCACACAAATCAAATCAGATCTAAATAATTGGAAAGATATCAATTGCTCATGGATAGGCAGAGCTAATAGAGTAAAAATGACAATACTGCCTAAATTAATTTACTTATTCAGTGCCATACCAATCAGACTACCTAAAAATTATTTTATACAGCTAGAAAAAATAATAACAAAATTCATCTGGAAAAACAAAAAATTAAGAATATCCAGAGAAATAATGAAAAAAAATTCACAGGAAGGTGGGTTAGCGGTACCAAACCTGGAGCTTTACTATAAAGCGGCAGTCATCAAAACTATCTGGTACTGGCTAAAAAATAGAGTGGTAGATCAATGGAATAGGCTAGGCTCAGGAAATGCAGTAGTAAATGACACTAGTAATGTAGTGTTTGATAAACCCAAAGACTCCAGCTTCTGGGATAGGAACTCAGTATTTGACAAAAACTGCTGGGAAAACTGGAAGATAGTATGGCAGAAATTAGGCATAGACCAACATCTGACACCTTATACTAAAATAAGGTCAAAATGGATACATGATTTAGACATAAGAGGTGATATCATAGGTAAATTAGGAGAGAAAGGAATAGTGTACCTATCAGATCTTTGGAAAGGAAAACAGTTTTGACCAAACAAGAGATAGTATATTATAAAATGCAAAGTGGATGATTTTGATTACATTAAATTAAAAAATTTTTGTACAAACAGAAGCAATGCATCCAAAATTAGAAGGGAGGCAGAAAGCTGGGAAACAATTTTTGAGGCCAGTACATCTGATAAAGGCCTTATCTCTAAAATATATAGGGAACTAAATCAAATTTATAAGAACCCAAGTCATTCCCCAATTGAGAAATTGTCAAAGGATATGAACAGGCAGTTTTCTGATGAAGAAACCAAAGCTATCTATTCCCATATGAAAAAATGCTCTAAATCTCTAATGATTAGAGAGATACAAATAAAAGCAACTCTGAGGTACCACCTGACACCTATCAGATTGGCTAAAATGACAAAAAAGGAAAGTAAAAAATGTTGGAGAAGCTGTGGGAAAATTGGAACACTAATCCATTGGTGGAGCTGTGACCTGATCCAACCATTCTGGAGAGCAATTTGGAATTATGCCCAAAGGGCAATAAAGCTGTGCATACCCTTTGACCCAGCAATACCACTTTTGGGTCTTTTCCCCAAAGAGATCATGGAAGGGGGAAAGGGACCCACATGTACAAAAATATTTATAGCTGCTCTTTACGTGGTGACAAAGAATTGGAAGTTGAGGGGTTGTCCATCAATTGGGGAATGGCTGGACAAGTTGTGGTATATGAATACAATGGAATACTATTGTGCTATAAGAAACGATGAGCAGGAGGAGTTCAGAGAATCCTGGAGGGACTTTCATGAACTGATGATGAGTGAGATGAGCAGAACTAGAAGAATATTGTACACAGTAACATCAACATTGAGTGTTGATCTACTGTGATGGACTATATTCTTCTCATCAATGCAATGGCACAGAAGAGTTCCAGGGAACTCGTGACGGAAGAGGATCTCCAAGTCCAGGAAAAAAAAGAAAAAGAACTGCGGAGTATAGATGCTAAATGAACCATACTATTTCTTTTGTTTTTGATGCTGTTGGTTTTTTTCTATTTAGAGGTTATCCATCATTGCTCTGATTTTTTTCTCTTATAACATGACTAATGCAGAAATAGGATTAATGTTATTATGTGTGTATATATATATATATATATAACCAAATCAGATTACCTGCTGTCTAGGGAAGGGGGGAGGGAGGGGAGGGAGGGAGAAAAATCTGAAATTGTAAAGCTTGTATAAACAAAGTTTGAGAACTATCTTTACATGTAACGGAAAAAAATAAAGAAAAATTGAAGTCAATGAACAGTGGCAGCTAGATGGTGAAGTGGATAAAGAACCAGCCCTGGATTCAGGAGGACCTGAGTTCAAATCCAACCTCAGACACTTGACACTTACTAGCTGTGTGACTCTGGACAAGTCACTTAACCCTCATTGCCCCGGAAAAAAAAAGAAGTCAATGAACAGGGGCCAGCTAGGTGGTGCAGTGGATAGAACACTGGCTCTGGAGTCAGGAGGACCTGAGTTCAAATCCAGCCTCAGAAACTTGACACTTACTAGCTGTGTGACCCTGGGCAAGTCACTTAACCCCAATTGTCTCAGAAGAAGAAGAAGAAGGAGGAGGAGGAGGAGGAGGTCAATGAACAGAGAAGAAGTGGAAGTAACTTTTTTCTAGGAATTTGGCTATAAAAAGGAGAAGAGATAAAGATGACATTTTGAGGAGATTGTAAGGTCTAGCGATGAGTTGTTTTAAGACTAGAGACACAAGGTTGTTGGTAAAAAGTAGGGGAAATTGGTAACTAGGCAGAGATTGAAGAAATGAGATTAAGAGGATATTGTAGATGAAAACTGTAAGAGATAGATAAAATCAAGGGTACAGGTAACTGGGTTGGTAATTAGGTTGGCCTTGGCATGGAAGTTTGCCACTTCATCAGAGGCTTGAGTAAATGCCAAGATAATTTGGGGTATCAAGTTATTTTGATATGTAGGTAAAGAAAGAAGAGGGAGCCCAATATATGGTCTATATTTTTTCAGTAAAATATGAAGATACATCCATAGCTGATAAGGTAGTGGGTAGGGCATGATATGAGAATCTTGAGGAGAGAAGTGAAGATTTGAATCAGCTTCTGCAGGAAGGGGACAGAGACTCAGTCAGGATGGGAAAAGATTGCATTGATTCAATGAGGGCCATTTTGAAATTAAGCAAACTAAATTGATGATGAATTTAGTCAGTTTGATTATATGACTTCTGGCCAGCTGCATGTGAGCAGCAGTGAAGCAAGCAGTGAGTGGGAGTAACCCAGTGTTGTGGTTAGAGTATCAATAGAACACAGGGTTGAGGGAGTCAAGAATAGAGAAACAGTATATAGTGGAGTTCATTAACTATGGGATCAAGATTAGGAGAAAGTAAAATGATTTTAACATAGGAGTAATGGCATGGATGGAGGGATTGAGGTTGCATGAAAAATACAGAATAAGCTTAAGGGGTATAAAGCATATGGAGAGGTAGAAATAAAAGGGTTTATGATCTAATTAAGTTATTTTAGGGGTTTGATCATGGAAGTAGAAAAAGCACAAATCAAACCTTAGTAATCTCTGACTGTTCTTTGAATCATCCTACATGCCCAATTATTTGATATTTTGTTAATTGCATCTCTATAAGATCTCTTACTACCATCCACTCTTTCAGTAACACTTCCTCCACTCTAGTTCAAGCCACACTTATCTCTCACTTGGACTAATTCATTAGCCTCTTAATCCTCCAGCCTCTAGTCTCTCTTATGTCTAAGCCATTTTTCACATAGCTGCCAAAATAATCTTCCTAAATTAAATCATCTATGTTACTTCCTTCCTCAAAATCAAAGGACCCAACACCTTCACTTTGTCAACTAGATGACCTGGGTCCTCCAACTCCAGGTCCAGAATGTTTTCTGCCATGGCACACTTGTTCCTGTGGTACCTCATTGCCTGTAAATTAAGATACAAATTCCTTAGGCTGGCATTTAAGGCCTTCCAAGATTTGGCTCCAATCTCTCTTTCGAGAGATATTTAATAGTACTCCCCTCCATCACTCTATGTTCCATACAAACTGGACTAGTAGCTTTTGTCCAGTCTTACTTTGGCTTTTCTTGCTTCTGCATTTGCACAGGTCATCATCATTCACTTATGCCTCCCATTGAAATTCTTTTCTTCTTTTCAGATACTTCCTTCATTTAACTTTCCCCTTTTGCCTTGTTATGATCTCTCTCTTCTCAAATTTTCTTAAAGAACTTTATATCAATAGCTTCTTTTCCCTTATCAGATTTTACCTTCTGTCATATTTATCCATGTGTATGGTGTTTTCCTCAATTAGAAGGACAGTTTGTTTTACACTTTGTGGATTCCCAATAATCAGTGCCTTGCATGTAGTAGGTACTCCACGAATGTTTGTTTTATTAAGGAATTAATGAAAGAGACAAAATAAAGCAATAAATGGAAAGAGCATGTCAACAGAATAGATGTGACAGAAGTTAAAATAGTTTATCTGGGGAAGAGATCAAGAAAAAGCAATATTAAAATTACAGGGTTTTCAGGGGAGTTGAGAAAGGAAATCTGTGGGTCTTATTTCAAAATTTGCTGTCAGAAATCTCCAACTTCCTTAAGGAATTCATTATAGAGATTGAGAGGGCACATTGCTCATCTGCACAGAAAGAAAAAAATCTCAGTAGAAAACTGAGCAAGACCCTTTCCAGTCAAATCAACTAAGATAAATAACTGAAGAAAAATATTATAGAAGGTGAGGGAGACAGGTGAATTAATTGGAGAAAAGAGTAGGAGGCATGTATTCAGAATTTTAAAAGAATGCTTTTCCGGTATCTAAGCCAAGAATTTGGAAGAAAAGGCAAAAGTTCAAGGGAGAAAGAGGAATTAATTATAAAAAACCAAACATGAGTAAGTCTTCATGGTCTACCTCATGGCCCTCAAATCCTGGCTCTTTAACCAAGAATACAGCTTCTCATAGCTATAGGGAGCAGAAAAATTTATTAAATCTTATTAAATTTGATCGAGCTCTCCTTTAATTAACCTTAAAGCCTATGCAGGCGTTGATTCAAGATTGCTTCCATTTTATTAGCAATCATCGACCCTCTCCTTACAGAATTACACAATACACAAATGAGTATGAAAATTCATTATAGCTCCTTTGTTGAGAAAGACATTTCAAGTGATCACCTTCTTTAAAAGAAGAAAGTTAAATGATTCTTTGGGTCAGAGTGGCATTTTCACACATGGGATAGAATAGCACTACAATTCTGGGAGACAAGGGTTACTTTCCCGTACAGAATCCCATAGAGGTGCAAAAAATCCAAAAGTGCAAATAGAGTCAATTAGTCCTAGTCACCATCCATAAGGATTTCTAATCCATGATTGCAAAAAAGGATGCATAGCAAAGGGAAAGAAAAATGTCTGAGGTCAGGGTAGAGAAGAAAGGTCTACTGTGGGAAAGAAAATAGTTGACATAAAGGGAGGAAGAGTGGCGATTAGTGGAACAAAATCTCTAGTCTTTGTCTGCCACAAAGTGTTTTCCTGCCTGCCTACCCCTGAACATTTTAATGTTTTATTTCTTCAGCTCTCCAAGCACTGCCAAACAGTTATTATCTGAGCTCCTAACAAACAATTATTCCAGCTCCTAATTTATATTTCAATCATTTTAACTACTGATCTTATGATCACATCCAGGCTCTGATCACATTAGTGTCTATTAACTATGCAGCAACCAATAAAATCTGCATGAAAGACTTATTCCATATATACTCCCTTAGCTCAATTTATTAAATTAATGTAGACTATTAACGTTTAAACTAAATGTAATATATATATTTAATATAAAAATTCTCATTACTGTGATTAATAAAATTTTTAGTGTAAGCTGATATTTAGTTAGAGAAAATGAACAAGTTAAGCCAACTGAACTGTCTCAGTTACATTAATTTAATTAAATATGACTTTTACATTATAGTAGGATTACATACATACCACTGATAATTCTAACATATTTAAGGATACGAAAAGTAGAATTCTAGCATTAAAAGTTATAATTAAATCATAAGTGATCATTTTAGATAAAATGTACTATATTACTTCACTGAAATCCCTTCACTTTGCCAATTGGCCTCTCACTAGTTACTAAAACTAAAAAGCACTATAGTAATATAAGCTAGCTTCCTTCCTAAATGTCCAGTTCTCTTTAAAGTTGTACTAGTGCTGCACTGAGACAAAATAAATTCTTTTTTAAAAAAATTGTATTAACTTTATATTATCTTCATTCATAAAAAAATTTCTTCCAAAGAAGTTTGTAGACAAATTCTATTATTCAAACAAGTTGAATATCATTTCTTGATTCTTGCCCATCATTTTAGTTTGTACTTTGAATGGCTGTGTCCAGACATTTATCTCCACCCCTTCTTCCTCACCTGCATGACAACTATCCAATTTTCGAACTAAGACCTAAGTTAACTCTACCATTGTTCATAAGAGTGTGTTAATATACTCTTCTGTATCCCTATTCATATCCTTGTAATTTTCCAGATGAAAGGACCTATCCCTGACCACTACTCTTCTGTTTGTCTCCCCCATTATAGTAAGCTCCTTAAAGACAAGAGGCTACTTCTCTTTACTTTTCTAAAATTCTTTTCATTTCTTAAACTTCTTTCTTATTAATTTTGTGGTTAGATTTATTTAATTCTGAGGGGGGAAGGTTAAGATCCCCCACTAATATAGTTTTGCCAGCCATGATTATGTGATAAAATAATGGGATTAGCAGATACTCAAGCAGATTAATCTAAACTGATTGAATTGAGAGTGATTGACTGCTGATTAGCCTACTTCAGATTAACTAGATTGTAAGCACACCTGGCTAGCCCTTAAGAAGGTGTTGTTCACAGAAGCTAACTCAACTTGAGAAAACCTTCAAGTTCAGTGAACCAATGGATTTGGATGACGCAAACCAATCAGCTTGAAGCAGTGTGTAAGGACCTCCTATTCTCTGGACCAATAAAAAGCTTCCACACTAAGTTTGAAGGGAGTTCGTGGTTGAAGCAGGCTTGTGGCATACTTGAATAAGAACCAGACCAGGCTGTAACTCTAGGCTAGACAGGCCTTTTCTTAACTTTCTGAACTCCACATGAATACTATAAGCTTTAATAAATGCCTAATGTCCAAAGACTGGTGCTAAAGTTTCTAATTTAAGGTGACCACGCATTTAGATTTTAAACATCACAATTACTATTTCCCTCTATCTTATTTTACCCCTTTGTACTTTTTTCTTCTTTCACCCTATCCCTCCTCACCATTTTTACTTCTTACCCCTGCTTCCCCCAATCTGCCCTCCTATTTATCAGTCCCCCTTCCTTTTCTTTCCCCTTTCCTCCCTTGCTTCTGCCCTCCCTTTTGTCAGTACAATCCTTTTCCCCTTACTCTTTTACTTCCTTAAAGAGTAAGCTAAGTTTCTTTATCCAAATAAGTGTATATGTTATTCGCTCTTTAAACCAAATCTGATGAGATTAAGGTTGAAACAATGCAAAGCCCTCCCTTCTTTCCCTCTACTGTAATAGGTTTTTTATGCCTTGTCATATGATGTAATTAACCCCATTCCACCTAACCTTCCCTCTCCTCCCCATTCTCCTTTTATTCTTCCCCTTAAGTTTCTTTATATCACCACATTAAAGTCTATTTATTAACCATACCCCAATAGAGATACAAATCTCAAGTGTTAAAAGTATTATCTTCCCAGGGGCAGCTAGGTGGCACAGTGGATAAAGCACTGGCCCTGGATTCAGGAGGACCTGAGTTCAAATCCAACCTCAGACACTTGACACTTACTAGCTGTGTGACCCTGGGCCAGTCACTTAATCCCCATTGCCCTGCAAAAAAAGTATTATCTTCCCTCACAGGATTGTAAACAGTTTAACCTTACTGAATAACTTTTTCCCCCTTGTTTAGATTTTTATACTTTTCTTGAGTCTTGTATTTGAAGATAAAATTTTCTGTTCAGTTCTGGTCTTTTCTTCAGGAAACCTTGGAAATTACCAATTTCCTTGAATGTCCATCTTTTCCTCTGAAAGAGAATGAGCAGTTTTGTTGGGTAGTTGATTCCTGGTTGTAATCCAAGCTCCTTTGCCTTCCAGAATATCATATTCCAAGCCTTGCTATCCTTTAATGTTGAAGCCACCAAGTCCTATGTAATCCTGACTGTGGCTGCCTAATATTTAAATGATTTCTTTCTAGCTGTTTGCAGTATTTTCTTCTTCACCTGATAATTCCAGAATTTGGATGCAATAACTTGGAGTTTTCCTTTTTGGGTCTCTTTCAGGAGGTGATTGTTGGATTCTTTCAATGACTATTTTATCCTCTAATTCTACAATATCAGGAAAATTTGCCTTGATAATTTCCTGGAATATGGCATCTAGACTCTTTTTCTGATCATGGCTTTCAGGTAATCCAATAATTCTCAAACTCTCTCTTCTGAATCTATTTTCCAGGTCAGTTGTCTTTCCAACGTGGTATTTCACATTTTCTTGTATTTTTTCATTATTTTAATTCTGCTTGACTGATTCCTGGTGTCTCATGGAGTCATTAGCTTCCATCTGCCCAATTTGAATTTTTAAGGCATTATTTTCTTCAGTAAACTTTTGCACCTCCTTTTCCATTTCTAAATGTTTTCTCCATTTCACCAATTGTTTCCCCCATTTGGCCAATTGTATTTTTTTTTGGTGAGGCAGTTGGAGTTAAGTGACCTGCCCAGGGTCACACAGCTAGTAAGTGTCGAGTGTCTGAGACTTGATTTGAACTCAGGTACTCCTGATTCCAGGCCCGGTGCTCTATCCACTGAGCCACCTAGCTGCCCCTCATTGATCTTTTGAAATGTCTACTTGTAGGTAATATTTAGGAGAGGATATGGAAATTGTCAGAATGTCCTGCCTATTTTTTCATAGATATAGTTAAGCCCTAGAGAGAGCATGTGAGTTGGAGTACAACCCATCAAGTTCAAATCTTCTTATGACTTCTATCAATTACTAGTTGTGCTATAATAGGTAAGTTACTTTTTACCTTTCTCTGTAATACAAGTGACATTGGTTAGTTAGTTGTGAAACTTTTGCTGAAGAAGGGGGTGGTTTGCAGTGTTAAATGTTGTAGAGTGGTCAAAGATTTTTTTTAAATGAGAAAAAGTTATAACATTTAGCAATTATGGGGAACTAAATGGCTCAGTGGTTAGAGCACTTCCTGGAGTCAGAAAGATCTGAGTCCAAATCCAGGGTTATATGGCCCTGGTTAAGTCATTCAATCTCTGTTTGTTTTAATCCAATAGAGAAGGAAATGCCAAACTTCTCCAACATGCTTGCCAAGAAAACTCCATAGACAGTATGGTCCATAGGGTCACAAAGAGTCAGAAATAACTCAACCATAAAATTTGAAATTAAGAAATCATCAGTACCCTCTAAGAGAGCAATTTTGGTCAAGTTATAGAGTTGGAACACCCACCACAAGGGGTTGAAGTCTGAACATGTGGTAAAGTTAGTACAACCCACCAAGTTGTAGACTACTCTTTCTAAGAATTTTCTAATGTAGAGGAAAAGATATATATGATGATAATTTATGGAAATGGCCAAGATAAAAGAAGTTCTACTTGTCTTATAGAATAGATAAATCCAAAGCATTTTTGCAGCCAGCACAGAAAGCCAAAGTATTGTGATATCTTAAAGCTGAGAGAAAAAGACAAAACAAGTTCCTAAAAAAAATGAGATGGGATGAGATCAAGGTCATAAGATGAGGAGTCAAGGTGGTCCAGAAGAATGATGAAGGAAAAAATACGTTTTGAGGTATGAAAGAGACCATCCAATCAGTATGACTCTAGAGTCATTGCCCTCCAATTTATTCCATATACTATTGTTAGATTGCCTGCCTAGATGAAGTCCAAACTTAGGTGTTTAGGAGTATATTAAGACCTATGGACTCTGTCCTTAGAGATAGCATGATGCCTAAGGACAGAGTCCATAGGTCTTAATATACTCCTAAACACCTAAGCACAGAGTCCTGAACATGGTAAATACTTAATGAATTACAAATCAAATTTTAAAAATCATTTAGGAAAATCAAAAACTCTTTCAAACTCTGTCCATTATGCTGTTCTCACCATATGAGTAGATGTTGTCAATGCTGTGAAAACAGTTACAGACTTAGAGTAAAAAACAAAAAAGAAAAACAAACTAAAAAAAATCTTGAGTTGAATTCCTCCCCACGTGAATTCAAGCAAGTCATTTAATATCTCTAAATCTATATTTTTTTCATCTATAGAATGAGGTGGGGAAGTAGAGGATATCCAAGTTCAGTTTCAGATCAAAATCTATTATCCTTTGATGAAATTCAAATTAACTCATTTCAGATAAAGATGAACAAAGTCCATTGGTACAGGAAAGAACTTAATCAGTACTAGGGATAGAATCCAAAACTGGGAAAAATTATCCCAATGTCCATTTTAATAATCATTGATTTAGGGGCAGCTAGGTGGTGCAGTGGGTAAAGCACTGGCCCTGGATCCAGGAGGACCTGAGTTCAAATCCAGCCTCAGACACAACACTTACTAGCTATATGACCCTGAGCAAGTCACTTAACCCTCATTGCCCCAGAAAAATAATAGATAAATAAATGAAATTTTAATTGATTTACAGAAGTAGAATCTAACCATTTCAATTAAGAGAGTGAATAATACATTCCCTGCAGGTAGCTGGAAAAGATAATGGGAAATCCAAAGTTACTTATGTAGGAGTAATAATAAGCATAAATATATTTCTCACATCCACTTACTCTTCAGAAGATAGCAAGAGCCTTGAATTTGTTTGTTTTTTCTTTTGTTTTTTTTTTGTTTATCATTGTTGTTTTCATTATTACCTCTTTGGTTTTTAATAGTCTTCTCATGTGCCCAAAGGAACATACTAGCACCTGACATCCTAGGAGGAGATGAGGCTGCACTAGAGATGAACATCCTACTTTTCTATCTAAGATTGGCACTAATTACTGTAATCCTTAAACTGGGAAGAGGAACAGAAGCCAACCTGAATTATCACCCAATCTTCTTAATAAATGTGGACTGTGAGATCTCAGCAAAGGTGCTGGCTAATAGTCTGGAACAGTTATTCCCAGCCCAAATCCATCCCAATCAGGTAGATTTATTTGGCAAAGACAGCCATGTAATAATGGGAAACAATTATTAAATGCAGTGCAATGAACTTTCCGAGAAAGAGAAGAAGCTGTGGCAGCCATTCATTACCTGTCTCTGAAAAGGCTTTTGATCAAATGGCTTGAGTACATCTCCCAACTACTTTCACCAATAATTTGAGTTGAAAAGAGTTATTTGACTGAAATCCTTAAGTTAGGTAAATCCTCCTCACTTTCCTTCAACCAAATAATTACAAAGCCTTTCATCATGGCTTTTTGCTAATCTTTATCTCCTCATAGTCAATGAATTCACCTATTCCTCAATAGTTCAGAGAATTATTTTTTGCCTTTAAATCTCCAATCTCAACTTCAACAATGGGGTTGGTAGGAGGGATAATTTCAAAGTCTTCATGTATTTCTTTCCAGACTCCCTTAGCTACAGGGTAGGGGAGAAGAGTTATGTAGACATTATTCAAGGTTTTGATAAGACCCAGTTTTACTTGTTCAACCTCATCCTTTATCACCACACAACTTTTCCTCCCCAAAATCCACCTCTAGCTTTTTTTCTACATATATAAGCAAAGCTTTATTGCATGTCTCAGGGATCTTAACATATATTTATTTCATGTCTTATTATTATATTAAATTTTCTCATATTACCTTAGCTGTCTTTATACTGGCTTCTGTAATTGTTCTTTAATCTCTGCTATTTGTGTAATTTCCTCCTTTCTCTGTTCTTCCTGTCAATATTTTCCAGTAAGTGTTATTCCTGGTTCCACAGGTAGAACCTGTGCCTTAAATTGCTTTGTATTGTTTCAGCTTCTAATTACCTTCTTTATGTCTTTTTTTAGCCTCTCCCACAAATCCCTAATTTCCTGGAAGGGAAGAAAATGGTTTTGGCCCTTTAATTATATGCCTTACTATCACCTTTGTCTCTTTTTATGCTACAGAAAAAAATAGTTCATTCTGTCTCTCCCCTCCTCTTACCAAATTTTCCTGCCTTGGCTTTCCAAAATCAAATACAACTTCTAACACTGCAAGTGCTAAAATAATTATAATAATAATAACTTGCATCTATAGAATGCTTTACAATTTTTCAAAATCTTTCACATATATTATCTTACTTGATCCTCACAACAATCCTGCAAGATTCCTATATCTTTCTGAATTTATATGCCATAACATAACATCTTTCTTTAGTGTATAGCCCTCCTTTATTAACAAGGAAATATCTAGCCCAGACATGCATTTTAAAATGGGAAATTTTCAGTTACACCTTTTCATCCAAATTTTTGCCATAGGCAGATGTATATATGTAAACTTGGGGAGTAGTGCTTTTTATTTTTTTATTTTTTTAGTGAGGCAATTGGGGTTAAGTGACTTGCCCAGGGTCACACAGCTAGTAAGTGTTAAGTGTCTGAGGCCAGATTTGAACTCAGGTACTCCTGACTCCAGGGCCGGTGCTCTATCCACTGCGCCACCTAGCTGCCCTGGGAGTAGTGCTTTTTAACTTCATTTACCATCTATGATATCCCTAGTTTAACCTCCCTACTTATCTTGTCTATCTTACTTTGTTATATCCAAGAATTCCAAAAAAGTTCAATGGTGTTTTTGAAAACTGCACCACAAGTTGATTACACTGCTCAAAGAATTCATCATTGTTAATGGATGAGCCTCTAATACCTAACTTACTCAGCAGACACATGAGCTATTACTGAGACCATTTTCTAAAACTTACTACTTTGCTAGAAACTAAGTTTGTGCCCCATAGATAAAAAACCAGGTTCATTTTCATGCCAAGATGAGGCAACAGAAAGTATTCAAATAATAACACTGGGTTATTTGTCCTGTTTCTAAAAGGATAAGAAGATGTGGTTAAGACACAACCACCATTATTGGAAGAATACTAAGAACAATGTGAAAATAGTAATAATGATAATAAATATAATATCCTGTTACAATAATTAGCTCATGCTAAGCCTAGAAGCAGTATAATAGACACTCAGTTACACATATTTCCTTCTTCTGCTAAATTAGAGACTATATTGGATAAAACATTAGGAGTATAATCACAATTATACTCTAGTTAGGAAAATCCCTAACTTTTAGACAGATGTTTGGCTCTCTGCCTTAATTTACTTTATATTTATCTCTAGTTAACCCCTGGCCACTTTGTGGTTGAGGAAAATACAGAGTTTTAGAAACAGTCAGTCAAAGAAGCAGCATAGAATATTGATGTATCTTTTAATAGATGGATCCTGGTATGGGAAATTGGTGAGAGGGCAGACATTTTCTGGGAACTTCCCTTAATCCTTTAAAAGGTAGATGTAATTTGTGGCATCAGCCTATCTTCTGTCCTGCAGCTGGTGACCTTTCTTTATATCTCCCTTCTCTGGTGCAGCTCAATCCTACTTTCCTTTTCTCTTTTTGCTTGTTGTCCCTGAATTGTAACTTCTTTCCAGCTCACCTCTGTATATCTCCATTGCTTCCGCTCCACTGCCAGGCCCTCAAGTTTCTCTCAACCTGAGGTCTCTATTCCTCACTTTTGTTCTAATTTGCTATTTTATAAACAATCTGTGGGGACTGATTAAATTTCCTCAGATAATCTGAACTCTTCCTGTACAGCTCTCCGCAAAAAGTATATATTATTTGAGTGATCCAGACACATTCATGGATGGATTCCTAATCATTTTTGCAAGAGATTGCCATTTTTTCCTAGATAAAAAGGCTCAAGCCAACTTCTTGGCAGCAGGTATTATGCCTTATTAATCTTTTTATTTGCCTGTTTTGCACAATGTAGTATCAGACATGTCCTTTCTCAATAATGTTAATGATGCATTTCAAATAAATCCCACAATATCATCAAAGCACTAACTGTTACCTTGTCCATCTGATTGACCCATTTTTAATTTATGAGACAAAATACTATCTTAAAATAATTACTTTGAAGTTGAAACAATGCTGCCTTGAATCCTTGTAGTAACTGAATGAATGAAACTGACTTCATTTTGTGATTCATTTCTGTATCTAGCTCAGTTCCTTTTGTATTCAATTATTGGTATAGTCTGATGTCTGTCTTGTGAGAAAATGATTCAATTATGGGAACTGTAAGAAAACTTTATTGCATTGTTTGAAACTAACCCTGTATGCCCGAGAAGCTCCCCTACTTTTCCAAAGATTGATGCAAGGACTTTACTCATAATTATAAATCTCAAGCAAGCACATATCTTAACTGAAAACAGGTCTCAAACTGATCAACAGGTTACTCTTTCTTTGCTCCTTTGATTGAATACAGACAAGTGGAAGGGGGTAGTTGGATACTTCTTTTTCTGTTTTCAGGGAATTGCCCTCCCAACTTGCAGTGTCCCTAATCTTTCCTATTATTAGAAATCAGATTACCTAATTTTATATCCTGGTTGATATACTGTTAATTGTTTTCTTTTAATGCATAAAAATCTGTTTGCTTCAATATTTGGGGTCCAGTGTCTAGCTGAGGGGGCCTGGTCCTGATTTGTCATGCAATTGTTTACCCTGCCAATAAACTGTTATGTTCAGAAGCTCAATCCTTTGTTTCCTTGGTCTTTCAATCAATACATGTGCCACATTATTCTCTAGCTTTGACAAATAATTTTGACCTCTCTAGGCCTATGTTTCATCTTTAAAATGAGAGAATGAACTACTCAGCCTTTGGAATTTCTTATAATTCTAAAGTTCTATGATTCGAAGATGGTCTATTCCAGCTTCCCTTTGTTCTCTCACATTTATATGTATTCAATGGCTAATTTAGATCTAAATTAAACTCCTCATTTTAATAGTTGACAAAACTAAGGTCCACAGAAGAAAAGTGACTAGCACAAGGTCCCACAGATGTTCAGCAGCACCAGTGCCACCACACAGTGATCTCCTAACTTTTAATATAATACTTCTTCCACTAAGACATACTGCCTCTAAACGAGACAAGTACCATTGCACCTTCTGCATTGTGGACAATATTTAAACAACATTGGGAAAAGTCCCATCTGCTGTATTTTTTCACTGTCCAAGAAAGAGTAAATACCCATATTTCAGCAAAGGAACAACAAATTATAACATCAGGCTTTAATCATGTACATTCTGTCTCTAGCAGCTATTTAATTTCTAAACTCCCTTTATCCTTGACTGCCTAAACATTTAAACCTAAGTCAAAAATTCTCATTTTTTTTCCAGATATTCCTTCCAAAATAAATCATGAGTTGCTTTTATAATAAAGTCAGTCTCACACTCTTTCATCTCTGGTACTGTGTGTGTGTGTGTGTGTGTGTGTGTGTGTGTGTTTTAAAGATAAGATTACACCAAAAATCAAATGAGTATCTTCATTTCAAATAGTTTATACATAGTTATTTTTCAGAGTGTGCTAGGGCCAGCTGATAGCAACTCACAAGAGCTGGTTGTTAAATTTTCATTGGGAGCATATATACCTTGGAAATCAGCAAACAATACAAATCAGGACTTGAATTGTTCAGCTTAAGAAAATGATGGAGCAAAGCTTAATAATGCAGATTAAACGTAAAACCATATATGACTTTTGAAGAGATGGTTGTTAAATATTGACCACACCAACCCTTATTGCTTTCATGTGTTTTCTCCAATCAAATGGGAGCTCTTTGAGAGCAGGAATTGTGTTGCATTTTTGTTTCCTCAGGGCATAGCACAGTGCCTGGCATATAGAAGTCCACCAAATAAGTGGTTATTGACTTATTGGTTTTATGTCAACATCTTTATATAGGTACTTGCTGACTTCTACTAATGATATTTATAACAGTTGGAATTTATATATTGATAGTCATGGCTAATATTTTAAAACTGCAAAGAGCTTTATAAACATTATTTCAATGGAGCCTCACAATAATTCTAGAGTTATCATCACCCCTATTTTACAAATAATGTATTTTAATTTAAATTATCTACTCATTGTTTTCTCTGTCTTATTTCTCTCTGATTCCAACCTATCTTCTATAAAGTCACCAAGGTGATTTTCCTAAAGCATATTCTGATCATGTCATTCAACAAACTCCATTGAGTCCTTTTTACCTTTATAGTAAAATATAATTTCCTTAGTTTGGCATTTAAATTCTATTAACAACCTAGATTCAGCTTACCTTTCTAGTCTTATAACCTGTTACCAACTTCTCACACTCTACAATATAGCCAAACTAACCTTATTGTTCATAGACAACACTCCACCTTTCCTCTCTATGCCTTTTCATTGGCTGTCCTTAATGGTTGAAAAGAATTTCTCCTCACTTTTGCCCCTTATAGTCCATAATTTGCTTTGGAGTATCCCCTCTGTATTGCTCCTGAACTGGGCACTCACAGTCACAAATTCATTATCTCCAGGAGTATTTAACTCTTACTGTTCAGAGTTCTAAAGGATATATAACTCATCAGGGAATTAGATTCCTCATCGATGCAACAAGCATGCTCATACTCACATTATAGGGCTGTTGTGAGAAAAAAAAAACTTTTAAAAGAATTATATAGCTCTACTTAAAAATTAACTCGCAGCAGGATTATCTGTCTCTAGCATCTCCATTCTGCATCTAAGACTGTCCTTTCCAAAAATTACTTCATGCCTTCATTTATTTCAGTAATTGCCTCAACTTCATTCCTCTCCCATGGTCATGGAACTAGCCCTTTTTAGAGTGAAGATATGATCATGGCTCATCTGACTCCACATGCAACTTTCTTTGCACTGGGGAATAGTAGTGATATATAATAGGAACCAATGCCATACAAATCAAATTACCAAAAATTCTTTGTTAGAGCTAGAAAATATAATAACAAAATTCATCTGGAAGAAGGGATACCAAAAGAATTAATTAAAAAACCAATGCAATAATGTTTTGTAGTTGTGTTCATATGGTTCCTGGGTTTATCTCAGCAGGTAGACTCTCAAGTATTTTATTCTGTTTACAGGTATTTTAAATGGAATTTGTTTTTTATCTCTTGCTGCTAGGCTTTATTGGTCATATAAATGAATGCTGGTGATTCATGTGAATTTATCTTATACCTTGCAACTTTTCTAAAGTTTTTAGTTATTTCAAAAAAAAAATTTAATTGTTTTTTTAGGGTTTGTTCTCTAAATATACCATCATATCATTGGAAAAGTGTGTTAATTTTTTTTACTATTCTATTTCTTTTTCTTCTCTTACTGTTATAGCTGAGATTTCTAGTACTATATTGAATAATAATAGTGATAATGGGCATTCTTGCTTTACTCCTGATATTATCCCAATTATCTATAGATAATGCTTGCTGATGGTTTTAGGTAGATACTGCTTATCGTTTTAAGGAAGGCTCACTTTATTCCTATGCTTTCTAATGTTTTTAATAGGAATGGGTGCTATAAAATTGAGATAATCATGTGAATTCTATTAGTTTTGTTATTGATTTGGTCAATTATGTTGATACTTTTCATAATATTGAGCCCACCTTGCATTCCTGGTATAACACACCCCAATCATAATGTATAATTCTTGTGGTACGTTGCTATAGTCTCCTTGCTAGTATTTTGTTCAAAAATTTTGCAATGATATGTTTAAGGAAATTGGTCAATAATTTTCTTTCTCTGTTGTAGTTCTTTCTGGTTTAGTTATCAGCAGCATATTTGTATCTTAAAAGGAGTTTATAAGGATTCCTTCTTTGCCTATTTTTTTTACAAATAGTTTTTATGATATTGTAATTAATTGTTCTTTGGATGTTTGGTTGAATTCACTTATGAATGTATCTGGACTTAAGGATTTTTTCTTAGGGAGTTAATTAAAGTTTTGTTAAATTTATTTTTCTATGATGTGGTTATTTAGGCATTTTATTTCCTAATCGGTTAATCTGGGCAATTTATGTTTTTGTAAATATTCATCAATTTCACTCAAAAGGTCAGATTTATTGGCATAGAGTTGGGCAAAATATTCCTCAATAATTGCTTTAATTTATTTTTCATTGCTGGCTATTTTACCCTTTTCATTTTGGGGGAGAGGGGGGTTAGTGAGGCAATTGGGGTTAAGTGATTTGCCCAGGGTCACACAGCTAGTAAGTGTTAAGTGTCTGAGGCCGGATTTGAACTCAGGTATTCCTGACTCCAGGGCCGGTGCTCTATCCACTGTGCCACCTAGCTGCCCCTACCCTTTTCATTTTTGATACTGGATATTTGATTTTATTCTTTCTTTTTAAATCAAATTAACCCATGGTTTATCTTTCTTATTTTTTTCATAAAACCACCTCCTAGATTTATTCATTAGCTCAATGGTTTTGTATTTGTTTTTTTACTTTCAGTCTTATTAAACTCACCTTTGATTTTCAGGATTTCCAATTTGGTGATCAATTGGGGATTTTAAATTTGTTCTTTTTCTTGTTTGTTTGGTTTTTTTAGTTGCATACCCAATTTGTTGATCTGTTCTTCTTCTCTTTTGTTGTTGTATTAATTTAGAGAAATAATTTTTCCTAATTATTGTTTTGGCTATGTCCCATAAACTTTGATATTTTGCCGCATTGTTGTCATTCTCCTTAATGAAACTATTGATGAGTTCTATGATTTGTTCTTTGACCCACTGATTCTTTAGAATTGGGTTGCTTAGTTTCAAATTCCTTTGTAATCTATCTTTCAACTGCCCTTGAATGTAATCTTTATTGCATTATGATCTGAAAAGAATACATTTAATATTTCTACCTTTCTACACTTAGTTTTGAGGGTTTTGTGCCCTAATACATGATCACTTTTTGTGTAAGTGTCATGTACTACTAAGAGAAAAAGGTATATTCCTTTTTGTTCCCTTTCAGTCTTTTCCAATGTCAGTCATGTCTAACTCCTAATATTCTATTTACCTCATTAGTTTCTTTCTTATTTATTTTTGGTTAGATTTATCAAGCTCTGAGAGGGGACAGTCAGGGTCCCCCACTAGTATAGTTGTATTTTTTTTTCTATTTTTTCCTATAACTCACTTCTCCTCTAAGAATTTGGATGCTATACCACTTAGTGCATTTATGTTTAATATTGATATTGCTTCATTGTCTATGATATCTTTTAGCAAGATGTCTTTCTTTCCTAATCTTTTTTAATTAGGTCTATTTTGATTTTTACTTTGTCTGAGATTAGGATTGCTACCCCTGTTTTGTTTTGTTTTGTTTCTTACTTCAGCTGAAACAAAATAGATACTGCTCCAACCCCTTACTTTTATTCTGTGTGTGTCTCTTTGCTTCAACTGTATTTCTTGTGAACAACATATTGTAGGTTTCTGAATTTTCATCAACTCTGCTATATGCTTCTGTTTTATGGGAAAATTCATTCCATTCATATTCACAGTTAGGATTACTAACTGTGTGTTTCCCTCCATCCTAAATTTCCTTCTATTTGGCCTCTCTTTCTTTTCACCCTCTTTCTCCTCATCAGTGTTTTGTTTTTATCTACCACCTCCCTTGATCTGCCCTTCCTTCTGTCAGTCCCCCTGTCCACATTTTACTTATTCTCCTTCCCTCCTACTTCCCTCCTGAATAAGATAGATTTCTATATTCAATTGATTGTGTATATTATTCTCTCTTTAAGCCAATATTGAGGAGAGTAAGGTTCACGTGATGCCCAATGCCCACTCTCCCCCACTTCACCTCCATTATAATAGGTTTTTTACACTTCTTTATGTGAAACAATTTACTCCATTTTATCTTCCCTTTCCTTCTGCACATAGTATACTCCTCTTTTTCATCCCTTAATTTTTATATCACTTCCTCAAAATCCCTCTTGGGGATACATATATAAAGAATGAAATAATGCTTACTCACATGGAGATAACCTTCTAAAAGGAAAGACTATGAATCTCTTATGGATGGCTCTGGCTGGGTGGTCCACTCATCTAGGCTCCCATGATCCTTTCCTTTCTAAAGTCCATAGCTAGAAGTTTTCATAGCTGCTATGGTTGGGTGGGAATAAATGGAGAACAGTTCAAGTTCTCTTTGCTTCCTTCTAATCACAAAAGAAAGAGAGTAATATAGGAATGGGAATGTTTACTCATTCATTCTTTCTTGCCCCAACAATCCCTCAGTCATATATTCTCCTAGCTCTGAAGCCAAGTAGAATATTTTTTGTCATCACATAGTAATGGCCCCTCAGTCATGCATGAATGGAAAAATGTCACCCCTAAGTTTCCACACAATTCCTTGAACTGGAACCAGGCAATGAATATGTATAAATGCATCAAGGACTCCATACCCCTAAAGTCTAGTCTATCTCTTATACATCTTAAAAGTTCTTCTACTCGAAGTCTTTTCTAATCCCTCCCTACTATCCTCCATACCTGCTAGACACCCCCCCAGACTACATTGTATTAGTTTTTACTACTTTATACACATGTTCAATACATAATTAATTTATATGCATTGATTAAGACATTTATTAAGGGGGGCAGCTAGGTGGCACAGTGGATAAAGCACCGGCCCTGGATTCAAGAGGAACTGAGTTCAAATATGGCCTCAGACACTTGACGCTTACTAGCTATGTGACCCTGGACATTTCAATTAACTCTCATTGCCCTGCAAAAAAAAAAAAGACATTTATTATGTACCTACAATGTTTTAGGCACTGAAGACTCAGAGATGGAAGTAAAACAGTCCCTGAATTAGAGAAGTTTACATTCATTGAGGGAAGCTATCACCATGTATTTCATTTGTATATATATATATATATATATGTAATATATGCATATAATTACATATTATGTAGAGTAGAATATGTAATTATGTACTATATAAAACATATAATATATAATTATATATGTATAAATGTAATAGCTGCTGATGCCCACCTTCATGGAATGTGTATATATAATTATAATGCTAATAATTACATATGTATGATATAATATAGCATGATATAACATAATATAATATAAAATAATATTTTATATCTACATAAATACATGTTGGTGCTCATATTCATCAAATATATATTGCAGAGAATTATAACAGAATTATATTTATAATGTAATATACATGTATATAATAGATTCTGATGCTTTTCCTCACAGAATCTAAACCTCTCCAGTATAAAGACTGTTTAATATCCATCTCTGTGTCCTCACTGCCTAGCACAATGTTTGTACATAATAGGTACCTAATGAATGCCTTTTGATTGATCATGCTATAAAGTATTACAGTGCATGTTAAACCTCATGTTAGATCTGAAAATTTTAGCCCTTCTGCCTCTGCATTTCCAGTCTTTCAATCTATTGGGCCACCCTGCTTCATCTGTAAAGTTCTATAGCTCATGGAATAGTAAATTGGAGTCTTTCTCCAGGAGAGGTGTAGGATCATGCAAACCAGAGTAGGTTATTTGTTCTACCTCATTTTCACTTGATGAATGTATTTTGTTCCATTTCCAACATCAACAAGAGAAATATGGTTCAGTGACAAGTTACACTACTGTGAACATCTACCCTGTTTTCTGACTATGAGGAGACTTTTCTGAGGATGACAGAGGACTTCATTACTTGGGAGTGGTAATTCTATCAGGGAGGCTGAAGCAAAGGTGAGCTTAACCCACATGAATAAAAAAATATAATGCCCTAGAAGAGAGCCACTGAAGTTCTCTTGGAGTTACACAATCTGCATCAAAATCCTAGTGCCTAGAAATAATTTCTGGCTGTGTCCTCCCCAACTCCAGCAAACTCCTTAATAACTTCATCTCAGAGGCTGAGTTTAAATGAGCTTCCTCTTGCCAAAGACCCATACTGACATAAGTCCCCAAAATGACTAGAATCTGCTTTCCAGGAGTTATTACATGAATTTTTCATCAATAAGCAGGCCTTGTACTGTCAGAAAGAATAAGGACAGAGCAACTGTAGACAGAGCTGGTGTTTGAGGATGAATGCTGAAGTACTGTGTCTCTTAATCTCACCCTAAATTTAATACAGTGCACCTGGACAACCTGGAACTCTCCAGGGAATGTACAAAAACTGAATATCTTGATGCAGCTGAGGTCCACCATATGGAACAACTGTGCCATTAAAATAGACATTAAAAAGATTTGTTAACTCATCCAGATCTAGAGAGATAATAATACTTGGCACTTACATAGTGTTTTTCATTCATCCATCTCAGAGCAGTCTGCAAACATAAATTCTGACAACACCTCAGTAAAACAGTGCTTTCCTATTTTTTCCTATTCTATAGAGAAGGAAACTGAGACTCAGAGGAATGAGCAGATGCAGACAGGCCACACAGCACGTCAACCCCAACATAAAGAGTCAGAGTGAAAAATACCGTATCCTAGATTAATAGGTCTTGGTTGTACAGTAATTGGATATTCTTCTTGTTTCTGAAGTGCTTCTCTAAACTAGTTATAAAACAATCTGAAATTCCAATATCATTCTCCAAATTAGAAAGCTAAGACATTGGTTATATGAATTAAGATGGCTCCTATGCAGTTTCTCCCAAATCTTCCAAAACTGGATCAACCCATTATCACTTCTGGATTTTCTCCTGTGGAGCAACTACTCTCTGAACCTTTCTTGTAGCTAGCCAGGTTCTCTACACCCAAGAGCATATCAAGTAGAAATTCCTCCATTTAAGATTCCTCAGATGACTATGGGAAAACTACCTATTTCCCTCCAGTCCTCACAGAGCTGGATAAACAATTCATGCCACTTTTTTCACTTACCGCCTTCACTCAGATGCCTTTGCTCATGTACCATATAGTTTGTCAGAGTTCCAGGGAATTAAGAGTATGCACATCAACAATGACCTAGTCTGCAATTTATTTTCTATTGCTAAACAATTGATTGTCACTCCACTAAAGGCCTCCTTCTTTGTTCTCAAAGGCTATGCTAGGAATGGGTGAGTTTTAGCAGGTGCTACTAAAGTAGCAAAATTTCCTAATATGGGCCTAGCTACCATTACCTGTTTGTCTTTCTTCTGAGGTCCAACCTAGCAAAGGTCACAAATGCTCATCATGAACGGGCTGCATTGTAATACATTTTTCTATCACAGAAGTTCCCCTAAACCATCTGTCATTGGGCAAGGATGCAAAAAGCACTCATGCTAATTAAATCATTTATCTGTATCCTTGAAGTACAGAAGAATATTGATCTGTGCTTATTCAAGAAAATCAGTCAAAACTATATGTGGGCAATCATAAAATAAATGCCTTACTAATAACAACAGTACTTTGGAAGCTCATAAAACTGGAATTCAATTTAATTCAACAAACATTTATCAAATAAATACCATGTCTAAGGCACAAGGCCAGCTGTCTAGAACACAAAAACAAACATTAAAACAAAATAATTCCTGCCCTCAAGGAGTTGCATTCTACTGGGGGAAGGAGGGAGGATATAGTCTATAAGGTTAAACTAAAATAGGATATTCTAGATTACCTAGTCCAACTCTCTCATTTCACAGAAACTCGGGTTAACAAGTTAGTCAGTAGCTATAATGTCCCAAGCAGTATAGTAAGTGCTAAGAATACAAAGAAACGGGTAAGGGCACTGTTCCTCCTGGTCAAGGAGTTCATGATCTAATGGAGACAAAATGCAGAAACAACTATGTAGAAATAAGATATATACAGGACTAAACAGGGGGAGTATTGGAGGGAAGGCACTAAGAATAAAGAGGACAGGGGGCAGCTAGGTGGCGCAGTGGATAGAGCACCAGCCCTGGAGTCAGGAGTACCTGAGTTCAAATCCGGCCTCAGACACTTAACACTTACTAGCTGTGTGACCCTGGGCAAGTCACTTAACCCCAATTGCCTCACTAAATAAAATTTAACAAAAAGAATAAAGAGGACAGTGCAAATGATTCTTGAAGAGAGTAGAATTTTAGAAGATATTTAAAGGAAGTCAGGGAAGCCAGAAGGTAGAGATGAGGAAGGAAGGAATTCCAGGCAGAACTAGTTAGTAGAGCTGACTATAACTCTTGTCTTTTGAACTGACTTCATTAATGCTTTCCATATATGCTAGCAGCTTTACACAAAACATTAATGTTTATCAACAATCCTCAGCCCCGATTAGTCTTTCTGAAAGATCTAGTAGCTTAACTATAACAGTTAGGCTATAGCAGTGGACAGGTGGAAGATTCCACCTCTCCCAAAGCCTGATCAAATCACAATTTAACTGTGTCCATCACAAGAATATGCACCTTCATTTTCAAAAAGTCTAAAAGATAAAAGAGAGTGTTCTCGGAAGATAATATGGATAGGTGAAACTACATATGCAAAACAAGGTGACACATCAAGTTTAAGGTGAAGGACATTATCATTTGTTGATAGGAGAACATTTGGAGGAGAGGGAGCAAGGTGTTAAGGGGTCTTTGGACTGTACCATCTAAGGATTCGGTAAGGGCAGTGGGGAGATTTAGCCTGGAAAAGGAAAAAGATTTAGAGGAGTAATCTTCAATTACGTGAGCACTACTCATGTGTAAGACAGATAAGATTTATTCTACTTCTTCCTGAAGATCAAATTGAGGGCAATGAGTGGAAGTTGCAAAGAGGTAAATTTCAATTCAATTGGAGGAAAAACTTCTCAAAAAGTAAACAATTCAGTCAATTTACTGCAAAATGGTGAATTAGTCACTTTATGATAATCTCTTCAACCTCCCAAGCATCCAATGATCTTTGTTCCCTCATTGAAAATTTAGCTCTAAGTATAGAGTAATTCCAATTAAATCTACAGGAGAAGACAGATTCTGCAATGAGGTGAAAATTTTTCATGATCATTTGGAGATCTTTTAATAATTAGAATATACTTGGAATGCTCCCTCAGTGCCATTTTCCTTTCAGACTCCAAGAAGGCAGAGATTCTAGTTAAGTGAACTCACGGGCTTGGGACTCTATTTGGGATTATCAACCACTACGGTGATGCTGTTTAATTCCTACCCAGAAGAAGCTTTGTTGTTGTCCCATCGATTCAGTTGTGTCATTTTCTTTGCAACTCCATTTAGGGGTTTCTTGACAAAGATATTGGACTGGCTTGCCATATCTTTCTCCAGCGCATTTTATAGACTTGCCCAGGGTCACATTCTGAAGTCAGATTTGAACCCAGGAAGATGAGTCTTTCTAATTCTAGTTCTGTTACTTTAGTTACTGCGCCACCTAGCTGCCCAGAAGAAGCAATACATGCTTATTCTACCCAGTCAAATGACTAAAAGGAGAATGATGAGGAATAATGGCAGCATTGAGATTGAAGAAAAGGGGGACCAAAATAGGCTGGACCCAGGCCTATATACTTGAAGATTACTCCGAGCAACAAATAAAATTAGTAAATCTTAATTTGATCAATGTGAGTAGCCCAAAAATGCCTTATAACCCAGCCTTGATGGTTTGCTCACCGGCAGAGGGAGAGGCTAAGCAATAGGAAACACATGAAAAAAACAAAAACAAAAAAACAGAAACACCAAATATCTCAAGAAAGGAGGGAGGGGGGACCTTAATAAAAGCCTCGTGCATAAGCAGAAAAAAAAAACATGAAGGATTGCAAAAAGTAGAAATAAAAATGCAAAAAACTTCAAATAGAATACAAAATTCACTTAACAAATAGTGTACTCTGAAGAAACATGAACCAATAGTACCCAGTGAAAAATAAAATGCTGCAGCTTCTTTGGAGAACATGGATCAAGAACAAGAAACTCCGGAATGGTTCAAAGGAGAAAGAAAAATCACACACAAAAAAAACCCAAGGAATTAATATGTCAGTAATTAGATCTCTCAACATGAAATTAAAATACACAGTTGGGGTGGGGGAGTGGGGAAATGAATCTATGATGTAGAATCTCTAAAGAAATGAGAGAGAGTAGCAGATTGGGAACACTGACTTGGAAATACTAAAATGAAAGAAAATTTGTTAGAAAAGAGACAACAGAGTCAACTCAAAGTGGAATAAGATGCCCTGAGCAGCAGCAAGGCTTGCATTTGATGTCTTCTACAAAAAGTTGGATGGCCACTCATGGAATATGTTCTAGACCATATTTTGTGTATGTGTAGTTTGGAAGAAATTGCTTCTGATTTTTCCTTCCAAACTATTAAATGGCATGATTCTATGTTAATATTTCAGCCTTGAGGTTATAGACTTTGTGTAGCCACTACAAAATGTTAATCCAGTCTGTCTTTCATATTTCTATAAAATCTGCCTAGGATTAAAAGCTCCTGGAGGAGCTCCTAGATTGTAGGATTACAGATTATACATTATAGGACACCATAAAGAATAAGTAATCAGTAAACTAGAGTAGCTAGCTGGAATAGGACATAAAGCATTTACCCTGGTGTCAGGGAGGACCAGTCACTTAACCTCTCTCTTAACACTTTGTCTCAGTTTCCTCATCTGTAAAGTGAGCTGGGTAAGGAAAAGGCAAACCACTCTAAGTATCTTTGTGAAAAAAAACCCAAAAGGGTGAAACAGAGGCAAACATGACTGAAAATGACAGAACAACAATAAGTCTATAAATCAGAGTTGGAGAAATGTGCTATGTGAATACCATATGCATGTATATATGCATGTATGTGTGTGCACATGTGTATGTGTATATAAGTACATGTGTGTGTCGATTATATGTTTGTGTGCATGCATGTATGCATGTGTACTTGTATGCGATCAAAAACTCTGCATATATTGAACATTTAGCCAAATGGAATAGTCAGGTTTAAAGTTTCAGCATAGCTAAAAGATAACCCAGGCTGCTTCTGCTATATTGTAGCACACTCAAGATTCAGGCATGTATCTGACCAAATGCATTAGAGACAAGGCTTTCTAAGTGCTCAGAGGGATTTTGGGGAGGAATAGGAAAATTCAATGATGCACTTAAAAATTCATTTTCCAAGGACTTCTTATTGAATGGGGATTCAAAATATAAATCTTTTCTCTTTGGAGCTTCAAAATGACCAAATAAGGAAAATAAAATTCCCAGACATGACATTACATAAAATTGAGGCAAAAGGAAATCACCAAAGACAAAAAAGATATGCTTTTTAAAAGTAAATGTTATTATCTACAAAATACAAAATGCATGTTATTATCTACAAAATATAAGCTTAGCTTGTAGAATTCTCATCTAACCAGCCCATGGGTTGTTAAGTCACTTACATCTGAGTGGCTATTTTAACTGAAACAAATTTCCCAAGATAGTATCTTCTATACTGTCTATAAATCTGCTAAAATACAGGCTCACTCTCAAGGCAGATGTCATTCCTCCAATAGAGGGATTGACTATTTCCTATTGTTTGTTGATGGCCTCAAAAGCCAAAGGGGTCATGTTCAATTTCTCTGTCCCAATACCCTGGTGTGTCATGATAACATGTCACAAAATAGGTCAATCAACCCATATTCATTAAACATGCAAGGCATTTGGCTCATGTAATGAGGCAAGTAGAGAACTAACCCCAGTAAGACTCAGGCATGGGTCCTGTTCCCACTCTCTCTAGTACAATTTTAAAAGACAATGAGGCAGGGCAGCATCATTCACAGAGTGCCAGAATTAGTCAGGAAAACTGAGTTTGAATCTTGCCTCTGGTCCATATGAGCAATGTCACCCTGGGTAGGGAGGGCACTTATCCTCCCTTTTCCCTCAGGGGAACTTTGGGTTTAGGAGGAACTGATGAGCATCAACACATCAGTGGAATGGGTTTCTACAGTAAGAGTTCTCTGTGCTGGTGAAATCATAGTCATAGTGTAACTCCCCCTTCACACATTCATGCACACACAGAGCACACATACACAGTATGTGCACATAGGCATGTGAACACATGCTCACATACACATAACTGCCTGTAGCCCAGGTTGTTATGAGGAAAGTTGATGGGGTTGTGAACTTTAAAGTGCTATATAAAGGTGAGATATTATTAAAATTGAATCCTTGGAGAGCAGAGATTATCTGATCACTGCACATCAAATATATATTTCAGTTCATTGAGAAGTCACTTCAGATTGGATATGATTTGACCTACAGCCTTCAAAATCAGTATGCATTACTGGAAATAGTTCAAAGTAGAAAGGCAGCAAATTAGGTGCTACATTAACTATGAAAATGATAGTTGAATAGATAGATTTTTTTTTAAAAAAAGCTTAAAGCTGTTAAAGACACAGATTCTATGCTTTGATAAGAAACTTTTCCCTTTTCTGATCTTATTGGCAGCTTAACTTCTACCATAGTTGTCTTCAGCTCCTTTAGGCCCACCCCCACATCCTTTAAAGATAGTTCTTTAATTATACCCCCACCTCCCAATTCTTCCATCCCCTTCAAACAAAAGCTCTTCTCTTGTAAATCTTTTCTTCCAAATTCCTTTTCTTTCTCCTTTTCACAACTCACTCTGTCTTTATTTTTTCTCACTTCACTCTGGGGAGTCATCTCATACTGAAATTAGATCTCTCCTTAGATTTCTAGATGCTATGTTTTCATCTGAACACCAAACTCCCTCAGCTGGTTTTTCCTTTTGCTGTTCAAAGTCTGATTATATATCATGATCTTCGGACTAAACAGAAACCAGAAACCTCGTATGCTGGCCCAATATAATTTGGATTGCATTTGGTAAAGAATTGAATGAAAATGTGTATCTGTGGTGTGTATGTATATATAAATATAAACACATATATAGTTTTTCTAATACATGGTTATAGTATTGTGATTATTAGCCCTTTAATTCTGTATTCCATCTACTACATATCACTTGTCCTTATCTAATGTAATTTCTTCCGATCCCCATCAAATTACTAGATAAAGTCTATACTCAGTGATAACATTTCTCTATTCAGTACCTTCTTAAGTCCTTTCATTATGGCTTCCAACACAACCACTTTATGGTCACTATTCCCTTCAGGATCAACTATGACTACCCACTTCCAAATCCTGTGACCTTTTATTTGTCTTCACTTTCTTCAATCTGTATATATCATTTGCCATTGTTAGTCTCCCTTCCTTCTTCAGACTTTCTCTCTTGGTTTCCATGGTTTCCCTCTACTAGTTTGAATTGATAATTAATGGAATTATGAAATGGGGCACACATGCCTAGTTCTTTGGATGCTCACTGGGAAAGAACACTTTGGCAGCAGGAAGTGAGGCTGCAATCACACTTTAATAATAAACAGAGGGTGTAGGGGTAAATGACAGAGAAAATACAGAAAAAACAAGGATACAGTGAGGCAGGAGGTCATCATTAATAGAGTATTAGTGTGGGAACAAGGGTTGGGATAGTCAAAGAAGACAGTCAGTAGTGGGGAAGAGGACAGGGAAGAGGAGAATCAGCCAGAATCACTCATGTTACCATAGGGGAACACCAGGCAGTCTGGACACAATGGAAATGGAAGTGGACTGCAGGAGGAAGGGGAGAGGCAGGAGTTTGAGGTCTCATTTTTATAGGGTTTTGGGGGGAGAACAGACTAACTCTTATTGGTGCCACCTTGGCATTGTTCTTTAACATATCCAAATAATCTCAAAGTTGCCAGTAAAACTTTGAAGTTAACATATCCACGTCATCTCTAAGTTATCAACACCATTTGGTTTTCTGCTGGTCTTCTGAAACTTGTCTGAGATTTACATATCATAGGACCAAAAGGCCCTGACAATTAAGCCTTGATGGCCTCCCTAGATTCAGCATCTATTACCAGGATGTGATTTTTGGTTAATATATAATACAATTTGTAAATTATACTCCTTTGATCTTTGGGATAGCTTGTATGTCACTTCTAAGTTCCCCTTTGCAAACTTATTCCCTGCTGTTGCCTCTTTATACTGGCTGCTTATAAGCTTACTATACTTATGAGGAGTTGGGTGGTTTGGGGGGGGCCAGGGTAGAGTGGTCAGGGAACCAGAACAAGATACAATTTTAACACAGAGTTCCTCTTCAATTTCTTTAGCTACAGATTTTTTTGCAGTCTGATTCAGCTCTGCATCCTTGGACTTCTAGAGTGTAGAAATTCCCTGAGATTCACTCCTTAGATTTACGCTTTTCTGTTTGTATACTGTGATCCTCAGCAATCTCAATGCCCAGAGATATCCCCCACCGTTGATATTCATTTAATATCACTAAGCCTTATTTTCCTCATCTTTAAAATGAGGTTTATGCTTATATTTTATATTACATTTGTATTATATATTATGTCTCAAGATGTTTCGAACACTGAACTACGGATTAAATTTTTAATACACTTCTAATATTGACTTTTTTATCTCAAAATAAAATATTTTTGAATCTGAATTTTCCATAATTTTATATTAATGCACATGTGAACTTATTTACCATTCCTTACTGATTCTTTCTCTAATACCTTGCTTCAGTCAATCAACTATCAATTTATTATTAAGCACATACCATGTGCTAAGCAAATAGTGGCTAGAGTTCTGGACTTGGAGTCAGAAAGATGAGTCTTCCTGGGGCAGCTAGGTGGCGCAGTGGATAGAGCACCAGTGCTGGAGTCAGGAGTACCTGAGTTCAAATCCGGCCTCAGACACTTAACACTTACTAGCTGTGTGACCCTGGGCAAGTCACTTAACCCCAATTACCTCACTTAAAAAAAAAAAAAAAGATGAGGCTTCATGAGTTTGAATCTGACCTCAGACACTTACTAGCTATATGACCCTGGGCAAGTCACTTGACCCTGTTTGCCTGTTTCCTCATCTGTAAACTGAGCTGGATAAGGAAATGACAAACTCCTCCACTATCTTTGCCAAGAAAACCTCAAATGGCTCAAAAGAGTCGCACAAAATTGAAACAATTGAACAACATGTGTCAGTCACTAATGCTAAGCCTTTAGAATACAAAGAAAGGCAAAATAAAATAAAATAAAGGTCTTTGATCTCAAGGAGCTCAGTCTAAGGAAGGAGATAACATGCAAACAATTATCAACAAAGAAGATTTATACGGTATGGAGTGGGAGCAATTTCTTTTTTAGATTTTATTCATTTAGTTTTTAATTTATTGAATAAAACACGCATTTCTATAACACAGTATCAAATTTTTTAAATGATGACACATGAAACTGTAAATCTATTACATACAACAACTTACTATTCCTTTTAAACAAATAATAAAGTTATCCTGTAAATTTCTTCTTCCCCTTTTTTTCTTCCCTCTCCCCTACAGATATGGTTACCATTAGATACAACTATGTATATATGCATACATGTACATGTAAAATCGGTCTATCCATACTTCTATTTATCAGTTTTTCTTTGAATGCAGATAGCATCTTCCTTCGTATGTCCTTTGTTGTTAATGTGGGTATTTATAAGAGTCAAAATGACCTAGTCACTCACAGCTGTTCTTGAAGGAATTTCATAGGAAAGGCGCTGAGATTGAGGATGACTGAGACGGGCTTCATCAAAGAAGTAGGAATCTAGGTGAGACCTGAAGGAAGCTATAGAAGCTGCAAGAGAAGGAAGAGCATTGAAGGCATGAGGAAGAGTCAGGGAATATACTCAGAGGTGAGAGATGGACTATTATATGGAAAGATATTGGCTCCTGGCTTCCCTGGATTCCTTCTAATCTCAGCTAATGTTCCATCTTCTGCAAGAAGCCTTTTCTGG
The DNA here is from genome assembly GCF_019393635.1 of Dromiciops gliroides. NCBI lineage: Eukaryota > Metazoa > Chordata > Mammalia > Microbiotheria > Microbiotheriidae > Dromiciops > Dromiciops gliroides. Next base: position 579,466,891 of record NC_057862.1, read on the forward strand.
TCTTCCTTAATCCAAAAGTCGTCCATATAAGACTTCCCCCAGTTGACACTGTACATATCTTATTTGTATAGACTTGTTTCCCTCTTCTGTCTCCCATTGGATTGTGAGCCATTTTAGACACAGTACCCACCACATAGTAGGACTAATTGTCTTGGCACAATAAATTCATGTTTTCCTGATTTAATAAACAATATGTTGAATCAAATAGTCTTCAGTCCTGAAGGCAAAATGAGGGAACAAGGTCACCTCTTAGCCTAATAAGTCTGGGCTCTATTGTACAGATACTAAGGGGCTGACTTAATATCTTAAGTTCTTAAATATCAAAGTTCTTTAAGAACATGACTTAAGATACTTAAGAATCTTTCTTAAACTCCATGTAGAGTTCAAACTCTTAAGAAACTCGAAAGCCCATTAGTGCATTATTGCTCTGAGATACAAGTATCAAATACTATAAAAATCTCTCTAAACATGCTTAGCAGGAATTGGGACTTTTAGCGTGTCTCACATAACCATTGCACATAAAAACATAGATCCATATTTTAAGTCCCCATATGTCCCTCTGTTAAAAATAAAAAGTCATTTTTAGAACTAAGCTATTCCCTGATAAAAGTACCCATTGACTTCTTTGCCAGACAATCACAGCTCGTAAATTGACACATTTCAGTTCATCTGTATGTAAGCCATGTTCCCACATCACAATTATAACACAGGCATCTTAACTTTAAATGAGAGAAAACAAACATAAAATTAGCACTGGTGGGAACCCCCTGCCACTCAATTTGTGTTGGGTTTAACACCTTATTTTATATATCCTTCTACATAAACAGTTTTATATTAGCCCTTGATATGGTGCCTTACAAGAATTAAATGTTGAGCTGTTTAAAAGCACTAATTAGCAGCTTTAATACAGAGGGGAGCCCATATATTAGTAAAATCTTGTAAACCTAGAATACCCTTTGGGCCTAGCCATTTGTGTGTGAAATAACTCAATAAAAAATACTATATTGTTAATCACAAAACCATCCAGGAAAATAATCAATCATGGCAGAAATATAAACTGTACTTTTACAAACAAAAGAAGAAAAATGATAACTCCCATTTAAGCACAAGCCCTGGAATCCTTGCAATATGTGACTCATTTTCAAAACAAAGCACACTTCATGATTGTGATAAAAATATTACAACTGGATATACATCCAATTGACATATATTCATCGCATTCAATTTTAACACAAATAGCAACACATTTATAAAATTAATACTTCATTCTTTCCATCATTTCCAATGTTGCCAAAGTTGTTTTTTCCTCCTCAAAAAAGGAAACTTTAACAGAGGATTAGGTAAATGATCTTGATGTACATTGGGCTCTTTTTAAAAGCAGAAACAATTTAATTTTCTAAGCATCCAAGAACATATCCCTCTATAATTTGGAGTATTTCCCTATAACCTTCTCAGACCTAAGTGTTTCTACTTCAGCAACATTTAATGTAGCTTCTTATTATCTGGGGGAATATTATTTTTCTGTTCTTTAACTTTCCATATACCTGGCGTCAGATAGTTCTAGTTAATATTTCTAGTGCATGTAAATAATTATATTCTTGAGTGCTTTAAAATTACACTAATTCCTACACCATTAAGGAAGGAAAATGTTTCTTGTTTTTGATTCATTATAAGTGGGAGATATTAATTTCTAGATGAAATTATGCATAAGCAGGGGAAAAGCTTTGTACTGAAGAATAATATTTAAACACAAAATGTTAAGCATCTTAGGATTTACAGATGATTAAAAGCAAATAGGACAACATAACCATATTCTATTTGGATTGTGTTATCCCACTGCTATCCTTGAAATCTCTAATCCCCAAACTAAAAGGCATCTTTATATTTTCAAATCTTTTTAGCACAAGTTTTCAAGAAAGATAGCTCCAGTAGTAGCAAAATCTCAAACCTACAGATAGGGGTATAGTTCATTAGTTATGTTCAGATTTCTTTATTTATATGACAGATGACATGAAATATAGTAACCTTTTTTGTAATTATTTTTATTTTTAATATTCCACCATTTTCAGAAACTACCACAAAGCAACTTATTTTTTAAAGCAAGTTTCTGAAAGTTAGAGAAAGTTGCCTTGTATCACAATGTGTAATATTTGTTAATGCGGTAATAATTAAGTTTTGAGTGTACTAGTTAATAGTTTGTTTTTAATATGTGCCAAAATCATGGAATTGCACTGATTTAAGAAGAAACTTCCATACCAAGAGAAACTTCAATTCTTTCCAGCTTTGTTCCACTATTAGAAACAGATTTGGTCAATGGCCTCATATATTTGCCATGAATATATTTTAATGTATTTTTTTCTAACAGAAGAAAGCTGGCTGACACTCTGAATTTTTTCTATGGCATGTCCTGGCTTTTTACGGTGTTTTATGTTACAACCTAATTAGTATCTTACAGTGCCCTTACATGTACTCAGAATCTAGAATTTCACTAAATACACTGAGCGTTTTATTTTGGGGGGACCTCCATGACACTCTCTAAGCAGTTTTAAGTAGGCTAAGAATATGTTTCGAGTCAATCAAGCCTTTCAGAGATAGGTTATCCACCTCTGGCTAATGCACAGCTATAAAACCTTTACCATTTCTGCCTGCAAGATAGTATCTCATATTAAGTCCATAGCTGCCCACAGTGACAGAATTAGGGAGGAGGGGAGGTAGAGAGAAGACAATCTTCCTGGTACTTCAGAAAGTCTGCTATGCCAAATTACATAAAGATTAACTAATAGCAGCTGCAGATCTCAAATGATTTAACCAAATTAGGCCATGACTTGTTAACCCCCTGCTTCCTCTGCATTATCTCCTTTCTTATTCAAGAAATTCCTTGGACAGTAGGTTATTTGATGGCGTGATCAACTGATCAATTTCATAGCCCGGTACAGAAAAATAGGTGTCAATGGTGAAAAGCTGAGAGGCAATCTGGATGTCTAACAAGTCCATTGTTTTAGAGGAGGAATACATTCACAGGCACTTTTAGGGTAGTATTCAACTACATTGCCCTAATGGCAAGTTGGGAATGAAAAGGAATGAATCTCCTTTGTCTTTTGTTGTTTTTTTTTTAGAATCTCCTTCTTTAAGATGATACCAGTGGAGGAAGAGTCTCGAAGTCCATTGAGATATGGGTCTGTGTTACTCTTATCCTTTGCTCTTTCTTATGGAGGGCACTGATCTTCACAATGCATGCGTTGCTACTGTCACCAAAGTAAAGTTGAAAACCTTAAGAAGAACAGTGAAGAAAGGGTTTACTAGCTCCCACCAGAAAAAAAAAAGTGGGAAAATGAAGAAGAAAGGAAGGAATGGAAGAATGGAGGAAAGAAGAAAGGAAGGGAAGAGGGAAGGAAGGAAGGAAGGAAGGAAGGAAGGAAGGAAGGAAGGAAGGAAGGAAGGAAGGAAGGAAGGAAGGAAGGAAGGAAGGAAGGAAGGAAGGAAGGAAGGAAGGAAGGAAGGAAGATAGTAGATGTTGGGTCAGGTAATATTTGAATTATCTTCCACTTCAACCTTTCTTTCAAGCCCTCTTTGCAGATTATTAAATTCTGTTTGACTTTTTTTAAGAGGAAAAAAGTCAATGAGACTTTTTTTAAAAGGGCTCAGAACAGAGCAGCTACTTTTGTACAGATGACATGCAGGGCAAGATAAATTTACATTTTTCAGACCTCATGAGAAACAGGACCAGCTTTGTCTGGGATTATCTAAAAAGTCATTGAGGGAAAGCATGAGACCTCACTGCTAGCCATGATGGACGAAAAGCTAGGGGAAACATAAGCTAGAGAGAGTTTATGTTTAACCATAAGTTGATCATCCCAAACTCACCACAAAGACCTTTCATTTCCATCTGGAAGGAGTATGCGATAACCTAGACAGACCAACCCCTCAGTCACCAATCAAAACACTGACTCTTGACATTTGCCTAATTATCTTTTCTCATCATCAGTCATTTTTTGAAGTCTTGGCTTCATTCAGATGCCAGGTATTTCCGAAATTAATCATGTCATTGAAAGCGGCATCTTTTCATGTAAATGGACTTTATTATCTGGATCAGAAAGCCCCCCCTTTGAGCTGCAAAAGCCCATTTGTAGAGAAAGTGTCTGAAATCTGACATGCTGCCTTCCCAAGAAAGATTCTTAGTGGTGACCTCCCAGCAAGAGCTAAGCATCAGTCACCATGAGTGTGTGTGTGTGCTGCTAAGAGCCTTGGGCTGGATGCATGCTAATTTGCCCCATTGTTTCAGGGTGACTGCCTTTCCAGTACTGGGGAACAAAGGCTTTTTGCATAAGCCTCAGTGTACAATTATTTTATGTTTACATCAGGGGCCATCATCCTATCTTTATTGCTGCTATATTAGGGGAAGGGAGAGCTCTTTTGTCTCCTCCTTGGGGTGCGGATTACAGGCAGGATTTAGCATGTTACTCAGGACACTCCTCTTTCATTAAAAGGCATTTTACAAATGTTCAGGATCGTGGGCTGAATCAACACATTGCCTTGATCAGCCTACTTCTACGTATATAGAGATGGGCACTCTATTGGAATGGGCACTCTATTGGAACTGGATATCTTCCACCAAACTCCAATGTTAACCCGGATGCAATCTGAGCCCGAAACAACAGATGAGTAAGAAATTGAACATAGCAAATTCTCATTCCTAGAATTACTACTGATTCTATTGTTACTATGAGCACTGCCTTTCTAGTCATATAATTAGATGGAATGTATTCTATCATTAGCAGAAGTTTGCCCAATGAAAGACTATCTCCAATAATCACTTTGGGGTCATGGACTTCCCTCTCTTCTTTGTCAATCTGGTGAAGTCTATGAACCCCTCAGAATAATATTTTCAAATACATCAAATCAAAAACATAGTAATACAAAGAAAACCAATTATGTTGAAGTACAATTATCAAACCATATATTTTAGAAGTTTATGGACCCCAAATTAATAACCCTGCTCTACAATAATCATTTAGTATGTATGGTAACACATTTTTATACTTCAGTCCACATCTCTCACTTTTTAACTCTTTGAGTTTTGACAGCTGCGCAGCTGTCCTCTGGTGGTAGAGCATGAGAATCATAAGAATTGAATGCAACTCCCTTCCTATGAAGAAATAAAATTTAGGTAATAACATAAGTTGAAAGAAGCCAAGAAATTCAAATTTAAGGATTGGGGGAAATAAAAGGGGGTGTTGTTATTATAAATTAAATGAAGTTGAGATCATTTGTTAGATGGCATAAGAATGATAAACCTGATCCATAAAGAGGAAGAAAAACTGCTCCCAAATATTGATAGAAATTTTAAGGCAAATTGGGAAAATGTTCTACCTATAATACTGCCTCCCACCACTATGATTTATTAACTTTGCTTAAATTCTAAGGAAAATATCACATACAGACACACACACACACACACACACACACACACACACACACACTACTGTCACTCCACAATTCTTCAAAGAACCCTGCCTGGGTAATCTGTTTACTGAGTCCTCATAAACATCAATATGAATTGAGAAATTTTTAAACAGAGATTTGTGAATGGGAGGACCAGACAAAAGGAAGGGCAGTTTTTGAGAAACCACAACTCTGAAGCAAGACCTTGAGAGCCAAAATAGAAATTTCTTCAGTGAAGGCTATTTATTGTGTGTGGGGGGGGGAGGGGGAATCTATTGTAATTTTAATGAATTCAATACAGCAAGTGAAGTGCTCTCTTGAAGTTTACCCCTGATGGAGGAATTTCTGAATTTCTTTCCACAACTGACAAAAGCAAAGTCCCCAGCTTCCTTTTTCATTGAGATGATGGGAATTCCTGGACACATCCATCTTTAAGCAAGTTAACCACTTATGACCAGAGCAAAGACTCAATATAAATAATTTTGGAGACAATTGCAATGAAGTAGTCATTACAAATGGATTTGGAGGCAGAAGTCTGGTTTTGAATCCTGCCTATAATACTTTCTGTTTGACCTCAAGACAAATTACTTAAACTCCAGCCTGTTGTTGTGTTTTTTTTTTTTCATCTAAAGGAGGAGAGGGTTAGACTGTATGATACAGCTCAAAAGCTAGATTAGGTAGAAGTTGAAGTAGCAAATAGGGAATCTAGGAATATGGAAATTCAGTGCTTGGGCCCTTTGGGTATGAGAGTTTCCTGGCTGCTTCCAGCTGTGTGGGGGTTCAGTGCTGAAAGGACTTGTCATTTTGATATGAGGCAGAAAACCCTAAAGGTTTCCTTTGCTCTGGACTCATCCATATGGTCCATACAGCACTTAATCCTGGAGGAACTTGGCCTGTAATTCTTCCTTTCCTCACTAACCTAGACTATCTTTGTTTTAGAAAAGCATCCCCCCCTTTTCCCAGTCAATACATATTTCCACAGGTATGGACATATTTTCCTGAGCAGGAAACTAAAAGAGTTTGTAGACCTTTGTTGAACCTTATTTGTTCTATAGAACATAGAAAATTCTACAATTGTTGATATTGCTTACAAAGTGATCTTCCTCTCCTCTCCAATTTTGCTTTTTTTAATAGTCCTTTGTTTTTATTTTTTTAAATAATAAGCATTTTAAATTAATCTGTCTTATCCATTAGCCTCATACCCCAGTGGGGGAAGAAAAAAAGTTCTTAATACATATGTGCCCTGTGAAACAAATATGTACATTAGTCATGTCCAAAAATGTATGTTCTTTGTGAATTTTAACTTCATACTTCTCTGCTAGGAGATGTCAGGTTTTGTTTTGCTTTTTGGGGGGTGATGCAATTTGGGTTAAGTGACTTGCCCAGGGTCACACAGCTAGTAAGTGTCAAGTGTCTGAGGCCAGATTTGACCTCAGGTACTCCTGACTCCAGGGTATGTGCTCTATCCACTGTGCCACTTAGCTGCCCCTAGATGTCAGGTTTTATCAATTTTGGGGGGTTTATGGTTTATAATTGTGTTTATCCAAGTTCTGTCTTCCAAACTTGTTTTTCTCTATAATGTTATCATTGTGTAAATTGTTCTATTTCTACTTACTTTGTTGTACATCCATTTATAGAAGTCAATTTGTTTCCTTTAAAATTGCCCACTTCATCCTTTCTTATAATATACTATTCTCTTATATTCATATACCACAATTTCTTAAGCTATTCCCCAATAAAAGGACATTCCTCTTTAGTTTCCAATTGTTGACTACCACAAAACTAGGTGATATAGATATAGATATATGGCATGGAAATCTTTTGCCTTTCTTTGATTTCTTTAGGGTACAAATCTAGTAGCAGTATAACTGGGTCAAACTCACATTTGGGTAACTTTCTGCATATAGTCTACATACACTTTCACACTGGGTAAGGATTTAGACATCAATGAAAGTAATGCAATTTCCAGGACTGATCCTATAGACTCTAATCCAACAATCTTGTCTTTTCCTTCATCATGAGCAAGCCTGAGTTCTATGTCAAATTTGAAACATTCTCCTTTCCTTTTGTCATTTGGTTCCGTCCTTGCAGCAGTCCAAAACTGGGGCTGAAAAAGCTTCAGCCTTTTAGACTCCAAAAATAAAACACAGAATTCTACCTATGAGCAATAGGGCTAATATTAGCAATTTGTCTATGTGCAGCTTCCCATGGAATAGGCTACTTTATAATTTCTTACCACTTTTCTGCTTACTAGAGTAAACTTCACCTTTCTCTCTGGATTTGGATCAAAGGGGATTTCAACCCCTTTTCTCCCCAGTGGCTCGAAAGCATCTTTCAGGGAGTAGTGGGATACATCTACAATGACCTTTCTTTGCAGATTGCTGTGATTAGATTTGTTTGGTTGCTTCTTTTGCTTGTTTATTTGCTTGTTTGTTTTCTTCTCATTTTTTGAGGCTAGAAGTCAAAGACAGTTTTGAAAGAGATCAAAGCAAAGTGGTAAGTTTAGAAGTGATTAATTTCTACATAGATTATAACTTCCTTAAAGTCAGAGATCTTGTCCTGTCTTCTACAGCAACCAGCATGACAGTTCTCATACAAATCTGTTCATCAAAGGGTAAGTCAGCATGATATAGTGAAGAAAGCATTGTATCTAAAGGGGAGTAGAGGATGGAGCCCAGGTTCAAATACAAACCTTGTTATGTATTAGCTGTATGGTAGTGTTTTTCAGTGGTTTTTCAGTGGTATCTGTCTCTTCAAAAACCCATTTGGGATTTTCTTGGCAAAGGTACTGGAGTGGTTTTCTATTCCCTTCTCCCGCTCCTTTTACAGATGAGGACACTGAGGTAAAGATGGTTAAGTGACTTGCCGAGAGTCACACAGTTAGTAAATGTCTAAGGCTAGATTAGAACTCATGAAGATGAGTCTTCCAGTGGCAGAATTCTATCCATTGCACCACCTAGCTGAGTGACCCTGAGCAAGTTATTTAACTTCCCCTAGGCTCTATTTCCTTATTTGTAAAATGGAGGATATAATACTCCCACTTTCTGCCTCACAAAATTATTGAAAGAAAAGTACACTGTAAATAGAAATGTAAGTTCCACATCATTAATGACAATCAGCCATATGTTAAGTATAAAGACCTTTCAATTTCCATATGTTAATGGGTATCTAATCCTTAAAGAAAATTTGATTCATAAACTCCAGGAGGCAATGGAATAAACTTTGAGTGCCTTATCTAAACATTTTGTGCCCCCCCACCCCGCTCTAACCACTTAGCATAATATTCTATACTACAATACTTCATTATTTCTAGGGTTTCATCATTATAGGTAGTCACCTAAATTGGATAGACTATGCCTGTTCAACCTTGATGATTCTCATTTGTCACTTCCCAGAAGTTCATCATAGAAATGCCACCCATTGAGGTGGGGACCTACCTTGAGTTCTTGACATATCAGGACTACCAGAAAAAATGTGAATTGTTTGTTACCTATCCTTCGATCTCACTATGTGAACAGAATATCTTTTTTTTTAAATTCTACATTTCTTTGATGGCATCCTTATGCAGTATCTCCTTTGCAAATGTGCCTATAATATCTATTATCCATCCTGCTCACACTTACCATATATGCCCTTTGGGTGATGCTTCAGGTGCAAGTGCTCCCTCAAATAATCAGGATATTTATTTTCCATATATTCTGCATGAATCCCTCCTTGAACTAGCTCTATTCTCCTAGTTAAACGTCAGCTCCTCTCGATCGGGAACTATGACTTACTGTGGTATTTGTGCTCATAGCCCTTACCTAAAGTACTTTGAAAATAATAAATATGATAAATGCTTGTTTACTGAGTGATTGATGAGGTTTCTTTGTATTTGAGAAGTCTTTGACCTCTTTAATCCCTAACTCTTGAAACACAGTTTCTTATTTTTCCCCCACTGCTGTCCCTATGCCTTTATTTATATTGAAGTCATGGAGTATCAAAGTGAATGTGGACTTAATTTGGTGGGTTTTAGGGAGTAAGTTCTATGTAGAATTTATCTGTTTCATCTTTTGCAACTGATATTGGTGAATAAACCTAAGTAATCTGAAACCATAGAGTTAAGATTCATGAAGTTTTTTACAAATATTATTTCATTTGATCTTCACAATAATTCTTTGAGAGAACTGCATTATCATCCCCACTTCAAAGATGAGGAAACAGACCGAGAGAAATAAATGACTTACCTAGGGTCACAGAGCTAGTCATTATATGAAGCAGATTTTAACTCAGGTCTTCCTCACTCAAACTTATTCCTGACTCATTTATTGAGTTCAACACTTAGATACAGCCATAGTGTGAATAATTAAAAACTATTCTATATTTTAAAAATGCCACCAATGTCCAGAATTATAGACATGGAACACAGCCCTTTGTTGGGAGACAAACTGTTCTGTAACAATCTGGTACTTATGAAGTTGATTTTGTAAACTCAAGTCTTAGACTTTACATGTATTCCTATTCATTTTGAGCTTATTAAATTTGGGGCCAACATACTAGCCTATTGAAATTTTTTTTCTGGATCCTGACTTACCTACTGTAGTCTTATGTCATTTTCAAATTTGAGAAGGATGTTATCTATACCTCTCTCTAAGTCATTGAAAAAATTAAAATATCTTTAGGCAGAGCATAGATTCCTTCATTCTAAGTTCTCACTAATCTGCTGAAGCACACTCTTTTTAGTCCAGATTTAATAATAATAATAATGATAACTAGAACTTATATAGTGCTTACTATGTGCCAAGGCACAGTGCTAAGCACTTTACAATTATTATCTCATTTGATCCTCAAAATAACCCTGGGAGAGATAGATGACATTATTATCCCCATTTTACAGATGGGGAAACTGAGTCATACAGAGGTTAAATGACTTGTTCAGGGCCACACAGATAATAAGTATCTAAGGCTAAATTTGAACACAGATCTCCCTGACTCCAGGCTTAATGCTATTATCCACTGTGCTATTATAATTATATAATATGTATATAATTATATACATGACATGACCTTCCATGATGTAACATAATATAACTTAATTGAAATATAACATAGTGAAACATTGTCCCTGACTACAAGGGAATGACATTTAACTAAAATAATACAACCAATTCAAGGAGGGGGGTCATGCAGAATGTGTACAAAATAAACATCCTGATTATTTGGGTGGGGGACTAGCAACTGCAGGATCACCCAAAGGGAATGTTGAATGTGAGCAAGCTGGATCATAGATAATACAAAGACCGTTTTGCAAAGGAGACACTACATAAGGATGTCATCAAAGAATGTTTTTTAGCATGGCATAACTACGAGCTATCATGTGATGTTATAGATATGTGATGTGTTCTGATGTATATTATGATATATAATCTGATCTGATATTATACGATCTGATATAGTATGATATGATAATTCACTTAAAGCAAAACACTAGGACCAGGATAATTTAAAATATTACATTATGCTTTCCGTCCCCTTCCAAACATAGTATATTCATACATTTTCTTCAGGGTTTACCTATAAACTTTGCCCTTCCCAAAGCTTCATGTCAATTGAAGCCTTTAAAAAAAAATTATTCTCATCTACCCCAACACCTCAAAAGCAGCAATCTCCCTACAGAATTTCACTAGCTCACATAATAGCAACAAAAGAACGGATTGTGAAAAGCTACAGTAGTTATTGCTAAATTTTAGTAAGGTGTAGTATAATTCAAGTTTATATAGGGCTTTAAGGTTCCCAAAGCACTTCCCCAACAAACAGCCTAGGAGATGGGTAGTAGCCCACGAAGTAGCCAGGAAGCAGTATGTGTCTCAGTTCTCAATCATCTTGCTGCAAGTGAAACTGTACTCAATATCACACCCCCTCCCACACCTAAAAGGCAAGTTTTATTATCCATTTTAATTTTAAATGAATGACATCCTCAGATGCTGGGGAGAACTGACACTGGTTGCTTTGCTTATTTCCCAAATTGGAACAGTCAAAGCAATCTTGAAATCCATTTCAACAATTCATCCTGTCCTCTCCCTTGAATCTATTCCAGTTTTCTGTTGTATAGGTAAATGAAACAGTTTGTCTACCTCTGAAGAAATATTCCATACATAACAATCATGATAACCTAGGTAATGACAATAGGTCTGTTTGTGAAATACCTCATATTCTGGGAGGAATTTGAGAGCATGCATCATTTCATGGTTTAATAGTCCATATTTTCTTGTCACATACTTCCCCAAGAATAGCTGGAGAGGATAGCCACATAATTGAGTGACTGCATGCACTGACTGTATCCCAGTATCTCTCACTAGATCCAATGTATATGTTTCTAGGAAGTATAATAATAAACCCAATTTTTGTCAATTGAAGCTTCATTTTCAACCAGATCACTTTATATTTTTAGGCATACAAGGTCATCATTTCTGATGAATCTTCCACTTCATTCAGTTTCTCCTTCCCCCTCCTCAAATCATTAATGATCTGTAGTAAATACAAAGTACAGCAAAAGCCTTGGTGAAGTTTTAAGGAATACCCATACTAATAGAAGAACCACCTTTAAAAAAAAATGCTGGAAATCCTTTAAAAAGAAAAAAGGTAGGTGGCAGCTAGGTAGTGCAGTGAATGGATTGTGAATGGATCCAGCCCTGGATTCAGGAGGAAATGAGTTCAAATCCAGTCTCAGAGGCTTGACACTTAGTGGATATGTGACCCTGGGCAAATCACTTAACCCTCATTGTCCTGCAAATAGATAGATAGATAGATAGATACATACATACATACATACATACATACATAAATACATACATACATACATAAATACATACATAGATAGACAGATAAATGAATGAATGGATAAATAAATAGATAATAATAAATAAATAAACAGACAAATAAATAGATAGACTAATTAATTAATGCATAAATAGATAAATGAATAAAAAGAAAGAAAGAAGGCTATGAGGTAGGAATTAACACAAGTTCTGATATTCATGTATATTGGGGTTCGGGTAAGTAGAGGAATAGCTCCAAAATATTGGATGCTTTCCCTGTGGCAGATTTTAGGATTTTATGGAAGAGCATAACAAAGAATTCATAAATCTGGGTAGACTGTTATTTGTCCTACATTGATGACATCACAGATCCCTCAGAGAGCTACACTTAACTCCACACTATTTATTTGCAACCAATTATTTGTCATTTTTAGGATTACAATTTGAGATATCAGTATTTCAATCTTTCAAAACACACCAAGTAACCACAAACAAGGTATTTAACCTCTCTGAGCCTGTTTTATCTTCTGGAAATTCAGTTGACACTTGCAATACCTACTTCCTAAGGCTGTCTGAAGGATGAAAAGAAATAGTGGCTTAAAGCCTTCATATATTATTAAATGCTTATCATGTTAAAAATAAATGTTAAATAAAAAATTTAAAAATGCTTATCATGTGACTGTACTATGCTAAGTGCTGGTGATATAAATATGAAAAGAAAGAAAACCTCCCCTGCCGTCAAACAGCTCACATTCTAATGAAGGAAGATAATATATAAAATGAAGCTAAAAAGTGGGAAGGATGGGGCAGTCGGTACCTCATGCAGGAGCATTGTAGAGGAAGTCATGGAAACTCATTCTATGACTATGAAGTTTCATTGTTGTCATCATTTTATTATTATTATTATTATTATCATTATTATCATTATTGTTTATTGTTGTTGTTATTTCAATCATAAAGGGGTTTCTTCAATTAAAGCAGTTTTTATTTTTATTTTTTTAATTTATTTTTTTAGTGAGGTAATTAGGGTTAAGTGACTTGCCCAGGGTCACACAGCTAGTAAGTGTTAAGTGTCTGAGGCCGGATTTGAACTCAGGTACTCCTGACTCCAGGGCCAGTGCTCTATCCACTGTGCCACCTAGCTGCCCCCATTAATGCAGTTTTTAAAGACCTACACACCTTTGGAAGATGGTCATCCTGAATTTCTGTGACCAAAAACAATTAAGAATCCAGGGTTACTGCCTTGTTACAATGAGGCATTTGAATTGGATCATGATTGTGTGTTTTTTTAAGTGCTGCTGGAATACCAAACAGATAAAGTACAGCTCATCAAGTGTGACATTTGAAATCTAATGTGTGGTCACCTTGTTTTTACCCCCAGTGTGGAGGGAAAACTAGCTAAGGTTTACTTCTAAGCTAGAAATTTCAGCACCAGTTTTTGGCATTAAACATTTATTAAAGAGTAAAGAGAACACTTGGAGTACAGAAAGTAAAGCAAGAACAGCCTATCTCCTTTCCTCTCTCTCTGCCACCAACCCAAAGTCCCAGAATGAAAAGAGCCCAGTAGGGAGCCACACTCCCTTCCTACTTCCTGTCTCCCACCCCATAAAGGGCTCTCCTTCAAGTTGATTGATTGAGGGTGGTCTCGCCTTGATGTCATAGTCCACAGCCTCTGAGAGCAACACCCCACTCAGGGCCAGCCTGTGGTCTTGATTTAATCAACCTTAAGTAGGTTCTCAGTCAGTCTCACACAATTCAATTAATTCCAAATCAATCTTCAGGTGGGGCCCCTGGGTGTCTGCCAAATCCCCTTATTTTCTCACGCAAAATATTTGACATATTTTTATATATGCAATCAAACAAATATTTCCTAGGAGCCCAAAAGTTGACTGGGACAGAGCTAGGTTCTGTGAAACATCCACAGTGAAAAATAAACACTAAGAAGCACCCCCCAACCAGATTGCCAGAGTGGCAGAGCCCAAGAACTAGCTTATACTCAGTGTTTTATTAATGTTTGTTGTACTGATCTCCCATCTCCATACCTTTATTCTGATCATCCTCATTATCCAGGAAAGCATGATCTCCTAACTCACTTCATAGGTTTGCTCTCTTCCTTTAAAAGGCATCTCAGGCAACATTTTCTGCATGAATCCTTTCCTGGTGCCCCAACTGCTAATTCCTTAGCTTCTAAACTATTTCACTACTTTGTATTTTCACTACAAAGTATTTCACTACTTTGTGTGTATTTGTACTTATTCCCTTTATAATTCTATTGTATGCATTTTTATATTGTTAGGACCAAATTTAATATAGGGAGAGTTAATTGGGTGGCTTGCTATAATATTGGGGTTCAGAAAATAACAAGAGACCTCTAGGTCCAAAGTTTCTTCCCTTTCAAACTGCCTTTTAAAATTATTTCTCCCAGACTAATAAGAAAGGAGATTAACAGCCTCTTTTCCACAAACAAACCAGGATTTATTTATGGGAACAAAATTTACAACAAAGGTGAAGTTAATTGAGCCAGGGACAATAAGAAAGGGAATAGGGGAAGAGAAAATGAATAAGCTCCCTGGCTCTAGCAAAGACTGACTAAAACCCAAAACTTACTTCCAACTCAGCTAGCTTAAAGAGCTGGCCTCGCTTCCACAACACAAACTCACCACCACCTGTAGTCCATAGTTTCAATGAGAGTCAGCTGTGCAATCTCTCCCTGGTTCTGTCTGAAACTCAACCACACAGCTTTTCTTTCTTCTTTCTCTCTCTCTCTCTGTCTCTGTGTCTCTGTGTCTCTCTGTTTCTCTGTTTCTCTGTGTCTCTGTGTCTCTGTGTCTCTGTGTCTGTGTCTGTGTCTCTCTCTCTCTCTCTGTCTCTGTCTCTGTCTCTGTCTCTGTCTCTGTCTCTCTGTCTCTCTCTCTCTCTCTCTCTCTCTCTCAGGAAGGGGAAGTTCTTAGCCATGCTGAGTCTCCAATTGGTTCAACATACCCTGGGCTGTCCCCATTATAATTTGGCCAGGCCCATGTGGGCGTAGGAGAACTACTAGGGGAGGCTTAGATACTTATTTTGATACTTTGACTCAATAAATGTTCTTTTCTATAATCTCTTCAAGTACACACTCATCTTCTCTTAGACTTTTCAAGATTACATCTTTTCAGTCTGACCATAATGAAGCAAGGATGTGGTCATGGAAACCCCAGATCACAATTAATTCCTTGCAATATGTATTTGTTGTCTCCCCCATTAGAATGCAAGTTTAGTTCAAATAGGGATTCCTTCATTATTCATGCAAATTTTTGCATGGCACCTACACTAGTATCTGCCACATCAAAGTCACTTAGAAATACTCACACAGTCAGTGAATTTCCTTGAAAATCCAAGTCTTCAGTTTGAAATTTTCATTAGAAAAACCTTAATACTATATTCATGGTAGATTCAAAGACCTCCTTGAGTCCATGAAAACTTAGCTTCTCTTCCAGGGATCAGAAAATCCTATTTTTTGAAAGTACAGTGTGGCTGAGTTTATACATAAAAAACAGGCTAAGGATAACACCATTATATTTTACAATCAGCATCCCTTTTATAAAAATAATAGCAGAAAGGGTTTAGTGGATAGAATGTCTTGGTCTTAGAGTCAGAAAGACCTGGCTTCAAGTTGGTCCTGTTGATACTTCCTAGCTGTCACTCTGAGCAATTCACTTAACCTTTTTAATACCCAGTCAAATCCCTAGGATTTTATTATAAATCATAGATAGTTTGTAATCTGTATTAATGGATGGAGTTCCTATACAAGAAGTTCCCACACTTAAAGAAATCACAGGTTTCTTAGCATATTTGCTAAATTCAACTAAATTTGATCCTGTCCACCAAAAATGACTAGTTTGACTAAGTTTGATTGTTGCTCTGATAGGAATTATTGATGAAGTTTAACTATTGCTATTGTCTTGTGTCATACTATAATGGGAGCTTGATTGAATATAATCATTTCCATTGTGTTTATGTGTATATGTGTGTGTGTGTGAGTGAGTGAAATAGGGTTTACACAAAAAAAAAATCCTTACATTACTTATGGTTTTAAAAATATTTTCTTCTTTGATATCTCTTCCCAGGATGTGCCATTGTCACACTTCTTCACCTCTCACCAAAACCCTGTGGTTTATAAAAGAGAGAAACTCAGACTTAGCTGAGGGCTCTTATAATTAAAGTGGGAAAGTTTAACCTTAGTGTCATCACCAGCATCACTATTAAACTGACTGATGCAATTATATCAATTCATTCAATATGTATTAAAATTAAGCTGTGCTAAAGGGATATAAACAAAAAAAATAGTCCTTACCCTCATGGATTTTCCATTCTAATAGGGCAATGAAACTTGGACTCAAATGAATAAATACAAGTATGTGCAAAGTAACACAAACTAATTTCAAAAAGGAGGAGGTTTTAATAATTTGGGAGGTTTCATCCAGAAAGTGACATGTGAACTTTGCTTTGAAAAAAACTAGGAAGTAAGTAAAAATGTGAATGACAGATTTGGGTGACTATTCAAAGATACACAGGAGAAAATGTCTTATTTGGAGGGGGCAGCAGTTAGCCTGTGGGATTGGAGTTAATACTGTATGAAGTATATTAATATGAAATGTATAGTGTATGCATTGCTAGTTTGTTCTTATAGTTCAAATATGCCAGTGGATATGTTATTTCATTGATCCAAGAGTTCCTTCAGGAATAAAAGATTTCAATACATCTATATTTAGCAATTCTGTATAACTCATGGCCATGTTACCCCAAAGGTTCTCCAAAGAGATCCATCCAATGTGTTAAACACCGATCATTTGCCTGTTATCACACAGTCTTGCTATGTGACCAGCCTATCTTCTCTTTCTGTGGTACAATTCTTTTATGATATCCTTTACTTCTATACATCTTTGTAGTTTCTCATTAATTATGTTATAACTTTCTCACTACTACCATCTGCATTCCTGTTAGCCTCTGTGCAATGCTCATCTTTATTTCTTTGGATATAGTGGTGCTTCAGATTTCATTGCTATACAACAACATTGGTCATTTGTTGTATTCAAATGATGGATTTTTACTTTCCGGAGAAGCTTGACGTGAGTAAAAGTGCTTCATAATTGCTGAAGGCAATTCAGGCTTCTTCTGCAACTTTTCAATTCTGGGCCCAGTTCATTGTCTATCTGTATTGTCTATCATATCCATACAAAATTGTTGGAAAAGCTCTACTGGGTGTCTATTCAAATGCATGTTGAAATTTGGGCAACATAAATTCTTCATCCCCTTTGCCTTTCTTGTGTGGATGGACTAACCATACTTCTTTGATGATTATAGATCTTTTCCAGGAGATTCTGCAATTGTTAAGGGCTGGACTCAATCAAAACAATGTCATATGCAAACAGGATTATCTAGAAGAACTCACTATTGATTAGTCAACAAACATTTATTTAAGCCCTTAATATGTGTCTGGTTAAAAATCCTCAGGCAATTATGCTGTGACCTAGACTGTGTGCTGGATCTCCTCTATCATGGTGGCAAATACCTTTTGTTTAACATGATCTCCAATTGTATGGCACAGTTGATTTTTGTTATCAGTGTATTATTGAGTGGTTATTTGTACTGTTATATCTTCTAAGGAATCTTGAATGACTTTTTATTTATGAATGGGAGAGACAACCGAACAACAAAACACATAAAGGCCAGTAGTTGATGTCAGTTTCTTAGTTATCTGGTTTTGAGATCAATAAGGTCTGAGATTTTTTTTTGTACACCATTTGTATTTTTCCCCCTTTTCAATAACTTGTAAATCACCTTCCATTTCTCTATGACCTCACAATTATATCACCTCCAACACAGATCTCAACTAAATGTATTTGATATAATATTGCAGCTTTTTCCATCTTTGTTCTCTTTAGAGGTACTACTCCTTTCCTTGTAAAGAACTTCAGGGACTGTGATGTTAGAATGGAAATGTGGGGCTTCCACTATCATTGATGGAGATAATTGTTGTAATAGTTTTTGCATCTTTACACTTTTCTTCTGTTTTTCTATTTTCATTTTTAAAAGTCCTTAGGATTACTTTATTTTAGTTGCATATCTTGCCAAACATTTTTGACTTTTTAATACTCTCTATTTTTTCCCTTTACTTTATGAGAAGATACTGTTCATAAGCATCCATCATACTTCTGTGTTATATTTACAGATAAATTTATATCCTAATTCAATCTTACCTTTGTCAGTGATCTCTCTCTCTCTCTCTCTCAATTTAGCAAATTTAACAATTGCATACTGAGAAGAGCAGTTTCTGGGCTCTTTTGTTCTCTTTGTTTTAGTTAATTAGCCAACATTAATTTAATTTACCAATGAAATTATAGTCACTCTCCATGTTATTTCTATTGTCAGTTTCCCATTTTTTATTTTGAATAGCATAAAGATAAGAAATGAACCTAGGATTTCATTCATGTAGAGAACTTCTATATAAGAAAACTATCTAACAATGAAGGTTAATGTCTTCTCTGAAATCTATAGTCTTATCTAAAGCAATGGCAGGTTAAATGATTTACCCAGGGTTACATAGATAATATGTATCAGAGGAGGGATTTTAAATGAAGTCCACCTAACTTTAAGACTCTTCAATCACTCTGAGAAAACTACCACTATTAATCATCAGAGTAGCTTGTTTAAATAATTCAGTATTATAGCTACTTAATTACAAATCATATCTTTTTTCTCATTATCATTCTTTCTTATTGTTTATTACAAATTTTTATCTTAACTCTGATTGAATGGTTTGACTGTGCACAGATAGTTAGTTCAGAAATAACCCCCTCTTCCATAATGAAGCTCTTCCAGTCTGTTAAAATGTAGTCATTTTCCTTTGTGATTGTAATTCATTGCTTGCTATGCTGAGAACCTACCAATTCTTTTTAAATTTTTGGCAGTAAACATTTATTATTAATTAATATTATATATAACAGTAAAGAATTGACCATGTAGCAATTAGGATAAGCAGGAGAAAAGCTCCAGAACATCCATGCTGCCTTTCAGAGAAGAGTTCAGAAGACCTACAAAACCTGCACTGTCCTAAGAGGAAGAGTGTGCACCAAGAGAGCAAGGAGAGAAACGCCCTGGAGAGACCAAGAGTTGTATCCTCCTTTGATAGAAGTGATTCATTATACATTGATGAAAGCTAATTGTTTAGCATCATTCAATTTCATTGGTTGACGTGACTTGAGGGTGGTCTACATTAAAATGAACTCTACAGATGACATCAGGGAGAAGAATGTAAAAAATCCTTGCTGAAGGGCAAAGGTGAAGTCCAGTATCTAGGTGTGGTTTGATCCCATCACTCCTGCATTGAACTAGACAAGAGTCTATCTTCATTTCTTTTGTTATCTTGGGTTTATCCCAGGTGAAATCTGCTGAAGTTCCTAGAGAATTGCACTTTTTGGAGAGGGGAGGAGAAAGAACTGAAACTGATTTCTGGGTATCCTCAAGAAATTCATTAATGATAATTATTTTCTCATAATCTCCCACTTAATTTATTGAGAAACTACCATTTCCTCAGTGAATCAAACTAGTATTACAAATATTTTACTAAGGGTTCTTAAATATGGGGCTTATGATGGATAACTTTTTTTTTTTTTGTAAAGCAAGTTCTAATATAGAGGTATGAGATTCTGTATAATCAATGAGACTTTGGACTCTCATTTATTTCTCCTGAGACATATTTTCTGATATATTTCTCTCTGTCCTTACTGTTTTTCTACTTTTGCATTGAAGTCACCAAGTATCAGAGAGTACTTAATTTGATTTGGAAGATCTTATCAAGATCTTCATAGATTTTTTTACATCTATTTCTCCTTAGCAACTATTATGGTGTGTAAACTGTAAGTATTTGCATGATGATCTTTTTGTAAATACTTATCATAAGTACTGAAAGGCATAATGATCAAAGATCTAGTGAAATTATATTTCTTGGAGCTTTGGGATATATGGTAAGATAGATTCTATCAATTTCTTCCTTCGCTTCTCCAAAAAGTCTATGAGACATCCTTTTATTTAGCTGCAGTGTTCTGTTTTATTCTGATTTCATTTGTAGCCAGAATGTCAAGCTTAACATAATTGAGCATGTCCATCAGTGTCTACTCCTTGGTCCTTGAATAAGTATCTTATATTTAGAGTACCAAAAAAAAAAACAAAATTAAAGTTGGTTGATGATCCAAAAGCTTTATGACTCAATACTCTCTTCTCCTCTTTCCCAATTCTCTGCCACCATCATTGCAGAAATAGAATGGTGTTTAAAAGGACCAATGGTCATATTTTAAAAATATTATTTAGGTTATAGCAAAAAAATCTTTATAACATGATAAAATACTTCTGAGTTGACATATGGGACATAGGAATAAAAGCTCATATGTGCCTTTCAAGTTTGAAAAGTGCTTATAGACATTTAATCTTAACCTCACAGTACCCCTGTGAGTTAGGCAATACAATCATTATTATCCACATTTTATAGATGAAGGAACTGAGGCTGAGAAGCTTTGATATACTCAGAAACTCACCACGAGGGAATGTTAGGGACTGAATTAGAACCCAAGAATTCTGGAGAATAAAAGGAATGGGAAATGGAAAAACAGACTAACAGGACAGCTTTGAAATTATATGTTGAACTTATTCTATATTTAAAATGAACAGAAATCAGTATGGGATTGATGCATAGTTCCATGGACAATTTCTTTTTTATGATCAAAATTGTATATGGAAATGCTCATTTTATTTGATGCTTAAGTTCAGGTTAATTTTTTTTAAGAACCTAGTCTCCCAAATTCTAAGTCTAGCATTCTTTTAACTAGGCTCTGAAACAACTGCAGTCAGTACCTTCATTTTCTCAGATTTCTACAATGTCCCACTGGGTATAGGTTCAGGTCATTTGGGGACTCGTGCGGCATTTACCACTCAACCTAAGTACTCGATATGGTCACAAAAGTCCAGATATGGTTATCAAGGAGGTTGCCCTTCAATTACATAGAGGAAGAACAAATGAAGTAGTCCTGGCACAAAATAAGTATGGCCAAGGACACCTGGAACAGTCTATCATGAAGGTTGGTTGGGGCAAGAACAAAATTAGGAACCCCAGGACTAAAATGTGTGTGTTGCACATATGTCTTCCTAGCTCTGCTCTACCACTGACAGAAATAGATTCCACCTGAGGAGCTAGGAACAATAAAATGAGAAATGGGTGGGTGACTAGGAAGGCTACTTGAGGAGAATATATTAACATACAAAAAATCCAAAAACTATTGCCTATACTAGGAAGCGAAATTTATAAAAGAGAGACATAACAGAAGAAATTGTTTATTTGTTTGTCTGCTTTTATAAAACCCATTTGGGAGAAACATCCGTATATATACATCAGTTATCTGGCTTATCCCAGTTACACTGATGCTGGAGATGTCCTTTGTTAGAAATTAATGTGTGTAATAAAGTTTTACATTTTTCATATGTTTTGAAGTATATGAGCTATAATTCTTTTGACTGCATAATTACTTTTTGTACACAAGAAAAATGAGGTGCTTAGCCCTAAGTAAATAACCTCAAAACAAACCAAGAATAATAGTTATATTCTTTTCATCTCCTAGGTCTTATGCGATAAATATTTTTTTAGAAACTTTGTTTTTAAGTTACATTACTATGACTTCTTAAAAACACCCACCATCTCATTGAATCATTTGCTATATCAGATAGAAATGAGCCTACTTGCCTTCAGCTGGATATTTGCTTTTAAATATAGGTGGCAGCAATAGCCAGAGGATGTTTTATTTTTAGTGAATATTAATTTCCAAAATGTTTTCTCTTAATCCAGTATTAGCCTCTTTTGGTCAAAATAAAGCCTTCAGAAGTGAGTCATAGTAGATTCAAAACATGTTTAAAGTCCCTTATCCTTAACCAAAACCTTCAGTAAAGCCAAAATTCTGATGGAGAAGCTTATCAGTAAGAATCAGTGCTAGGTTGATCACATTCCCTTTTGGACAAAATATATCTTCTTGAAACCTGGAGTGCTCTGGTACTTCCAAACAGCTGGGCTACTTTTTAAGGCAGAGAGAAAATTAGGTCCTTCACTCTCACCTTAAAGGACCAATTTAGGGTCTTTAAAAAATATTTATGTGTAGGCTGTAAAACTCTCAAATAAGAGGAGGGAGGGAGAGAGCTGGTAGCTCAGCTGCTGGTGGACTATTAAGAGACCCTTTAACCCTTGCTGGTGGCTGTACCTACTATAATTACAAGCCTGTCTATATTTTCAATAACACTCATCATGACCTTGGGTGTTTTTTTTTTTTAATTACCATCTTTGAGCTTTTGATTTGTTTCAGAAGTTGTGTATTTCATTTAAAAAGTTCAAATGGGCCACAACCTACACCCACCTTATCCTTCCAACCCAAGATTTTAAGCACATGTAGTACTACTCTCTCCATTAGGATTCTGCTGAATTTTACATTCTTTTCCCTCCACTCCTTCCACCCTCAATCGTGGTGGCCAGAGATCGTACTAAGCCTGATGTTTCAGGGCCCAATGAAGCCATGACTTTGTTTTTCCCTGGAGTTCTGAATTAAAAGTTAAATTGAGAACAGGTAATGAAAAACCACCCATGAGAAAAGACATAGGAGATTTGTTTCTAAGTTTTCAGAATATAAGCCGTAAAAGTCAATTATTAAATTAAATTCAAGGAATAATTTCAGTCTCTTTACAAAACAGACCTACAAAATCTACCTATGATTGGGACAGTGAGAAGTTCAGTACAAAATTCTATGAGAGAATCACTAACTGATCAGGAGCATGGAAGCCCATTGGCAGGAATTTTAGAGAAGATAACAATAAGGAGATGTTGCAATCATTTGAGGAGAGGGGGATAATCTTGTCTGAATAATCACATTTAGGGAAGATGATCTTGAAAATAAAATATTCCATTTTATTTCAGTATTATAAATACAGAGCTGGAAATGACACTGGAGAACAATGCCTTTATTTTATATAAGAAGAAAAAACCCAGAGAGGGAATTGTTGCTATTTAGTTATATTAGTCATGTCCAACTCTTTGAAACTCCATTTGGGTTTTACTTGGAAAAGATACTGTAGTGCTTTGCCATTTCCTTCTCCAACTCATTTTACAGAGGGGAAAACTAAGGCAAATAGGGTTAAGTGTCTTGCCCAGGATCACACAACTAGTAAGTTTGTGAGCTGCCCCATGAAAAAGGGAGAGTGATTTGCAAAAGGTCACACAGGTAGTAAACCAGATAGCTTATATTTGAATCTACATTCATTGACTCCAAATCTAAAAGTCTATCCAATGTACAAAGCTACTATTTTTTAGAGGGGAAGAAACTGGTGGCTGGATGTCTGCTACCTGGTAAGCATTGCTAACATTATATTACACTTTAAGTTTTACAAAGGGCTTTGATGTTTATGTCTCGATATTCCATATATATATATATATATATATATATATATATATATATATATATATATATATATATATATATATATATATATATATATATATGTGCATGTTATTTATCAATAGGTAGATATAGATATATAAATATAGATAAAAAGAAAGAATGAAAAAGAGAGAGGAGGGGGAAGAAGGAAGGAAGGAAGAAGGAATGGAGGGAGGAAAAGGAGGGGAAGGCATGGAGGCCGGAAGGCAAGCAGGCAGGCAGGCAGGCAGGCAGGAAGGACATGTGTATGTAATGCATAGCTCCTCACAACCTGTGAATTATATAATGAAAATATTTTCTTCCAAAAGAGGGAATCAAGGATATCACCTGATCAATTCAAGGCCAGACGGCTACTAAGTAAATGTACAATGCAGGCAGCAAGCCCAGGTCCTGTGACTCCAGATTCAGTGTTCTTCCCATCACCCCAATCCTTCAATCAATAAAGATTTATTAAGTGCCTACTATGTGTCAGGCACTGTGTTATAGTGAGATTTCATTAAAAAAAGAGAAGCAAAACAATAATGGGGTCTAAGAAAGAACAGTAACGGGACATACTAGGAGAATACTATTAATTAAAATGTGAGGGAATGAGAAAAAAAAAGGAAGGAATTAAAGAGGATTTCAGCTTTTGGGAGAATGTGGTCTATAAACATAGAGAAGATGCATTGGTCCTATAGGACAGCAGTACGAGTAATGTATGGAAGTATCAGAGAGGTAGATCTAGAAAGGAAGGAAAAATTCCCTAACAATTAAACTAATCCTAATGTGGAATGGACTACCTTGGAAGATACTGCAACCTCAGTGGTTGATTAAAGTCCTCTGGTATGACTGTAACTGGATGCCAGGACTTGATGGGGAATTGGGGAAAACCTGTTCCTCCTAGTTTAAAATATTTACCTTTTTAAAAACTATGTCATGTTAAACAATATCATTTTAAACAATATTACAAAACATATCAAAATATTTCTATTTTAGTAAAAATAAGGCTTAATATTTCATTTTTAGGGGCAGCTAGGTGGTCCAGTGGATAGAACAAAAGCCCTGGATTCAGGAGGACCTGAGTTCAAATCTGACCTCAGCCACTTAACACTTACTAGTTGTGTGACCCTGGGCAAGTCATTGAACTCCAATTGCCTCACCAATATATATATTTCATTTTTTATTTATAATAGTTTTTATCACTTATAGTTCAAAATTGAAATCTTCATATAAAGGCTTTTTATACCATTCTGGTCACCTTCCTATTTTGAGTTTGGAAAATATTACAAAGACTTGTAAAATTTCAAAAGAAAACTTGAAGTCAGAAAATACAAGAGTTTTGGTCTGTTATTACTTTGGTGGCTCTGTGATTTCATCAGTTCTGATACTTCTTTTCCCAGTGCAGAAGACAATCATGCCATCACATCCTGTGGAGTTCTCATTCATGAGAAATTTACATTGATTACAAACTGAATGAAATTACACTATCAAAGAAAATAAAATTGAGAAAATATGACAATTTTTCAGTAGACAAAAATGGACAAATAACATATGCCCCCAAATAACATGAGAATTATAGTCTCAAATATTAAATTATAAAATTCACTAAACAAATTAGAAAGGAGTAGAGAAGAAAGGAAAGGAAATAAGGGAAAGAAGGCGAAAGGAAAAAAAGGAGCGAAAAGTAAAACACAATTCATAACATAGTCATGACATATTTTACTCAATCTATATCTCACCACATAGTTGTTGAGGCAGGGTGGAAAATCTCCAAAATCATAATTTGGATTCATTTAAGTATTGTTTGTACTTTTACATAAACGTGGGAAAGCTGTTTAAATGTTACCTATATTGCCTCCTTATCTTTAGATCCACTCATGATCTCTTTATTTGTTAAGAGTGCATTAATTAGTGGGTAAATCCCAAAGCCCATAGGAATTAAAGCACCTACTCATTCACAAGCAGGTGCCAAAAGAATAAGCCACAGTGTAAGCAATCCCTGAAGGGCTGATTTCAGAAAAAAACAGGGTCAGCCCACTAGTCGTTAAATAAAGTAAGAATGAGGATTGTGGATCAACAAAGAGGCCAAGGGTCTGGTCCACAAAGAATCCATCAGCTGAAGGCTTCAGAACTAACCATGGTCTACACAGACATCTCTCCACACAGGATCAAGGAATCATCGTTCTCCGTCTCAGTGCAGGGGTCAATCAGCACACAATGTGCAGTCTCCTTCATTTAAACAACCCTTTGGGAACGTTTGTCATACACTCGGGTTTTCAAGAGCAGAATTCAAAACATCAACACTTCCTTTAGTTCTTGCCCATGTGCCTATTAAGTAATCCAATTTTCCCGTATTTTATAAAGTATTCCGTCTTTGCCATTCATTTTTGCCCTGGCTTTTGTATTTCTACTTTCCTTATATGGATTACTGGCTCTGGGAATCTTTAGCTACAGTTATGAGTATGCTGTGGCTCCCTCTCACAGAGACTTGCTGTATCTACCCTTGAGGGTACTAGAGGGACCCTGGACAGTTTGGGATAGAGTGTCCTCTATAACGCTATAAGTTAGAGTAACCATCAGCTATATTCCCCCCCACTGTTAGGTGTCAGAGATTCACATCAATCTACTTTTTGAAAGGGTTATTTCAAAGGCATAGCATGAGAAAAACACACACATTTTCCCAACAACCCCACAGGAGTATACTCTCCCCTATACCTTAGACTCCCTTGAACCACCTTAGTCTTAAATTTAGGTGAATTCCTATATAATATTGGTCCCAGCATCTTAGATCTAGATGGGGGCATAACTGCTGCATGAATCTTTATCTCAGCAATTCAGGGCTATGTCCTGAAGTTATCTCCTAACTATATGGTTAATAGACTAGAGTCAGTTAAAGGATGTCTATACATGATCCACAGTTGTTATAAGATACTTCTATTCCAGATCATCACAAACCTCCCTGAAGCCATCTCTTTTCCTCTCTACTTGGGGAGGTACTGTCAGAAGTATTCTGAGTGTGTCTCAAATCCTTGTTACTCTCAAATGAGCCCTTTCCCTGCAAGTAGCACCTGCTATATCTGATCCTCAAGGTGCCAGGGGCATCTGAGGGCTTGTGAGTAACTCTTTTCTAATGCTATCATCTCATTACTCATCACTTCTCTTTTATCCTACTCACTTCCTAGCACAGCCCTGAAGCACATAGAAGAGACTGTTCTGAGTCCATTGAATGGAGCTGAAGTTATTAGTGAAACCCTCTTGCCTTTATTTATTCACTCATCTATCTCCACAATCTACTTCCAGAAATCAACCAAATTCCATAAATAGAGTTGAAGTCCTTCCATAGGATTAGAGAATATAGAGCTAGAAGGAGTCTTAGGGGCCACTGAGGACCAATCCTGCATTTAACAAATTGGGAAACTAAGTCACTAAAATAAATGAACTTATCCTGGGTATCCAAAATGGTAAGTGTCTCAGGTAGGACTTGAACCCAGGATTTTATGACTCCAACTCCTGCATCCTTTTCAGTCTAACCTCTGCTGAGCAAAGATATACAACTCTTGAAGCCTTGGAGATGCATTCCCTTAAGCTTTGCCTTTCCTCCCTTTCAATTGCTCCAGGTTAGTCTTAGGTTATCACAGCTGTGTAGTTCCCTTTGGGTTCAATGGTGTCATCAAGAAATACACCAGATTCTCTTTATTCCACATAAAAATCAAGACTCTGCTTTAAAAAAAAAGAGAAAGAGAAGAAAAAGTTCTCACTTTGGATTTGTTTGGCTGTGAGACAGAGCACAGTGTTTGAAATCATAGCTTGTCTGTTTGTAGATGAGTGATCGGAGGTGCTACACCAGAGCGCCTTAGTGGTGACTTGTAGGTCTGATATTTATTTATACAATTTATTGAATGTAGCAGATTTTGAAATAGACCTTATAAATATTTAGAAAATACTGTTTCCAAGTATCTGTATCTTCTTTACAATGGAAAAAGCTACTTATTTCAACATCATCTTTTTATTTAAAGGTAAAGAAGCTCTCCTGGCAGACAAGTATGTAGCATGGGATAGGATTAATATTGTGAGTGGGGGTGAGGAGCAGACTTGATCCATAAGACCCCCTCCTGCAGATTTGATTTTTATGTACTGTCTATTAGATTTCTATATTGGGTTTACTCATCCCCACCTCCTTCCACTCACACCATTTGAGGAAACAAACACTAACTTGCAGTTAGGTAGCACAATAGATTGAGCACCGGATTTGGAATCAGGAAGACCTGAGTTCAAATATGACATCAGATTAGTTCTATGAGTCTCTTAAACTCTTTTTGCCTCAGTTTCCTCATCTGTAAAAACAGGATAATAATATTTCCTGCCTCCAATGTTGTTGTGAGGATGAAACATATGTAAAGTGCTTTGCAAACCATAAAGGACTGTATAAATGTGAGATTGCTGTTATTATTGGTATTTTTCTTGTTCTTGTTCTTCTTCTTCTTCTTATTATTATTATTATTATTGTCAAGGCTTCTCTAGTATTCTGAGCCTTAGGAGTTTGGGGATCATAATGTTATGTGGTGTGCCATGCTGGCCAAGGCTAACTTTAAGTCAAATACAAAATACATAAAAAGAAGTATAGTTCAAACTTTTGGCCATATGAAAAGTCTAATGATGACTGCTGTTCATGGACTGCCTTAGTTACATTTTTATCAAAATGACCTATGTAGGAGGCACAACATGGAACATTATTGATATCCCTCCAGATGGGCATAGAAATTTAATACAACATTCAAACCTGAGGTTCCATCAATTTTATAAATTTTAGATCCAAATAGCAGCCAATTAAGTCACTAAAAATATTACTCGGTTTTCATTTCCAGAACCTTTCTAACATTGATTCTTTAATGTTAGATGAATCCAGATTTCCTTGTTTGTATAAATGTATTCCTTCTGTGGAAAGTTATGAAAAAGAAATTATTTCTCCAGGAGTCTTTAATTAAGTAGGTTAAAAAAAGATGTGTAATTAAGTCCCTCTTCCCTTAACCCCTCAAGAAATGTCTCTAAGGTAAGACAAATTTTTATAAAGGGCATTATGTAAGCTGTTTGAGATGTTGTGTAATTATGTTTTGTTGTCCAGAGTGAAAAAAATTCCACAGAGACTTGGAGGGGGAAAAATTCCACCTCATGTGCAATGTTTGATTATTAAACAACACTATCTGGACTTTTTAATTTGTTTGCAAACTCCAACAGGATCTGACACACATAGCCACATACAGAAAATACATTGATACCACCCCCAAAAATGGTGAACAGACCAAACTGATTGATGATCACTGAATCATCCTCTCCAGATGTTATTGGAAACTGAACTGGTTTGGTGCTCCCACCCAAACTGGGATTGGGGGTACATCTCACTTTTGGTAAGAAGTGAGTGCAGTGTTCTGTCTGTATATCTTGCTGAATACTCCCAAAAGAAGCATAGTTCTCAAAACTAGAGCAATAAGGGACCTCAGAGGACATCTAATCCAACCTAATCATGTGATCATTTAAGCCAATTCCCTCATTTTAAAGGCTTGAGGACAGGCATCTTGATGAGAAACCTGATGTTCTTCTCTAGCACATTAAGTTATATATGGTAAGGGTTAGTCGCTTCTGCCATTCAAACCAAAAGCTGACATCCAACAGGAAATTCCATTCTCCCTACATCCAAAGTACTTTGTTAGCAGAAGAGCATCATTCAAACTGATTTTTAAATATCTAGGCCCATTTTCTCAATAAACCAATGAAATTTCCCAGAAATTCCAGTATTAGAGAAAATAGTAACCAACTGAACCAAGTCAACAAATAATATACAAAAACTAAAAGCTAAAGAAACCTTAAAATTTCTCAGATTAAGTGAATGTTCCAACCTGTGCTGCATATTTCTATAATGATGAATACAGATGCATAATCTGTATCCCTGAACCAAAGGTTCCAATTTGGGAGCTCTCTCAAAAATCTCTCTTTAACTTCTGCCCCCACCCAGGATTTCCCTTGAGAAAATAAGAATTTCCTCACATCTAGGTCTCAACAAATAGAGTAAAGGATTCAGCTAGCATGCACTCAGGCTAACAGTATAATAAATATAGGGCAGACTTTATTTAAACTGACAAAAAATGAAAAGCACAAAGGACTTGCTCTCAAGCCCATAAATAGTCGAGACAGCTTTCTTTCTCTCTCTAGTGGGCTTCACTTCCCCTAGGGACCTATATAGTCCTCAATACTTATAGTAGTCTAGGGTTGAGATTTCCTTGCTAGGGGAAATACTCATTGTTCTTAACAATTTAAATTCAGTGCATACTCAACACCTCAGCTCAAACATAAACTCCTCTGTTTGGCATTCAAAGATCTTCATAACCTGCCCCACGCACACGCAATATACTTTTCCAGCCTTCTTATGTATAATACCCCCAACTATGTACTCTTATATCCAGTGATTCTGGAAGCCTCCTCAAACAAAACACTCAATCCTCCACCCCCACCCCAGTCTGGGCATTTTCACTTGTTGTGCTAGATGTCTGGAATTTTCTTCCTTCTCATCCAGACTTCCTGGCTTCCCTGACTTCTTTCAATGAATGACATCTCCCCCATTAGACTATGATCTCCTCAAGAATATGGACTGTCTTTTGCATTTCATTGTATTCCCCATGCTTAGCAGGGTTCCTAGCATATGGTAGGTGCTTAATTAATGCTTGTTGATTGACGGACTAACAGATGAACCTTAGCAATGAACAATGAAGGACACTTTAATCAGAGAATTTTAACAACACTGCTAATAAACATGTGGCAGATCCTAAAACCTGTACAATATTCACAGTGAAGTCAGAGCATGGTCATTTTAATATGTGCGTATAATGCTCCCAAGAATATTGCCACATACTGATGCATGGATGAGGGTCCTTTTTGCCCCTTGATCTGTGTTTGGGAATCATGTAAGATGGAGAAGATGAAGAGACTCACAACCAGCCTATCTCTTTGGTAGGGCTTCTTTTCACAAGACCTGAGAGAGGCAAAAAACAGTATGATGCCCTTATTCTCTGTTAGAAGCTACAGTCATGTGATAAAAGCCTTCTGTGTGATCTTACTGTATAGGGAATTCACCAGATAGAAGGCTAGAACACAATTAACCCAAACCAAAGAGTTGAAAGGTGAAGCCCTCCAAATGTCTATTGAAAAGTTCCAGCCAATGGTCAGCACACCAGAAGGATCATGACCATCTGTTGCTCAAAAAGGACTGAGTGGCAATCCCTGAGGGTAGAGAGGATAAGAGTAATGTAGGAAGATATCATAAAAGTGGATTCCAAGAAGAGCTTGTCCATCATCTATAGATGGACAATTGGTGCCTGTCAATAGCCTATATAGGGAGAATCTGGGTTATTTTTTTGATGTCAAAGAAATTTCATACTCTTTGATGGTGAGAAAACCTGATAAATTTTTTGATACTAAAGAAGATAACCTCTGCCCAGAGAGAGGAAGAAGGCTGAATATAGAGAATACCTCCCTCTTGTTTCAGATTCAATCAATCAGCCAAGTCTGATTTGCCAAATATTATGCCAGACACTAGACATACAAAGGCAGAAGTGAAACAGTTCCTGCTCTAGATATCATACACATCTAGAAGTACTGCATATGCCAGATTTGGGGCAGGAGGGCCCTACCAGTTGAGGAAGCAGGAAATGCTTCATGGAAAAAATGGCACTTGATCTGACTCAGGAAGGAAATTAAGGAATATAAAAAGAAGAGCAAAAAAAGGAAGTACCTTTTAGGCATGTGGGAATAGAGGCCACCTAGAGAGTCTGAATCATTATGGGGTTTTTTTGTTTTGTTTTGTTTGCAGGGCAAGAGAGGTTAAGTGACTTGCCCAAGGTCACCCAGCTCGTAAGTATCAACTGTCTGAGGCCAGATTTGAACTCAGGTCCTCTTGAATCCAGGTCCAGTGCTTTATCCACTGTGCCACCTAGATGCCCCTGATTCATAATGTTCTTGAAACTGTTAAATAGGCTAAAATCATCCAAGACCTAGAAGTCACAGAATTAGAAGTCACTCAGAAATACCTGGACTGTTGTTTGTCATTTATTCTCAAAGAGCACCATGACACTGGGAAGGTGATATATCAAGTAATGAACCTGCCAAGAATAATGGGAGAGAAAGCAATAAATATAGTAGTACAAAAGTCATCAATGGACTATATAGAGTGTCCTAAAAGTCTTGGTGGTACAGTTTTAAGCTTTAATAACTTCAGAAGAATAAATGATAAAATTAAAATATATATATTTTTAAATTTATTTAATTTTTTTCTTTCAATTTTAACGAGCTGGGGCACTCTCATTATGCACTACATATGTGACAGTTTCTGGATGATACTTTTTCAGACCAATGGATGGGTAAAAGAGGTCTTCTTGCTTGGTCACCTGATCTATCTTCAATTGACTTTTTCTTGTAAGGTTACATCAAAATTGTCATATATGCATCAAAACCTCCTTTGGATGATCTCAAGGCTAAGATTATAAATGAAATCCTTTAAATCACTGAATAGCATATAATGAAAGTTTTTTCTTTTTTACAAATTTTTAAAAATTGACTGGAGTGATATATGGCACAAAACAGTGGTTATGTTGAATTTTATAAGAAACATCAATATTTTGAAATGTAAATCTTCAAAATGTTGCTTTTTAAAGTTTATCAATTATACATCTAAAGTTAATAAAGCTTAAAATTGCATTGATTTTGGGGGGAAAAAGTTTTGGGGATACTATTAGAATGTTTACTTGGTATATAATCTCAGTATGTGATATTGACTAGTACATATTTTATGTAATGTGCTATCATTATTTGTTATCTTGATTAATGTGATTTATTATTTTATGTTTGTGATTTTGTTTTGTAATGTTATGTATTCTGCACGGTGGCAACAAATTCAATTATAGATACCTGCTGGTTCCATATTGACTTAGAAAATCACAAATTAGCATGGTTATATTGTATTTTTATTTTGTTAAACATCTTAATCAAATGTGATTTTTAAGAAAAGATATTTTGATGAAGGAAAGAATAACAGTTATGGAACTTTCATTATAGAGACAGGAATGCAGAGCAAAGGTCTGAGTTCTGTCACTCTATTAAGGGCCTTCTTGAAGTCTACTGAAGATCTAAGGCAATTTGTATAGCTCTGCCTCTATTTTTCAGGGGCCAAAAATGAAAATTAAAAATATACACATGGAGAGAGAGACAGATAAAGAATCATATACATATATATGATGTTTTAAATTTTCATCCATACACACATACATACATAAACATACCAATATATTTATATCTATTGTGGTAAAAAAATATGAAAGTTTTTAACAGTCGGTTAGGATAACTGAAAGACGCCAGTTTTTCAAGGACCACCCTTTTGGGGAGGAGACGAACAGTCTGCCTGCTGCGCACGTCAGACTGCCTGCAGTGCACTCGACTTCCGGGGTGGAGAGAACGGAAGTGGGGCTTTTGCCTGCTCGGCTGGGCTCCTGATGGCGCGGCACGGACGGTCTCTCTCCAAAGGTGGCTTTTCGGTTTGGTGAGTTTTTATAAGGAATATAGACTAAGCTTAGACTTAAGACGATTTGTATTGTGTTTCTACTTTCCTATCCTTTTAATCAACATCACCTTGTGACTACCATAACAATAAATAAAAGGTCTATCTAGAAAACCAAAAGCTTCTTCCATTTACTAGTCTGGGAGATAAATTAAGGGAAAGGTTAAGTAGGGGAGATTTATGATCTAATATCCAATTTTAAATCTCACACTATGAATATATAAATATATAGGCATACTTCATTTTATTACACTTTATTTTGTTTCTCAAATATTGCATTTTTTTTACAAATTGAAGTTCTGTGGCAACTCTGCCCAAATCCATCAGCACCATTTTTTCTAGCAGCATGTGTTCATATCATGCCTCTATGTCACATTTTCGAAGGTCTTTCAATATTTAAAATTTTTTCACGATTATATATGTCACAGTGATCTGTGAATAGTGATTTTTGATGTCTCCAATGCAATTGGGCTCCATGAACTGCACCCATATAAGACAGTAAACTTAATTGATAAATGTTGTGTGTATTCTGACTGCTCTACCAACCATTCATTCCCAGTCTCTCTCCCTTTCCTCAGGCCTCCCTATTCCCTGAGACACAATAATATTGAAATTAGGCTACTTAATAATGCTACACCGGTTTCTAAGTGTTAAAATGAAAGGAAGAGTCAGTCAACCAATGTGACAAACTTTACTGTTGTCTTATTTGAAGAAATTGCCGCAGCCTCCCCAACCTTCGGCAGTCACTGTCCTGATCAATTAGCAGCCATCCACATCAGGGCAAGAATTTCTTCCTGATAAAAGATACGACTCACTGAAGGTTCAGATGATGGTTAGCATTTTTAAGCAATAAAGTATTTCTTCATTCAGGTATGCACATTGTGTTTCTAGACATAATGCTATTATACATTTAATAGACTCTACAATATAATGTAAAGATAATTTTATGTGCACTGGGAAACAAAAAATTTTGTGTTTCACTTTATTGTGATATTTGCTTTATTGTGGTGGTCTGGAACCCAAAACAAAAAACCTCTGATTTATGTCTATATTTTATATCTAATGACCTATCTATTTAATCATACAAATATATACATATAGAGATACATACATACTTACATACATGTATAGATAGATATGTATTGCATATACTCACGTTTGTGTATGTACATGTGTGCATATGTGCATGTAGATAAAGATGCATTTGCACAGAAATATATGAATTGCAATACATAAATACACATGCATAATCATATACGTACATGTACATGAATGTGTCGCACATATCTGTGTAGACATATCAATGTATATGCATATATGTCTATGTAGCTGAGTCTATGCATGTATGCATATGTGTATGTTTGTGTCCATGAGCATATGCATGTGAATATACACATGTGTATATACAGACATAGATATAGATATCAATATAGATATAGATATAAATTGGATAGGGAGAGGGAGAGAGAAAGATTCCATCCCAGAATGACTACAAAAGAGTTGCAGATTTTATGAGCAAAAGAAACCTGTTCTCTGAAAGTAAAAAATATATATAAAAGGAATGTACATGCCTGAACTGATCCTGATAAAAGTAAGACTTGGGGGGATGTGGTAGGGAAGGTCATGAGTAAGAAAATTCTTGATTTGGAAGTAGGGAGATCTTTCTAACAACAAAAGCTAAATAGGTTTTGATAACTCCTGAAACCAGTTGTACATTTCCACACAGAGTAATAACTCCCCATGAATAAATCTTTTTTTAAAAGAGAATTTAGAATGATTTATTAATAATGTTTTGCTGGAAGTAATATAAAGTTTGAATAAAATGTATTCCTTGACTTCATGGTCCTTATACTCTAGAAGACTAAGAGCCAAAGGACTAATGACAAATCATACTATCCACCTCCAAAGAAAAAACTGATATTGATCGAACACACACTGAAGCATGCTATTTTTCACTTTATTTCATTGTTTTCTTTTATTCAAATTTTCTTATGCAAAATTATTAATAGGGTAAGATTTTACACAAAAAAGACTAGGAGCTATTCACAAATAGATATGTGACCCCCACCCATACATTGATAATATATAAATCCAAGAGAGATACAAAGCTTTTTTGCCAAGTGTAAGGGGGGAAATATCATTATCAAGTAGACAGATCAGACAAGGTGTCCTGAAGAAAGGAACTTTTGAATTTGGCTCTAATGAATGTATAGGCAGACAATGGTCAGAGATGGAGATTGTGGCAAAAGGACTATTCAAGACAGGGAATGATGAGAGGAAAGATGGATGATGTGAAGTGTGCACAGGAATGGTATTTGATATTAGCAATGTTGTTTGCAAACATCTTGCAACAGTCCATGATATCATTAATGGGAATAGTCCCTCAGTTTTTGTTTCATCTTGTGCAAAATGACAGGCTTAGATTAGATTGTCTCTGGCATTCCTTGCTGCTCTAGAGCCTTGTTCCTTTGATGCCCCAGAAGTGTAGATCCCAATTCATTCATACCTTTTCATTTGGAATGAGTCATTTTAACATCTTTCCAGAAATCCTTCAAAAGAATTACCCAAGTCACTGGAAGCTTTTCTCTAAAGTAAAGGTTTCTTAACTTGGGGCCTATCAATTCATTTTTTAATATCATAAAAGTATCTCAATATCATTTGTTTCTTTTGTAAACCTAGGTATTTTATTGTATTCATTCAAAACATTATTCTGAAAAGTTGTCCATAAGGTTTACCAAGTCAAGTCATCCTCACCAGACTGCCAAAGAAGATCATAACACAAAAATTAAGACCTTCTGGTGTAGATCTTTTCACATTTCAAGGGTGCCAAATCCATCCAACAATCCATCTGTACACTCAGCACATCCATTTGTTATCCTTTGCACTCACAATATAACCAGCCCATCCCCTTTTGTCAAATATAGATATACTCCTTGCATGCAAATCATTGGAAGCATGTCTACTTATGAACACATCAAAAAGAAATAGATACATAATTTCCTTGTAACCTTTCCTCTCCCAGCCATTCCTTATGCTGTATTACCAGGTACTGTGATTAGCACTTTATGAGTATTACCTCCTTTGATCCTCACAACAAACCTGGGAGGTAGGTACTATTATTCACTCCATTTTATAATTGAAGAAACTAAGGCAAGCAGCAATTAAGTGACTTTCCCAGAATCACACAGCTAGTATCTGAGGCCAAATTTGAACTCAGGTCTTCCTAATTCCAGGCCCAGTTCTTTATCCACTCTACCACCTAGCTAACTATAGGACAGCCACTTGTTAAAAACTTACAAGCACAACCCTGCTTCCAAATCTGAAATTTTGTGATTCTGTAACCATTCTCATTTTATTTTATTTTGTTTGTTTTAAAGACTAGTTCTCTCTATCTCACCCAGGCTAGAAGTTTAAGGACTTCTCACAAGCCCAGTCCCACTCTCATTGGCATGCGGGCTTTGGTCTTCCCCATTTCCTTCATGTTCAGGCTAATATCTACCACTTTTCTCTACATCATGGGTAAGGCCTATACCTTCTTTCCTCTCCTCCAACCCCACAAAAAATTGATTAACTAAGCCTACCCATTCTCCTTCCCTCCAGTGACAGGGATCCATTTTCCCTAAAAAGCAACAAAGCTGATCCAGTGACTTAATTGGCCCCTACAGATTCCTGATCACCTAAGAGCATTAAAAAGTCCCCCTCAACTGGAGTAAGGATCTCTTGAACTTGGTGGATTTGTATTAACAATATGAATCACCATATCTTTTATCATATCCTGCTTAATGACCAGATACATTTCCAAGTGGAGACAGGGGGATACCTCCAAAGAAACTAAGTGCTTGCTCAATCCTTAGTGTACATCCTTGATGTGTTAAGGCAAAGTAAACCTCCCTTTTTGAACCATTCAGTGATGTGCAAATGTTGAGTTTTATCCAGACATTGAGCATGAAGTAAGAAGGGACTGATTTAGGTCTGCCTCCTACTCCTGTCTTAGGGAACCTCATAGCCCCTACTTCCAGGACATCACCATATTAATGCCAAACTTAGTGTGATTCAGCAAACCCCACTGTTCCTAAACTCAGGAGACATGTCGGCCTCAACCTTCCTGGCAGCTGTCACCATACCCAGCCCCTGCTTACATGAAAGATAAGGAAACTGCCATTCAGAATAATGGGGCAAAACTATTGAGTACCTGAGGTAAAATTCAAGTCCCAGTTTTCTAGTTCAAAATCAAGTATTTTTATTCCTCCAACACGCACCCCTGCCTACTGTACATTTCCTCCTCTTTATTTTAAAATACTAATATATTAAAAGGATAAATTGTTGAACATGTATTAGGTGATAGATGAAGAGCAGGAAGGGAACACAAGCCATCTGGTGTGATCCTTTTTTTTTTTTTTTAAGATGTGGGGAGGGAGGGACTGAGATTCAGAGATATTAAGTGACTTACCTAACAGTATGCAGGTAATAAATATCAGAATTTGAACCTAGGTCCCCCGAATCCAAAATTAATGCATTTGCCTCTGTACTAAGCCCTTCGTTAGTCATCTTAAAAGGGCAGGGGGGGCAGCTAGGTGGCATAGTGGATAAAGCACCGGCCCTGGATTCAGGAGGACCTGAGCTCAAATCTGGCCTCAGACACCTGACACTTACTAGCTGTGTGACCCTGGGCAAGTCACTTAACCCTCATTGCCCCATCAAAAAAAAAAAAAGGAGCAGGGAGGTGAGAGGAGGAAAAATGTCATTGAAAAATGACACCCTCCCCTGCCCTAGAGTAGCTTACAATACAGTAGAGAGGGCTTTTTCCTAACAGCTACTATATGACCCAATGAAGAAAGGGTGCCCCCCCATACCTTGAGTGTACCCACCTGAAGACCAAGAGTTTCCAAGAGGTCCCCTATCCTAGTAGCCCTACCTCCTGCCAGGATTGTCCAGGGATCTTGGTTTTTGTTTTGTTTTTTGCAGCTCATTTGTTCTCCCAAACATGCCTATGGTTTAACATAAAAAGAAAGATCTCTTAACCTCATTTCTTGGTTAAAAAAAAAAAAAAAGCTTCACCGGCAGAGACACACCTCTATCCAGAATGTTACCTCTATTAGACAAAGCCTCTACAAAGGGGCAAATGCCAGAGGTTCCTTTGTTTTGTGCTTCTTCCACTGAAAGGACCTGCATTATCCACCAATATTAAGCCTCTTGCATAATTACCTGCCACTAAATTGCAGCCATTGCATTGTCTTCCTTTAAAAATACTCCTGGTCGCCAAATCTTGTGGGGTCAGCAGTTCTCTTTATGGGGCCGTTCATTATTGCTCCAGCAATAATCCCGTACACTGCAATACCCCCATAGCGTGAGGTTTTCCCTTCCTCTTCAGAGTTTGCTTTTCACCGTCGCTGCTGGACAGCATAAATCAGTACAATGCACACACCATAAACACCACAAGTGTGAACCCTGCCAATTGGTCCACTTTAATTGGTTTCAGCTAAAACCCTGTAAACCCATTTGAAGAGAAAAGACAGACAAACCAAAGGGCAGACAAAGTTCTGAAGCTGCTCGCTGAGGCTTGTCCTCATTGAGTACATCTCCTGAGCTTTGTTCCCTGCTGTCTCCCTCCAGGGTCTCACCCCTGGGTCATTTCTATTTCTGCATCTCCTGGGCTGCCAGTCTTAACTCCAGATGCCCCCGTATGTACCAGGGCCAGACAGCATCCACATTTATCATGATCGAAGATAAAGTTGTAAAAATCCCCAGGGCAGAGCCATCCATTTTAACAACTGTGTTAATGCGGAAAACAACTTGTGTAGAATAAATATGCCCCACAATTAGTGGTAGGCTGGCATATTTCATGGTTACCTTACATATAAATAAACTCAAGCCACTGACATTTTTTCCTGAGGGGTTTCTCTCCATTGCCCAAAATATGAAGACAGATTTGTTGTAAGTAACGCTATCATCAAGCTAAGTTTGAAAAGCTAGTATTATTTTTAATTCATCTGCTTTTGCATCTGTAATAGCTGCAGGCAGAGCCTGTGGTTCTGATATTGTCTGTATGATTAACCATGGTCCTGTCAGAGCCCACGCTGTGGTCCCCCAAAGCCTATCATTTGACTGAGGATAACACGAGATGATGAGCAAAGCTGTTCCACCTGAGGGTGGCCCAGGTCAAAGGTCCGGGGTAAATGGCTTCTTCCTGAATCTTTGGGCCTCTCCTAGAGACCAGAGCCTTGATTCACTCAGCTGTACTCTCTTTGTCTTAGGTGGATGCCCTAATCAAACAAATTACCCAGCCCATGATCAGAGCCACTGATCCAAGCCATGCAGATGTTTATCTGCAGTGGGCCAAGTCTTCTCAACCATAAGGCAGTGTCTGAAAAGAAGGGCTAATGTGTTCAATGAAAGGTAATAAAGGATCCGTGTTAACTCAGCCACAGAGAAATCCCAGGGGATGGACAGAGCAGGCCATATTTGACACTCAGGGTGGGACTCGTTTAAACCAAAAGCCATGCACACGGGGAAAGGAGAAAAATCTGCTTTCGTGGTTTGAGTTGGAGAAGTGTAGATGCTTGTATGGTAGTGTCTATTCGACACCCGCCATATATTAAGCAGCTGCTCCAACTGAATTAGCATTTCAATAGCACAATCACTTCATGGCACTATTGAAATCACTTTAGTCTCCTATGCTATTTAAAGGGGGGAAGCCGGCAAGTTTATGCTACGATAGATGCAGTGCCCGTTTTGCACTGAATTCATAAATCTTGCACCAAATTCAGTGAGTTGCAGATGCAGCCATGGAGGCATGGTCTTTCACACCTACCTACTGAGATTATTTAAGGTTCTAATTACCTCCCCACAAAGAAGAAGAGCTGCATTTTTTTTCTTTCTTAAAAAATCAGATCTCACATAACCATATGCACTTTTCCCATCCACAGCCAACTCCAGGATTTATACCATACCTAAGGAGGGAAAGTTTACCTGATCTATTCTTAATTCATCTGGTCTTTCCAACTAGGTAGGTCTCTCCTATGGCCAGATATTTCAAAAATTTGTGTAGAAAACCTCATTACATTGAGTTATGGACTCTAACTAAAATGCTTACTAGCTGTAATAGAGATGGATGGCCAAAGTAGTCTGTCACTTCAAACTCCCTCTGATCCCCCTCTACCCAGTCATCCAGATGTCTGAGTGGTGTAAGCCATTTAACAAAGTGGTGGTAGAGGACATGCAGTATCCTTATTAAGCTGCCAGTCACTCCTGCCACTGGGAGAGAAGAAAGCAACAATATCTGGCTACCGATGGGAAAGGGAGTGGATGAGGGATTACACCCCACAAAGTGAGCAGCAACAGAGGGATGCTATGGTCAAGGTCAAGCATGTGCTAGGGCTGCATGATGGTGCCAAGCCTCTCTTTTCAGGGGCCAGCCATTGGATCTACTCACCAGGGAGGAGAGGAGAAGGAAGGGGAGGGGAGGGGAGGGGAGGGAAGGGGAGGGAGAAACAAGCATAGTATGCCTATTATGCACCAAGCACTGTGTTAAGCACTTTATAATTATTATCTCATTTTATCCTTGACACAAACCTGGTGGGTAGTTGCTGTCATTATACCCATTTTTCAGCCACTGAAAGTGAGGCAAAGCTGAAATGACCTATCCAAGGTCACATTGCTAGTTACTGTCTTGAAGTCAGATTTTAACTCAGACATTCCTGACACCAGACCCAGGGCTTTGTCCACTGAGCCACTAGCTCAGTTCTGTTTTGTTTTCCACTTGTATTTTCCTGCTTGTGAAAAGACTTGCTATGTCATACTAAACAAACCTAAACTCTATATTTCATAGAACACTGGAGTTTTGAGTGATCCTAAATGCTGCCTGGGAACTTTGGTGAGGGATGAGAATGGACTGAAAGAAGCTGAATGGATGCAGTACAGTGGTAGATATTTTGATAATCATTGTAGATTGTATATTAATGAATGATATATTTTGTTAGTTGGATTATATGCCAAAGGTAAATTCTTAGACTGTCTGTTCATGTGGAGTGGTGAACACTCTATATCAAGGGCATGTGACAAAACTGAGAAAATATCAAGTTTATGGAAGAGGCCAATTTTGTCCAAGGTGATAATACAAGAGTTTATTCCATTTGGTAAATTCCATAATAAGCTTTAGACATTTCCCCGACAACAAGTGAGTATCCCCCTAAGGAGAAATGTAGAGCCAAAGGGTGGAAAGTAGGCAGCTCTGAGAACCATAACGCACTCAGTGCTTTTACCCGATGGAAATAATGCACATAACCACGAGGGTGAGTATGAGAATGCATAAGGCCTGATTCTTCCTATTAAATGTAATCAGGATAATGAGTACCACTGTTATCTAGAATTTAACCTTTGTGGGTGTCTCCATATTGCTCAAATACACTATAGAAACATAGTTTTAGAGCTGAAAGGAGCCTTAAATGCCACTGAGTCTAATTTCCGTATTCTAGATGATAAAACTGAGGCATAGAGAGTGGATCAAGCACTGGATTTGGAATCATCTATATAAATGGAGTGATTAGTAGTACCTACATCAAAAGGGTCATTGTGAGGGCCAAAAGAGATAACTTACATAAAGCATTTGGCAAATCTTAAAATGCTATATAAATTGTTGTTGTTGTGAGGAGGAGGAAGATAACAAGTAAGTGTTTTGCTTAGGGACACACAGCTATTCTTGACTCAAAATCCAGTTCCTAATCTACTATACCATGCTGCCCCATCTTGACAATTTCTAAAGGTGACTTTTAAGCTAACAGTATCACACATAATACTCCAAGTAGCCATGATTTCATCAGTATGTGTATTCCTTTCACCAACACAAATCTTTACCCACTTATGCTTTGGTGGACTGTTGAGCAAGACATACATCCATCACCCTATAGTCAACCTTCTGGTGATGAGTTCCTCCCAATTTTATAGCTGTCCTTTAAATAGACTAGGAGGGATCTTGGGCTATAGCTTCTGAGTGTCTTGCATAAAGAGCATTGTTTCTTTTCTTCTAGCATAATATGGGATAATAGTATGAGAAAGAATTCTGGGTTTGGAATCAGAGGGCCTGAGTCTGAATGTTGGCTTTTCTATTTACTTGTTGTGTGATTGAGAAGGAATTATTTTAACCATATGATTTTCAGCTTCCTTTTCTATTAAATAAAGTTGAGAAAGCTGATCTCTACAATCCCTTCTATTCTTACTTCTATGATCTTATGAACTAGACTAGTACTCATATAATAGAATGATATGCATGTGTATGTGAGTGTATGTGCGTGTCTATGTGTGTGTGTAGTCTGTTGCTGACCCATCTTGAAAGCCTTTATAATTTAATAGAACTATCAGAGCTTGTTTTTTTAGATTTTTTTATTAATAAAACCTTCTAGAGCCCATTGGCTAAACATACCAAAAATTGTGATAGGATTCCGGAAAAGTATCACCAAAAGTTTGAAGGTCTTACTTTGAAGAAATCAATAGCACAAGTACACTTGGTGAGACCAGAGATTATGTGAAAATGATCTGGGAATTGGGGGACACAAGTTCAACATGAGTCCAAAATGTAATATGACAGTCATAAAAGCTAACAGGATTTTAAGCTGCATTAGTAAAAGCTTAGTGTCGAAAATGAGGGAACCAGTGGTCTCATTGTTCTCTGCCCTGGTCCAGTGCTTTCTAAAATGTTCAGTTCTGGAAGCCACAATTTAGAATAGATGTTGGAAAACTGTTCTATATCCAAAAGAGGATAACCAAGATGATGAGAGGATTTGAAAACATTCTATGTACAGAATCAGGGCTATTTAGCCAGAAAAGAAAATATTATAAGATGACTGGCTTTAAGTATTTGAAGGGTTATCGTGTGGAAAAAAGAATTAGATTTGTGTCATTCAGTCCCAGAAAGGGGAAATTATAGTAAAGCAGATTTAAGCTTGATGTCAGGAAAATCCTAAATACTCAAGTCACCCCAAAGTAGAACTGACTTCTTTATGAGGCAATGAGCTCCCAATCATGTAAGTCATCAAAAAGAGACTGGATACCAACTTTTCTGGTCTCTGGTACAGTCTGGAAGAGATGACTTCTCAGGTCCTCTGAGTTCTGTAATTCTGCATGTAACCCACTGGCTTGTAAAATGTGCACGTTTAGTCAATGATATGTGCAAATAATTTGGATTTACATGGTGAGAAGGGAAAGGGAGGGAAACCCTTACAGAGTACCTTACATGAATG
Organism: Dromiciops gliroides; assembly: GCF_019393635.1. Taxonomy (NCBI): domain Eukaryota; kingdom Metazoa; phylum Chordata; class Mammalia; order Microbiotheria; family Microbiotheriidae; genus Dromiciops; species Dromiciops gliroides. Next base: position 579,510,449 of record NC_057862.1, read on the forward strand.
AATGAATGAATGAATGAATGAATGAACAAATAAAAACACATTTATCAAGTATTTATGTGCCAGGTACTGTGCTTATCTCTAGTTGACTCTTATTTCATGGAATGAAATAGGTGAGCATCAATTCTGAGCTATATGTGTTTGTGTGTGTGTGTGTGTGTGTCTGTAGGTCTGTGAGGGGATATGTGTGTTGGGGGGTTATATGTGAGTGAGGGGGTATGTATGTGGGTACATCTGGGGGACATAAGGGGGATACATGTTTAGGTGTGAGTGTGTCAGATTGGGTGTGACAGGGTTTGGGGATGGGAGTATATGTGGATATGTAGGGGGTTTTGTGAGAATATGTAGTTGTGGATGTGGATGGGTATTTAGGTGGGTAGAGGTGAGGTTGTTTGGCTGTGGACATAGATATGGGTAGTTATGTGGGGGGTTATGTATGTGTGAGTATGTGTATGTGTGTGTGTAAGAATTGGGAATTAGCAAGTAATTTTACCTCTTTTAAGCCTCAGTTTCTTCAAGTATAAAAACTAGTGGATTGAATTAGATGATCTGGCCTAACATTATAAAATAACTTGACACAAAACATTTCCTAGTCTGTCTCACTCCTCAGAAAACAAACGGTACTGATTAGTGGAGAAAGGGCTGAGTAGAACACCAGGATCAAGCTGAAATGAAAGAGTTGAAAATGCTGAGTTTTTGTAGACACAGGCTAAAAAAATGTACCCAAAGTTTTAGGAGTGTGCTAGTAAATATTTCACCACCAGCTCTCTGGGAGAAAAAAGAATGCATGCATACATGACACATGTTTAAGTTTAATCTGCATGAATAACATTTTCTCCACTACATTCTTAAGTCTAGGCAATCAACGAAACATTAAATTAAGGCCTGATGGTTAGTGGTTGTTGATATCTGAGGTGCAAATTCTCACACTATAAATCTAACAATAGGAGTGGACTCCAGAACAGTTCTAGAAACATGTCACATTATGAAATCAGTTGCACTGAGCGAAGTAAATTGCATTTTGTAGAGAGGCAATGTAGATAGTCGGCTGAATGTGAAATTGGTAGAGTTGAGTTCAAATCCCAGATCCATAAAAGCATAGGTCTAACGCTGAAAAGGACCTTGTAGGTCACCTAATCCAACCCTCTCATTTTATAAATGAAGAAACTGAGTCCCAGAGAGGGCAAGTTAGTTGCTCAAGGTCACACAGATAGTAATTGGAAGAAGCTAGAGTCAAACCAAGGTCTTCTGATTTCGAATTTAGAACACTTTATAGTATTCTATGCTGTAATATTGAATAATACTTAAAATTATTGCCAAAGGTAATAGAGTAGCAGAGTTGAGATTCAAACTTAGGTCCTGTGACAAGGGACAAATGATTCACCTCTCCGATCCTCAGTTTTCTAATTTGTAAAGTGGGGCTACTAATACTTATACTACCCCCCTACTCAAAGCCAGGAAGACCTGGTTTTAAGCTCAGCCTTTTCTCTGACAAATACTGGTTGTGTGACCCTGGGCAAATCACTTAATCACTCATGCTCTAGGCAACTCTAAAATAAAACTATAAAAAGATGTTTCTGACCTTCACGGGTAATGTGTCCCCACCTATAGCAATAAACATGGAGCCAACTAGGTGGCATCATGAATAAAGCACTGGGCCTAGAGTTAGGTCTACATGAGTTCAAATCCACTGACTAGCTGTGTGAGCCCAGTCAAGTCACTTAACCTTTGTTTGCCTTAAACCACTGGAGAAGGGAATGGCAAACCACTCCAGTGTCTTTACTAAGAAAACCCCATGGTCCATGGGATCACAAAGAATCAGACAGAACTAAACAAAAAATAGCAATGAAATCAGATCTAGTTCACATCCCTCCCTCTCAGACTTCCTGTGCTTTGCCAATCTTAAAATATTCCATACATATTAGTCAATATTATTGATTTGGTATAAAAATTACACCTTCTAGTTCTCTGCTAAGCCCCCCTGGATTTTGCAAGATTTGTGGATTTTCTTTCTTTCTTTTTTCATCATATAAGTGTAACTAGACATCTCCAAGTCTGTGGAACACAAAGCCTTCCCTCACTTTCTGTTTTTTCCCTCCGTCTCTTGAAATTCCTACCTCCACCCAAATCTGAGAAAAAGTTGTGACAAAGCTTTGGCAAATGATGTGTTGATAAGCCTGCTCTAATTGCCTGCTGCTTAGAAAGATGTTGTTAATGAAAGTGGAATGCTTTTAATCCATCATTCCTGCCCTGTGTTGTATTTTTCTCCCTTGCCATGGACTATTTCACATTTAATCTTTAAAGTGAAACCAAAGCTCAATACAAAAGACAAACTCTCCTTTTAGTGTAGTCATATTAATAAATATCTTAACCTTTCTATAAAAACAATTTGCATTTGACCAAAGAGCTTAAATATCAATGCTCTTTGAAAGAGATGAAATATTGAGCTGCACATATCAGGAGACAGAAGATCCTGGCCAATTTCTGTCCTTAACCATGCTGTAACTCTACCTGAGTCAGAATGATGCATGCGTAGCCAGTGAGATATCTTATGAAGGTACATGCCAGTTGAAAGCATTGCATTTATTTTCTGTCTGGAGATGAAAATATATCTAACAAGGTAAACTAACCCAAAGAAATTTAGGAAGATAAAGTCTTGATGCATCCAGTGCCTGATACAACATTGGAGATGCTTAATTAATATTTGTTGAATGAAATTGAATTGAATTGAATTATACCTCAGGTCACCAAAAGCTGATTTCAAATCTAGACATTCTGGTGTGACATGACCAAATATCAACACCGCCCCCCACCCCAATTAATAAACTTCAGTGTCTTTAAGATAGAATATAATTTTTTTTTTGGCTTCTAAAGGTCTTCCCAAACAGTTTATCCCTGTCATCTGAGTCTTTCCACATGACTCCCCTCCATGTACTCTATGATCCAGCCATACTGGCCTAACTACTGCTCCTCACACACACTCCATCTTTCATGGCCATGCCTTTGTATGGTTTCTGAATCCCTTATCCCCCAGATGTCCTTTCCTTTTCTCAAAGCTATGCTTCTGACTCACCAGGCTTTTCCACCATGACTCATTGGCCTCCTCACCCTGGAGCTTCTCTCCATGTCAGAAGTGTTCTCAGCCGGGAGCATCACTCCACCACACCAGCTTCCTTCTTTCATTGGTGAGTTTCCTCCAGAAGCCTCTGTTTTGGAGATGCGCCTAGACCTGCCATGCTTCATTCCCTTCCCAACTGTGCTTCTGACTCCCTGGACTTTGCCAACCTCCTCCCTATGCTGGTATTTTCTAACCTGCCCCCACCCAGTTTTTTACCTTCTTTTTATGTGCTATCTTCCCTTATTATAATGTAAGTTCCTTGAGGCCAGGGACCACCTTTATTTTGTTTTCATTTGTAACCCCAACACTTAACACAGTGCCTGACTCATTAATAAATGCTTAATAAATGGTTGATACCTGCCCAAATAACTGCCCTCATCTCCTCCTACTCTTAGAATGTCTGATTTCCAGAGACTCAACTCAATAACCACCTAGTACCATCCTCTCCAAGATTACCTTTAATCTATTCTGTATTTATCTTGTATGTGTATACATTTGTTGTTTAGTCATTTTTCTTTTTTTGTTTGTTTGTTTGTTTGTTTTTGCAGGGCAATGAGGGTTAAGTGACTTGCGGGGAATCACACAGGGGATCAAGTGTCTGAGGCCAGATTTGAACTCAGGTCCTCCTGAAACCAGGGATGGTGCTTTATCTGCTGTGCCACCTAGCTGCCCCCTGTTTAGTGATTTTTCAATCTTATCCAACTCTTTGTGACCCCATTTGAAATTTTCTTGGCAAAGATACTGGCCTGATTTGCCATTTCCTTCTCCAGCTCATTTTACAGATGAGGAAACTGAGGCAAACAAGGGTAAGTGACTTGCCCAGGGTCACACAGCTAGTATCTGAGGCTGGATTTGAATTTAGGAAGAGGAATCTTCCTGACTTTAGGTTTGGCCTGATATTCCATCCTTTGTGCCACCAGTCGCCTTTTGTGTCTGTATGTGTTTGCATGTGTGTATATGTATATACATTATGTGTGTGTGTGTGTGTATATATATATATATATATATATATATATACATATATATATATATGTAATATGGCTATCCTTGGCATATCTTGGTCAGATAGGATCACCAATACAGAAGTGCTCCAATGCACTCAACTTCCAAGCATCTACACGCTGCTGAAACAAAGACAGCTGTGCTGGCTCGGTCATGTGCACTGCATGCAAGACAGGCACATTCCTAAAGACCTACTCTATGGTGAGTAAGCCTCAGGCCAAAGACCTGCTGGATGCCCCCAGCTTCGCTATAGAGATGTATGCAAGTGAAACTTGAGGGCTCTGGGAATAGACATCGGCAGCTGGGAGGAGATGGCCAAGGACCGTGCCCAATGGAGTTCAGTACTTAGGAGCAGCTTGTGTGCAGCTGAGATGGGCCTTCAAACTCGAGAGGAAGAAAAATGAATGAGAGGCAGGAACTGAGGGGCAACAGAGAGCGCAGTTTTCAGATGTCCTCATTGCAGCAGGAGCTGCGGCTCCCATATTAAACTGCACAGCCCCATTGTGGCCTGTGGCTCTTCAAGGTGCTGATCCATGGTCATCCGCAACTGGCAGAAGCCTACTATAATATGGATATATAAGATATATAAATTAATACATATAAGATATATTAATCAATACTTGAAAGCTCTCTATATAAATAAATATATATGAGATATAGATATAAATTATGTGTGTGTGAATACATACTGGTATGTAGGAAGGTGATAAGCATTTATTAAGCACCTTGAATACAGATGCCATTTTTGACATTTCTTTGTATCTTCAACCTTTAATAGAATGAATGGCATATGTAATAGCTGACTGTTCATAAATTCTTGTTCATAGATGGACCAAAGATTGATAGCATATTTATCACTTTTTTCTGGGCAAGTCATTGTGTAATAGTTCCAGAGTTATAATTAATACAGGTATAAATGCGTTGTTGTTTTTATTTTTTCCCCCAGGGCACCTCTTGATTGTAACACTCTCACTGCATATCACTTAAAGGTCCTCTGGATGGTCACTGGACCATCATGCCTACAGACCTATCACATCGTCACCCTGTCAGGGAGCCTTATTTCCTCTCCAATCCCCATGAAGGGAAGGGGTGAACTCTCTGAGGAACAGCTGTTTCCTCTCCCAGAACAACCATTTAAGTGGTCAAATTGTCCTTAGCATGAACGCTGCCAACATCTTCCAGCACACACCTAACAATCGAATTTGCTCCAATCTCAGTTGTACTTCATTGAGTAATTTATTAAGGCTCTGAATAAATACTGCAGGGTCAACTCAATTTTTACCACTAACTACCTATATAAATCGGGTAAGTCACATAACCACTCTGCGCCTCAATTTTCCCAACTGTAAAATGAAATACTTAGACTAGATGACCACTAAGGCCCCTTCCAGCTCTAAAGCTATAATCCAATGACCTCTATTTCTGTCTGACTCCATTTGTCAGTCTTCCAGCTGCCCTCAAGCCAAAGGAGGCCTAGTCAACACAGTCTAAGACCACTTCAATAAGCCTAAAAAAATGACATGTTTCACAGCTTCCAGAAAGAAGACAGGAAATGACAGTAATGCAAACCAGTCAAATTGCAACCTCCATGTTCTAGTGGGTTGGTCCTAAAAAACAAAGAAAAAACACACAAAAAAAACCCATGATTTGTTTGGGGAAAAAAGTAATTTGTCTAGCTTTAGTTCTTATTTCATCACTGTGTTTAAGTTTGCTCTGCAGTCTGGCTGTTGTCAGAAGGTCCCCAGCACCTCCTCACACCTCTTTAAGTAGCACTTCTGATGCACTGGTCTTTTCTACTTCTGACCACAAGCCAAAATCCCCAGCATTGTTTATATAGCTCAGCTTTTGTGGTCTTCATGCCTTGACTGAATGAGAGAAGTCTCCCCTATGGCTTCAGGCAGGGCTTTGCTTGTCTTGGAGAGATTAGGAAAAGTGAAGGCTTGTCTGGAACTGTCATTCCAAATATCTACCCTTCTTTTGTCTCAAATACCAAACCCAAGATATGTTTTTTTGTAAATGAGAGGACTTAACGGCAGTAAGAATCAGAGAAGACCAAAGCTCCATTTCTGGTCATTGGTCCCGACAGTCTCCAAAACAAAATCTACAAATTCTCTTCCTTAACACCTTCATCAGGGAAAAAAAATATGGCCATAATTCAGTTATAGCATCCAGAAAGGAAGAATACTACTGGTTGGGAAGTAGTGACTGAGATGAAATCTGCAAATAACTGCTCTAAATACTAGGAAAGAATTCTTGTTATTCTGAAATGTACATGGACCTCTAATATCTTTTGTCAAAATCAAATAAATATGAATAGTGCCCTGAACTTGGAGTCAGAAAGATTCCCATCACTCTTTTGATACTTAATCATGTGACCACAATCAAGTCATTTTACTTCTCTGAATCTCAGGTTCCTCATATGTGCAAATGAAGATAATAATGCCTGTGGAGGAGCAACATAGTATAATGGAGAGAAAACTGACCTTGGAGTTAGAAAGATCTGGGTTCAAGTCCCTTTTCTGACAAGATGATGAATGTGTTCCCCGGGGAAAATTCCTTAAACTTACAGCATCCCAACAGCTTATTAACTAACAGAGAAGATATCAGTCTGGATTGGTTAAGAAACTCCCTCATTCAGAGGCTTCCACCACTAATGAAATTCCAATGCCTGTTGGAAAAAAGATACCTACAGTACCAATCTAACATTTGTTTTTGTCATCTGGGAGTTAATTATGTGCTTTAAAAACTTTAAAACCCCATATAAATGTCATCTATTATTATTATTGTCATCATCAATAATGGTATCTACTATGTTCAAGGAATAATCTTGTTTGACCTGGTTACTACACAACTGACCTTGATCTCTAAATAGTATTAGGTAGGTTTTCTTTCAGAGTTAAATGGCTTCCAAATACAAAACCTATAATGTGATTGCTATTATTTATTTTTAAAGAGTAGTTTGTCTCCAAGCAAGGCAAAGATCCTGATCACAGTACCTATGCAGAAATTCAAAACTATTTCAAGGTTCCATCTGCTCTCAAAATATCCTGCCTGCCCACTGCCCCAGCACAATCTTCACTCCCTCTGGCTTCTGGCCTGAAATTCCCACTATTATTAGAGTTTCTCCTTCCAATTGACCAATTAACAAACCTGTATAAAGTGTCTGGACACATCACTTTACTCTATTTCCCTCAGCTGTAAAATGAGCTGGAGAAGGAAATGGCAAACAACTCCAGTATTTCTACCAAGAAAACCCAAAAATGGGGTCACAAAGAGTTAGACATGAATGAAAAAAATGACTGACCAACAACTGAAATAAAGTGCCTGTTATGTGCCTAAACACTACAGTAGATGCTGAGGATACCAAGATAAAAAAAAGAAACAGTACCTGCCCTCAGGGACCTTATTTTCTCTCATGATAAATGACATGAGAATAAAAAGTATATATAAAGTATATGAAAAATAAAGTACATTTGTGCAAAGGTCACTAACAATTGGAAAGATCAGGGGTGATTTTATATAGAAGGTGTCACTTGAGCTGAGTTTTGGAGGAACAAAGGTTTTATATGAGGCAAAGGTGAAGTAGATGTACATTCCAGATATGTAAGATAGATATCTAGTGCAAAGTCATAGTGGCTGAAGATTAACTGCCATATACAAGTAGGCCAATTTAGCTAGGCCATCTAGAATGAAAAATGGAGTCAAGTCCAAAAGGTAGGATGGGGCTAAGAGATCATATCTGAATCTGAAGACAAAAGAGCATTGCTAAACTTAAGTTTATGACAGAGTGAAGACCTTCATCTTGGGAAAATTGTTTTGCATTAGATCACAAAGGTAGAAGGTTGTCTCTGGAAGATCATTATTAAAAATATTTAGGATGAAGAGAAAAAGCTTACCTTTGTTTTATTGTCACAGGTTAGCTACTCCCCACCTTAGTAAGAAATAAGAAAAGATGTTTCAAAGCACAGGAAAAAAACCATGTTTACCTTCTAAGGTGCATATAAAAAATGAATCATATTTTTGCCTACTCATAGAATTTTTAAGGTGAAATTATCATGATTTAATATCTGAGGAAAGTCTTAATTGTAATCAAAATGTGTTGATCAATTCCTATCTGGGCATATCGTTGTGCAGCATAGTGTGCTAGAGGAAGTCCAGTTAGAGAGACATGAAACTAGTCTTATTGAATCTACCCACAAATTTTTGAATAGTCAAGGGCAGTTTTCAGACCAGGTCACTTTTCCTTTCTCTGTCTCAATCATAATCCCTTTTCTCCTTCAAAAAGAAGATGAGTCTGGAGTTGATCTTTTAAAATGGGTACATCAGATAGACAGAAGCAGAAAGTGGTGATCATTCAAAACAATGGAAAGAAGGGAAAAGTATGGAGCCTTGACCTAGAGAGCCAGGATTAGAATCCTTAATCTTGCTGCATGAAATGTATTAAGTCTTTGCTACCTCATCTGTGAAATCTGAGGATGGGGCTACATGGCCTCCAAAGCTCCATGCAGTTATAAATCGATTATTCCATTCTAAATATCAAGATTTTTTGTAAAGCTGACTGCTCAGTGTTTTAAAGTAACAGGCTCAAGGGAAAGCCCAAAGCTTCACAGAAGCTGGTTTATCTTAAAGTCCTATTGTAGCTGTTTGAATCTCCTATCACCTTTTTCTTTACAGACAGATAAATACCCTACTGACTGACCTTTATATGAAAGTTTCTAGTAAACAATTCAGAAATGATTTCTGAAGAGAATGATATTTTAGAACCCTCTAAAATAATAATAATTATTATTATAATTGGATAATATTTATATCAAGATTTAAGTGCTTTTGAAACTGAACTTTACATATGTTATCTCATTGGATTCTCACAACAACCATGTGAGGTAGGTGCTATTATTATCCCCATTTTACAGATGAGGAAACTGAGGCTGAAAGAAGTTAAATGACTCCTTCAAGGTCACACAACTAGCAAGTAACTGCAGCAGGATTTGAACTTATGTCTTCTTGACTCTATGCCTAGACCACTTATTGCTAAAATAAATATGAAACTAAGAAGAAAATCATGCATGGAGAGAGTGAGAGAAAAGCTTGTTCGCATTTTGGAAAAAAATGTGATTACTTTTACCTGATTCCCACAAAGGTCCTTCAATCCCAAGTATTAAATATATTTTCCATCTGTCTTAAAGAGTTAGACAATAGTGTCTTTCTCATGTAAAGTATGGATGAGTTGTGACATGTGCCATTAGAAACAATGTCAATTTCAATAAGATCAGAAATATATATATATGAATTAAAGTATGGAGAATATCACATTATTATTACCACCTTATGATGATTAATTATTAATATAGTATTAAGATTTCATTATATTGATATTGATACAATTGCTATAACTAGCATTGTTAATTATCTTGTTATTAATCATTATTAATGTCTTCATCATAACAATTTTATCTTCATGTCAAAAACAGGCAAAAGACAAGTCACTAGCCTGCTACAGTTATTTTATACCTGCTTCTTTGTTCATCTTATGTAAGCTCATTAAAATTCTCTTGGACATAAATGACTGGGAGAGAGAGTGAAGCTCACAACTTTGCCCAACTCTGCCTCACTTATATCCAATTCATGAGCAAGTCAAGACATTACCTTGTGTGGTCATTGGTCTTTGAAAACAAAGGAGGAACAACAACAACAACATTGTCTTCTATGTACAACTTCAATAGCAGATAGGGAAATAAGGATTATATGTATCTCCTCCTATTCCCATGTGATTCTGACTGCATCTGTTAAGTATCTATATTTCAAAAGTTTTTCATTCCATGTAACATACAGATTGTAAGTGTTTGTTATAGCCTCATATGTTAAAGAAGTGTTCTTCAGTTCACATAGATTGATTTTATATCCAAGAGATTGTGCACAACAGTTATTTGGTATAATGGTCAGGTCTCAGTGCCATTTATTGGTTGAACAAAGGATACTTAGAGGTTTGAATTTGTGCTACAAGGATCTGTCATCTTTTCATCTGAAAAATATAGTGAGCTTTGGATGTATAATTCTAGTTACCAGATCATGTCAAGCTAAATTCTGCAGGAGATGACAATTTTTTTTCACAGTTTTCAGTCATGGGTATCACAGTATCTACCATTTCTTTGCAAAATCTCCATCACTCACTAAGTTTGAGCTCCTTAGAAATAACCCTTCTATGTCTGGTGGTTGTGACCTATTGTTGAATTGGCATGATAAAACCTATTTCCCCCAAGGAATCTGTATGACTCAGTATTTAATCAATGTCAATTTTGCATAGTTCATCAGATATAACTCATGCAGGGCTTTTTGAGTCTCATCCTTGGATATTAGTTATTTCACAAACTCCATCCCAAAGGATATCAATTTCAATTACATTCAAGAAATTTGAATGCAGTTGAAATTGTAAGGCCCTGTTTGGGGCCTTGATTATTGTTTGGTGAAGTGATGTCTATTTGTTCCAAAATTTTTTCTATAGGTTTTTTATGTACTTATATGCCCCCTGAATGTCATCTTTTTTTGGTAAGAAAGCATTAACTTTTATCCAGATACTTTAGAATTATGGGCCTTATATTTAATTAATATTTATTTTGTGAGAATATTTTTCATTTCAGTTGTGGTGCATTTTCTAATTCCTAGAGCATACATTAAATTAGTATTCCATAGGTGTTAATTACTTCAAGCATTTTTTCTCATTGAGCTTTGATTTCAGCATTCTAGTAATTACCTTAACATATGCAGTCCAAGCTTTCTTCTTGTCGGCTTTATGTTCCATAGGTCTTGCCTGGAGGAGACTAAGGTATTTATAATCATTGCCTTCATCCATTAGTTTAATTTGACATCCAGACTTAAATTTGAAAACTTCAGTCTATCTTTCTTGGAATAAGTTAATAATTTTATTCTTATCTGTTTAAAATGGCATTTTATGTTATTAGAGAAAGATTCCATGAGATGAAGGAGCTATTTAATGTGTTTTTTGGCAGAGTCACTTAGATTGATGTCATCCATGTACATCAAGTGATTAATAAGATGTTTTGGTTCAACTCTCCCTTAAACTTGGAATCCACATTTATTTCTATTTTAGAGAGGTGATAACATATTTAAGGCTAGGCAGAACCATAATGGGCTTAAACTGTCTCCCTGGAAAACACCATCTATCATATAAATTATTCTTGACACTTAGTCATTAGTGGCATGTTTAAAACACAGGACAATTTCCTTGTGGACATCAAGTAGGGTGATAAATTATTGAGCTTTTTTTCTATATTTGCAGTAAAAGAATGAGCCATGAGTGTGGGATTGAGTCAAAGGCTGTGTAATAATCAATAAAGGCATTGCAATGTTATCATGTTTTTAGGCAGCTTGTTCAGTAACTACTGAATCAATTGAATTTCTGGCACATCTTTGAAAGTATTTATATTTTTGTGGTAAAATCAAGGGTTTTATATAACATATCTTAACATAAAATTGAGTTATATTTGAAAAGGTCACTATTATTCTCATCTCCCGGTAGGAGATATATGATGTGTTATTTTAAAACAGGTGGGATTCAACTGTCCTGAGAAGAAACTGGTAAGATGTTTTGCTAATAATTACTAAACTGCTACAATCCATTTGAACTAACAAATATGTATCTGATGCAGAAGTTCCAGTTCTGCAGAGAAATTAGTTTCATTCACCTCCCTTGATGTAACTATTCTGTCATTCATTATAATAAGTGCAGATTTTTTTTTGTTTTTTGTTTAATACAAACTGTATTTTTCTTCTTTGGGAATTTTGTCATTGTATAGAATACCAGAAATCTTCCTTATCAATCTTGTTGAGGAGTTTTTTCCATCCTCTTTTTTCCTTTGCTTCTCAAGTCTTTGTAGTAAAATTGTTGTTATTGTTATTTTTAATGATGTTGTGAATTAGTTATTTGTGCTGCTTTGATGTTTCACATTGCCTCAGTTTTTGCTATTAATTTCTGTTTAAAGTCATCAAGAATTTTTCTTAATTTTTTTCCATATTGTGTTATACTTTTTTGTTGTTGTTATTGGACCCTTTAATTGGACAATATAGCACTTGGGTTTTCTACTCTGTGTAGCAAGTAGATGTTGACATAATTTTCCAATGTCTTTCTGTAGGGCTTCAATAGCTTCTCCCATGATGGTATTTGTTATTTTATTAAGTATTCTACTACTATTGAACTAAACAGGGTATTAAACCAAACAGTGGTATCACAAGAATGCAATTTGACAGCATTGCAGGTTTCCTGTCAGTTAGTCAATAAGCACTAATTAAGTGCCTACTATATGCCAGGCACAGTGTTAAATGACAAACAGCTCACAGTCTAATGGTAAAGACAAAATACAAACAATTTTATACAAATAAGATATGTTCAGGATAAATTGGTCATAATTAGCAGAGGGAAAACAGTTATTACAACAGTCTCAGGTCACATGAAGTCCATGAAGTACATCACACCAGCTGACATTTCCCTACTTTGCTGCTGCTTCCTTGAACATGCACATGCATGCAAACAGAAACATGCATATGGCCAAGATGATTAATTGACCTTCTAGGGCTTATTATTAGTAATAGTAGTCTTTGTTTACTCTTCTATGTCTACAATATTTCTGTATATCACCCAGAATAATTTGGAAACTTAGAAGACATGGATCATCTCCTAGCATTTTTTAATTAGTGAAATTCTGCCACTGCTCCAACCACTTCCTCTCCCCATCTCCTCTTTTTTCACTTAGAATCTGGGGATCCTTTTTATTCCTTGCTGATAACATCATTATTGAACTTTCATTTCTCCTTACATTTCCTATCTAGTAGCCCAAATAGTGAAATGACCTACATCCACGTTTTTAAGATAAGAAATGGCATAGAACACTTCCAAATTACTTAACCCACTGTTTTCTAAACAGATTGTGATATCCTACTTCTTTTGTCTTCTATATGGTGTCTAACATTATGCTTAGCATACAGAAGGCACTCCATGATTTCTTTTCTTTTTTCCTTTTTAAATTTATTTAGAATTTTATTTTTCCCAAATTACAATTAAAACCAAATTTTAACATTGATTTTTAAAATTTTGTGTTCCAAATTCTCTTCCTCCCTCCCTTCCCCACTCCCTTAAGAACTCAAGCAATTTAATATAAGTGCATCATTTATTTTCATTTGTTTCACTGATTCCCAACAGTATTGATCACTTCTAAACAGAAATGACAATTCATTGAGACATAGCAAATCACCAAGGGATCCATTACATTTTATCTCTCAATATAGAAAAGGGACATGATGGAACTTCCATACATCAAATAAATAGAGAGAAGTTAGTACCAGAAAAATTTACAAGAGCTCAGTCCAAGGTCTGGTACACAGTAAGACCATAATAAAAGCTTGTTGACAGCAAGGTTGAGTGGAAGAAACACAAACCTGGGGTTCTAGTCTTGATACCCCCACTGAGCTTGAGAAAATCACAACTTCCTCTCTCAGCTTTACCACCTTTTGAATGTCTCATGTTCTAAGGATCAAAAGGGACAACATAGGTGAACAGATTTTGGAAAGAATGAAGTGTTTTATAAGAATAAAGTATTAGGATGAGTTTTCGGTTCTGCAGACAGCTGATTCAGCCTGTTCATGCTTTAACATGTAGTTTTCTTTGGCCCTGGGAAATCTGTTTTGGCTCTTTATACTCTGCATTCCCCAGAAAAATGCCAGCAATCTCTTGGCCATTTGGCAATGTGGGCACTACCAGAATAAGGTCCACAAGTCATTGGCCTACAGTTCACATCCTTTTCCTATTTTTGTCCTATCTAGAAACCACTGATCATTGTGAAGGATTGTTGATAATAGAACATAGCCTCTTATTCATCAGTGCTCTTGTTTCTTCCAATGGAGCATTTCTACCTTGGCAGTTCTTTGCTGCTGGCATACCTATTCAATTTTCCTCTCTACATGGCAGTACATTTCCCACCTATTAGTCCAAGAAGTGAAGTGATCCATGTCTATGTCTTCATGATTCTACTCTCTAAAAGAGCACCTTTTGAAAGAAAAATCCAGACCCATGATAGGCCCCATTTCTCCTGGATTTGAGAGGACTAATGTAGAGGGTGAGTGCCATAATGATGTGAACACAGAAGAGGAATTTTTTAATGACCTCACACACCTGCTTCTACAGAAAGGACAAATTATTTTTTTATGTTCACTGCTTTTTGCTTGACATAAATATGGTAAAATAATACCACCAAAGACACACACAGAAATACACTTGTTAATTAATATAAGGTTCATCAGGTTTGAGGATGAAGAAGGGTTGGTAAATTTTATAAATCAGAGCTCATGGTTTTTAAATAAGATTAAATTAACAAGGTTACTTATCTGACCCTGGAAGGACTCTTGGAGACGATATAGTGCAAGTTCCTCATTTTATGGATAAGGAAAGAAACTAAGGCATAGAGAGTTAAAGTCACTTGCTCAAAATCATGCTTGTAGGTGGCAAAGTCAGGATTTGAACGTAGGTCCTCCACTCCAAATCCAGTACTCTTTCCATCATATCAAGCAGCTTAGAAAACATTTATGAAGCATCAATTAAGTTCAAGACATTGACTTAACTGATCGGAACACAAAAATATATAGAGACCTTAGCACAAAGTCACACAAACATAGCTTTCAAGAAGCTCAAAAACTAATGACAACTAGGTGGTGCAATGGATAAAGCACTGGCCCTGGATTCGGGAGGACCTGAGTTCAAATCCGGCCTCAGACACTTGACAATTACTAGCTGTGTGACCTTGGGCAAGTCACTTAACCCTCGTTGTCCTGAAAAAAAAAACAAAATCAAAAACTAATGGCAGAGGGAAAATGCATTTAGTTGAAATTGATGTACACGTGCATTTATGTAGGTAGTACTATATATGTGTCTATATACATATACATATATGTATATATTTGTTTATGGATAGATGTGAATATCAATATCTAGGTATACACACACACACATCAATAACAAGGCTGTAGGAAGAATGTGATATAATAACAATAGCACTTTAAGGTTTGAAAGCACTTTGAATGTGTTAGCTTATTTGACCTTCACGATCACCCTCTGATATAGGTGCTATTGTTATCTACTTCTTTGTAAAGAAACTTGAACCTGAGAGAGTTTAACCCACTTGCCTAGGGTCACATAGCTAGTAAGTGTCTGAGGTTGGACTTGAAATAAGAATTTCCTGATTCTACATTCAGCACCTTACCATGATGCCACTTGGCTGTGCTCCTAGAAATACATGATGATATGTCTCTTCATTCCATCTTATATGTATACATGGTTTTTCAGAATGGAAATGAACCAAATACCTGTCACAGAGTATGGACAACTAGTGGGAGAATATAAGTAGTGGACATCTTGCTATTATAATAAACACTGTTTTCCCTTCAATAATAAAATATGTTCTATAACCAGAAAACCACCCAGGGGGCATTAAGCCTGGCTCATTAAGAATCATCCATGTGTAAAAATGTGTCCATGTTTTACCTAGAACATAGTGATTTCCCCTCTGGCTGAGTCAGAATCTTTGTTAGTTTATGGACCACCATCTACACACATATACACCCACCCTCCTCAGTGGGACTTAATTTACACAAAGGTGAAAAGAGTTTTATTGAAGAGCAAAGAAAAAAAAAAAACAACTTATGAGTAATGTCTGCAAAGGAGTTGACATAAATGGGAGTGCAGAATTCATAATGAATACAGTTCATGAGGTTTTAAGGTGAGAGGTTTTTTTAATTTATATTTATATGGGGAATAAATAAATGACTTGCTTATAAACTACTCTGTTGGTTGTTATACCACTTCTGAAAATAACACTTGGGAATGACTGGACCTCTTATATTAAACTGTATTTTATTCTTTTCTCCTTTCAGCATGGCCATGCAAAATAACCTCATATTTATGAAGGACATGTTGATACTTAATCGTTGATGATATGCAGAGGCCTCAGATTATGCATTCGATTCCCCAAAACATCCAGCCCACAGGTTAGTAAAAAGAGATGTATGTCATTACAGAAAATGTTGGCCAATAAAGAAAAATGAGGAAAGGAGAAGAAGCCTTTTAGGGGACAGAGTCATGCTAAGAAATCTGGTGAAAGAAAAAGAAGAAAAGATTGAATCAGTATGTCCAGAAAAAAGAAGTCTACAGACAATGAGCAGAACTAGAACCAAGGAAATCCAGGCATAGAGGAGTTGGTCACAGTAGAGTATCCAAAAAACCAATCAAGCTATCTAATAAAGAAAATCCAGAGAGTGGAAATAAGATTCAAGGCCAACACCCTAACACCATAAGAAGTCATTGATTTTATTTTTAAAAAGGTAGATTCCTGAATAACTGGAGCCCTAATTTTTCCACCCAACTTTTTGTTATCTACTAGTAGTATTTATGCCCAAGCACTACTTAACAGATACCACAATTCACTTACATCATTTCTCTGTTCTTTTATGGTAACTCCCATAATTATCTCAGGTGTCATGATAAATACAGTGTTGGATTTGGCCTTGACATCTGTTACCAATTATATTAGATTCTTTAATTTCTCATAATGGCATGAGAATAATTAGACAGATGATGCAAAAAGTGATGACACAAAGATAAATTTTTTTAAAATTAATATCACAGCAATTGTCTTCTCAATTTACCCTCCACAAGAGGGAACTATAGTAATATTAAGTTGTGGAGAATGTTTCAATTTTTGTTTTATTATATGTTTCATGTGGTGAACATCCATGGCATTCCTGACCCTACAGATCCTTTTCTCTCTTCATGGACTTCTCAATCATTTCATTTCAGACATAGTTCTCTATTGGTCTTCAAGGAATTGGTCTTTTTCTATAGTCCAGAGCAATTTCTCTGCTTCATGAGGAGTCATAATCCCAGAAGCCACCTCCCTCAATTTATGCTCAAATTATTTTCTTTCCACATTTTCTACAGATTTTTCCTCAATTGCCACACTAGTGGCACCACTACCAGCTCTAGTGGACTCTGCAACTGACTACATTAGCTTGCAGGACCTCTGAAGGTTCTTATGAAACTTCCAGACTCATGTAGTTAGTTGCCTGGGCATTCACCTATCAGAATATTCATTTACTGAAGATCAGGAAAAAGAAACACAAAAGAAACAGTATTATGTGATCACAGACACATGGTGGCTGGGTGGAAGATAGTGAAGCTGCCCTTTCTCCCTGTCCCTCCCCCTCAAACCACACATAGCAGCTCACCTAAATTCTTGCTCAATTTTTCATCAGAAAGTGGAGGAGGGAAACTGAGGGATCATTAGGTTATCTCTTTTATTTTCAGTGCTTCAGGCTCCATAGCCAATTATAAGAATTTTGTCATGGACAGAGTAACAGCCCCTAAGTCATGCATAGCTCAAATGAAACTTCCAAAGTTCCATGTTTTGAATTGGAACCAGACAAACTTGGAACTAGAGACTATTCAAATATTCTTTGCATAATCCAAACTGAAAGGCAGATCTAGTCATGTTTTAAGGACTGAATCCTCTTGACCATTTTCCCCATTACACTTAAAATATAATCTGTCGAAAATATGAAAGGTGCTTTAAAAAAAAATGAGGAAACTCCAAAAGAAAGAATTGGAGAGGTGCTAAGCTAAGTGAGAAAATCCCCAACAACTGAACTGGATGGTATCATCTGTAAATGTTTTATGAGACATGACAAACATGTTCCAGGAAAAATCTCCATTCCCCCCTCTCTGTGGTAATATTCCATTTTTCTTTCATAGGATTTTCATGGAAATGTCACATGGATCCAGGAAATGTTCAGTCAGTCAAAAAGTGTTCCTTTAAAAAGAGAGGAAAAGAAGATTATGGCCCAACAGTATTTTCTTCTACACCAAAGCAACCTACAGAATAGAACTTCTTCCCACCCCCTCTCTGGTTGAAATGGGAATATATTCCAAAACAGTACAAAGTTTGGGGCAGCATAAGGCAAATTGCACCAAAAGGAAAAAATGCCCAGAAAACATACCCATCAGCATGCTAAATAACTGAGCCACAAACCCCTTCACAAGTTAAAACAGAAGAGGGCTCCCCAATGAATGCAAAAATCTCTCTCACACAG
Organism: Dromiciops gliroides; assembly: GCF_019393635.1. Taxonomy (NCBI): domain Eukaryota; kingdom Metazoa; phylum Chordata; class Mammalia; order Microbiotheria; family Microbiotheriidae; genus Dromiciops; species Dromiciops gliroides. The sequence continues at coordinate 579,528,714 of NC_057862.1, forward strand.
ATGTGCAAACGAGGAGAAAAATACAAAAGAGCATTGATCATTAAATATGTTGCCCTCTAGTAAAGCTGGTTCCTAAGGTTCATGATTTTTATGGAGCCCCTTTATAACCCCCAAAGGCCATAGAGCCAGATTCTTCAGTGCCAAGTACCATTCTATGCTATTCCAGAGCATCAGTGCCTTTCCTACTGCTGAAAGGGATGGGGGGGGGAGTCTTTTTTCTTTCCTTTCTCTTACTTCAATCACACTATTTTGTAAATGAGCACGCAAGAAAAATTTTCTCTTGGAAGTATGTTTGGTCAACAAGGATTATGTTCAAATTCAAATATGAAACATTTAAATAGCTTTATTGTATTTTCCTACTTTCTGCTTCTCTTCCACTACTACCCCCCTCACACAAATATGGATATATTTTATACGAACTAACAGAATTTTAGAATCATAGTATATTTAATTAATGTCTTGTATAAGGAGGCAGGAGAGAATAAAGGAATCCATGGCAGGGGAAAAGGTCTCAAATTAGAAGTGATCAAAGATTCCCTATGTACACACACACACACACACACACACACACACACACAATAAATAACACATACACTGACAGAAAATGTGTGTTCTTAGAATGATGATTTCATAGTGGAATAGAGCATGAGGTCTTTGTTATTACCAACAGAACAGAGATGTAGCCTCCAATGTCATAAGAAAGTTTTATCTAATTTTGGGTACATGGGGAAGAAGGAGGAGGAGGACAAGGACGATGAGGAGGAGGAGGAGGAAGAAAGGGACAGGGAAGAGAATCTTGAACACTACTATGAGAAATATTTCTTGAAATCAAACTGTGATTGTGGAGTTTTTGTTTTTTATCATAAAAGTATTTTATTATTTTCCAGTTACATGTAAAGATACTTTTCATCATTTGTTTCCATAAGATTTTTAGTTCCATTTTTCTCTCCCTCCCTTCCCTTCCCCATCCCCCAAAAAGAAAGTGTTCCGATATAGGTTATATATGTACAATCACATTAAACTTATTTCTGCATTAGTAATGTTGTGAAAGAAGAATCAGAACACAAGGGAAAACCCTCAATTAAAAAAAAAAGTAGAAACAGTATGGTTCAATCCACATTCAGAATCCATAGTTCTTTTTCCTGTTTGTGGAGAATATTTTCCATCATGAGTTCTTTGGGATTGTCTTGGATCATTGCACTGCTGAGAAGAGCCAAGTCTACCACAGGTGATCATCATACAATGTTCCTGTTACCATGTACAATGTTTTCCTGGTTCTGCTCACTTCACTCAGCAACAGGCCACTTAAGTCTTTCCAGGTTTTTCTGAAATCTGCCTGGTCATTATTTCTTACAGCACAATAGTATTCCATTACATTCACATACCAGAACTTGTTCAGCCATTCCCCAATTTATGGGCATTCCCTTGATTTCCAATTCTTTGCCACCAAAAAGAGACATGATACAAATATTGTTGTACATGTGGGTCCTTTTCCCTTTTCTATGATCTCTTGGGGATACAGACCTATTAGTGGTATTACTGGGTCAAAGGGTATGCACAGTCCTATAGCCCTTTGGACATAGTTCAATTGTGGAGTTTTTATAATGTTACTTTTTAGCTCAAGAGTGTAAAACACTTATCTGTAAGATCTATTCCAAATTCTTCAACATAGCATTCTTGACCCTATGTAATCACCTTAATTCAATAGGCATTTCTTAAGTTCCTACCTTGTATAAAGCGGACAAAAAGACAAAAACCAACACAGCCTACTCTCAAGGAACTTATTGGTGCTCATACTGGTTCTCAGACTTAATCAGACCTCAAATCTCTCTAAACATCTCCCACTACTTCCCAATGTAAATAGTTCCCTTTCTAATAATTCTTCCTATCCAATACATATTATTCATTCCCACTGCTTTTCTTTTTCTCCTGTTATCTTATCCAGTAGTAAAGTTTTCCATCTTCACTCAGCTCTACTTATTCTGTAAAAGCCTATGTCAAGCTTCAGCTGCTCCATGAAACTGTCTCCTTCTCTCCCAATGAACAATGAGTTTCCTTCTCTGAATTCCTATAGTACTTATCTGTTACACATTTATTGAGCATTTAGATAGTCCTTGCAAAGCGAGCAGTTTAGCATTTGATTAAACTGTCCTCTTTTGTTCCCAAATTGTTTCATGTGTGTCAATATTGTCTCCCCAACTCTAATGGTGCTATAATTTTGATTTGAATTGACTGTAAAGTCCAAATTGGGGGATTAATCTCTAACTATATTTCTTAGTATTATTGTCCAAGGTATGTTTATCTTGGCATTGCTAAAAAGGAAATGGCTGAGTTTTTTCCCTTAATCTCTAAGTCAGTCAGTCAATAATCATTTACCTACTCTGTTGTTTATACATTTCCTAATGTTTAGAAAAAACATCCTAACTCCTAGAACTTCATGCATGAAACCTTCATTCTGCTCTTCAGAGCCACATTCCCCATCTCTTTTTGGCACCATTATTTCTCAAGTTTCTTACCTCCTAAATCACAGTGTCCATGAAGGAAAAATTAATGGGTACCTAGTGATAATACAGGAAAAGGTACAGAAATGAAATGCAACCAAAACAGAAGTCATTGGAAGATAAACTTAGAGGCAAAGGGGAGCTTAGAAGTTATCTAGGCCAACCCCCTTACTTTATAAACAAGGAAAATGAGACATAGAAGTTCAGTAACTCAACCAGGGTTATACACAGTAAGTGACAGAGATATTTAGAACTGAAAAGAATCTTAGAGATCAATCCATACAGGAAAACACAAATGGATGGGGAAAAGTACCCATTCCCCAGATATATATTTCTCTACCACAGTCATTGCAGACAATGAAGTGTGCCCAAAACTGAACAGAGAGAAAAGAATGGACTAGATTGCACCTAGGAAATTGTGCAGTGTATTCAATGAGCCCTAGTTGATCCTGCACATAAAAGTAATCTTTTTTATATTAATGTTCTCCCAATAACACTCAATGGCTGTGAATCATGAAATATTCCAGTCCAAATAAAATTAAAATTGTATGTGGTCCAAAGTGCATTGGTGATATGCATGATGTATGAAAGCAGGTGATGGAACATTACCAAAGCTGGCTCTTGTAATAAGAGGCATAAAGGATAACATCCAACAAATGTGTAATTAGAAAAAGAGAAGGAGTCATGAAGCAAAAGATAACAGATAGATCACCTGAGTCCTTCACTGGAACCCACACATTATTCAGAGTTGGCATAAGTGCTCCAGAAAAGGAAGAGAAGTTGTGGATGTGTTGAAGAGTGCATTAATGGAGGGGTGGTCCCTTTAATAGGATCACTGTGACTTTGAAGCATAAAGCTATTGAAACATGTCATGAATGATCAATACAAAATCATATGTACACAGCCCACGTGTGAATGGAAGTATTGTAAAAATAAATTATGGACTACTCTATCTTTGCAATATAAACTATTAATCAAAAACTTCAAATTCTGGTACCAAGTCATCGCACAAAGTTTTTAAAAATCCAAGTAAATAAAGACATTTATATAGTCAGTTAATCAATAACTATATATTAAATCCCTAATGTGTGCCAGACATTGTACTAAATCCCTGGGGATTGAAAGAAATGCAAAAGTATGGTCCCTGCCTTGAATAGCTCAGAGTCTAGTACCAGAGAGGATATGTAGACAATTACATATGAAAAAAGGGAGGGGGGCAGCTAGATGACACAATAGATAGAGTGCTAGGTCTGGAGTCAGGAAGATTTGTCTTCCTGAGTTCAAATCAGGCCCCAGACACTTCTTAGCTGTGCGACCCTGGGCAAGTCACTTAACTCCGTCTACCTCAATTTCCTCATCTATTAAATGAGCTGGAGAAGGAAATGTCAAATCACTCCAGTATCTTTGCCAAGAAAATCCCAAATGGAGTCACAAAGAGTTGGGCACGACTGAAATGACTGAACAAAAATAATAGATAGATAGATAGATAGATAGATAGATAGATAGATAGATAGACTGATAGATAGATGGGTAAACAGCTAAATAAATGAATAAATAATTGGATGAATGAGTAAATAAATAAATGAGTGTGGGTATATATGTATATATACCCACACTCATTTATATATATATATATATATGTATATATGTATGTATGTATGTATGTATGTATAATGTGTGGCATACACACACACCCATAGAATAAATTGGAGATTATGAGTAAAAGCAAAGCACTGTATCCATACATTTGTATACATATATATAGCAGCTTTATAAATATATTTATATATGTGTGTATATGTTCTTAATCATATTTTCATTAGTGAACAGGAAAAAAAGCAATCATCAAATGAACACTGAACATAACTTCCACGTAAACCATTTCTACATTTAACCACAAATATAGCCTTATGTCCCGGCTGCTGTTTTTGTGCATCTGGTTGGAGTTCCATTTCAGTAACCCTTCCCACTCCTGCTCAGTCGAATGGAATGCCCAACATATCAGCATTACTGACCTCCAGTGATTCTTGCATTCCACTACAAGGGTGCACACCACAAGGCATTTCCTTGGAGTTAACAATGGAAGAGACTGAGCTGGAATGGAGGCTGAACTTGAACCAGTCAAAGGTCACAACTCATTTTTGTCAATTGCAGCTTATGTGGATGAGCCAGCACCTCTATTTCAATCACTTCCCATTTCTTTGAGGAATCAGTGCCAAGAGAGAGAGGAAAGTGATACTGGATAAATTGGGACACTAATTGTGGGAGAGCAGGGCCAAAGGAGTAGATTTATTTGTTTTGTGAATTATTAGCAAAATCACTAAGGATCTCACCAATAAAATGATACAGATAACAATATTATGGATGGAGAATGACTAGTGGATACACATAGCCCTTTGGATACATTATGAATATTAATACCTATGTTAACAGCACTTTAAATGTGCCTTCCTTGGTATTCAAGCCCAGGAAAAGAACAAATCTTTAAGATGGACTTGAATGGTCTTTCTATTCAATCTTAACCTTTTAAGTATTACCAAATTGCTCTCTGCAGGGATGTGACAGCAAGATATGAACTTTAAATTGGGCCTACCCTAGAAATGAGGGTTATCAGGGTAAAGAAGAAAAGTTCTTATTCAGAAAGGAGCTCCATTTTCCGGTCCCTTTTCCCTGTCATTATCTAAATAATACAAAGTGCTAGTTCTGAGATCATGGATCATAAGAATCCTCCTCTTTCCTTTGAGAAGAGAATTACAGAAGTTCATTCATTCTTTTCATTCAACAATATTTATTGAACATCTGCCATGTGCACAGCATAGTGCCAAATGCCATGGAGGGCAGAGGGAAACAAATGACTAAAATGGCCCCTGCCCCCAAAACGATTATAATGTAGTAAAGGGTATAAAATACTGGTGAAATTCAAGGTAGACTTGAACTGTTTTTTAAGAGAGGTAAGGTTGTTCAGGCAGGTAGGCATGCCATTTAGTGGCAGCACAGTGGATAGAGGAGGACCTGAGTTAAAATCGGGCCTCAGACACTTACTAGCTATGTGACCCTGGAAAATTCACTTAACCCTGTTTAACTCAGTTTTCTCAACTGTAAAATGAGCTAAAGAAGGAAATGGTCAACCACTCCAGCATCTTTGCCAAGAAAACCCCAAAATGGTGTCACAAAGAGTTGGACACAACTGAATCATAACAAGAAAGCATGCTCTTTGGGATGGGGAGGAAGCAGTCAGGAAAAACTTCCTGAAGAAGGTTGCATTTGAATACAGCCTCAAAGGTTAGATAAGATTTTTACAAGTGATCTTAATGAAAGAAATCTAAGTGGAGAGAATAGCAGGAACAGAGAGCAGGGAACTGTGGTGCAGTGGATAGAGCACTTGGCTTGGAACACCGAAGACTCATCTCCCTGAGTTCAAATACAGCCTAAGATACTTACTAGCTGTGTGACTCTGAGCAATCACTTAACCCTGTTTGCCTCAGTATCCTCATCTATAAAATGAGCTGGAGAAGGAAATGGAAAACCACTCCAGTATCTTTGCAAAGAAAACACCAAAATGGGATTAGAAAGAGTCAGATATGACCAAAATGACTCAATAGTAAATTCGAGTTTGAAGACTGTTACAATTTGTCTGGAGTACGAAGTAAAGAAATAGCCATTGGTAAGTCTAAATAAAAGTAGTGTGGGAGGAGTGGGTGGGGCAGATAATGAAACTAATCTGCTAATAGCATGAAAGATGGAATGGAGAGGGAAAAAGCTGAAGGTAGGAAAGCCAATCCAGAGACTATTGTAATAGTCCTGGGAATTGCTAAAGGAGTAAGAGTAAAGGACAGTGGAAATGGAAAGGAGGAATAGATGACTTTTTAAAAAATTAAGACTGAATTCACCCAGGCTGGAATCACAGAGGTTGCTCATGGGCCAAATCCCACTATTGATCATCACAGGATCAAATGAAATGGCATTTATAAATCCTTTAGCATGCTGTCTGGCACATAATAGGAACTTAACAACTGCTGGTTACCCTATGCCTTCCCTTGACCTCCTTAATGGCCAACACTAGGCAGGTTTGTCCCTCTGCAGGCAACCTGACTGATATCCCTCCACTTCTGAGGGCTCACCATCTGGATGTCAAACTTAGAGTGGTACTCCATTTGGCTTAGCCCACCACAGCTCAGAACTCTCAAGCTCAAGAAATCTGACATCTTTAGCCTCCTTGTTAGCTGGTATTATTGGTTTATACCATTATGCCAGGTCAGATGACTATTTTAAAAGCAGGTTGGAACCACTGTAAGTGGATTTCTTTTTTCTTTTTATTTCTTATTCTTCTATTATCTTAATCTGGAAAATATTTCTTGGTGGACCTTAAGTTTTCCTTCAATTATTCATTTCAGATGAACCTGCCTCAGTAAATAAGCATTGCCTTCTCTCTCAAACCCTTGACCATCACTACAAGATGTTGCATAGTCTTTTGTATTTTTTGATAGGGGGTTAGGGTTGAGGTAGGGAGGTAACCATAGCAAAACTTGAGAGAAAAGGGGAGCTCATAGAGCTGGGCCTTGTGATCTCAAAAGCAGACTTTCCTATTAAAAAAATGTCCAATAAAAAATTGGAAGTTACTTCCTAAATGCCTCTTGAAATCTGTAATTTAGTTCACAATATCTTAACAGATTAAGTTAATGCAAATAGCAGATGTATTTTGTAGCAACAAGACAAATGTTCAGCAGAATTAAAGTTATTCATGTGTAGTCACACTGGGAATATTTGCATGATATTTTGCTAATTGCTCCAAAATCTGACTTGTAGCAAATAAACAAATGGGGGAAAAATAAACCAGCAAAAATTAGCCCCAGGCCTCTCTGTTTCTCTTTTAAACTCCCAATGTCTTTCTTCAACCACTCAACTTTTTTCTGGGGAAGCTCAATGTTATTTCCCAGTCTCCCAATCACTCTTCTCAGGCCCATTATCCTTCTGCAGACACTCACAGTTTTCCCTTGGTAACCAGATTTCTTCCAAAAGCACTCAATTTTTTTTTTCTCTCCTGGAGTCCCAGTGCCTTTCTTCAAACTTCAAATCTGTCTGCTGCAGTTTCCCAGCGAAAGGCATTTATTGAGAAGTTGTGTCTGCACTCCTTGAGAACAGTTTAGATTCGTCAAATTTTCTTAAAATATTTTTTAAAAACATTTCCTATGCTATTTTAGACATGTCGGAAGTTTAACTCTTGTTTGGGGTGGAATTCTACACGTTATAAAACAGAAAACAAAGAAACTGAATACAAGAGACCTAGATAAGATGAAGAATACATAGAGATACATAAATCAGTCCTTGGGATTTCAAATCACCAGAGATTTTTTAAAAAATCATTTATAGATGGGAAAGGAGCTTTAAAAGAAAAAACAGAACCGTGGAAATGTGTTCGTTCTAATGGAACTCAGCAAAAAGGGATTCAATTTAATTCAGTAAACCTGCATTTATCAAGTACTTCTTGTATACCAGACACTGTTCTAGGTGCTACTCAGTGTGAATCAACATACTCAGAGACAATCCCGTTTCTTCAATAAAGTATTTTATGCGAAGCTTACTGGTCAGTGTGTCAACGAAATGGACAGCATGGGATACAGGATCAACAGTAACAAGACCAGGAGCTCTTGACATGCAATTAATTACCTTGCAGCCTGGAGCAAATGACAATTTGTCTTTGCCTAAATATACTCGTGTGACAAATAGCATAGTTTTCCTATTTATTCCACAGGGTTATCATTGGGATCAAATGAAATTTTATACACACACACACATAAATATATATATGAAAGTGCTTTGAAACATATAAAACACAAAGACTTCAAGGGCATAGTTTTTAAAGTTGAAAAGGACCTGAGAGATCACCTGTCTCCAACCCCTCCCAACATTTTAATACCTCCCCAAACCCATTTATCTTCTTCACTATTCTAAACATTTAAATGAGATGGGAGTCATCAGCTCTCTTCCTTCTAGTGAGATGTACCACCATTAGGGCTTACCATCAGCTTTTTTTCCATACCTAACAAGTACCAAGAAATTTCATCTGACCTACAGGTGCAACCTAAGGATCTCTGGGACCTGCCACAGTACTCTCCTTACTTCTAGACCTTCCCACCTATCCTACAGCTGAACTTTCTTTCTTTTGCATGCTGTCTCCCTCAATTAAAATGTGAGCTACCAGAGTGTTTTTGATTTGTCCATTCAAGGAGAACAATAGGCACCAGAGATGCCCCATCAGTTTCAACCAGGGAGTCAAAAATTTTCATACCACTTCATAAATAATACAATGAGATTGTGTAGAATCAAAATGTGAACATTGACCTTTTACCTCATCCTTATCATGAATCCCATTCACCAAGCTAACTTTGCCTCCCTTAGTGTCCACCCTTTCACTGTTAGTAGATATTTTGTCTCCTAGTCATTTCTGTCTGTTCTTATGGATATTCTCTCCAAAGCATCTCCATTTATCTGTGATTCTCCTCCTCCTTCTCTTTTTCAAGCCCCAGGTAACATGTTATAATGGAAAGCTCTGAATTTGAAACTTGAAGGATTGATCTTTAGCCTGGAGAAAGAGAGGCTGAAGGGGTACATGATGGTTTTATTTAAGTATGTAAATGTATGGGGGGAAGGATAAGGCATGTTATGTTTAATCAAAGAGGGCAGCACAAGATGAAAGGGGTGAAAATTGTCCTCACTACAGCTATCTAAAAAGGGACTAAGCTACCTTGGAAGCTTGCTCCTCATTTCCGCCCCATTAGAGAGCTTCCTGTGGAGACTAGATGTCCATCTATCAGTGTTATGGAGAGCATTCATGTTGTGATGATTAAAATGGTTCAAGATACATAGTTCCTGCATAATTTAATCATTTTATTAATAAGGTCATCAGGTTATTAACACGAGGATGGTCACTTGGCCATCTCTATTAGACCAAAGACCCCTAAGGGCAGTAGGAATACAGTTTGATATGCCCTTCAAAGAGGAGGTGTTCCTGAGGGATGTGAAATCACCTCTAATTGGTTAACACAATGGGAGGTAAGATATCTTGGGGTATGTGACTTAGATCACTTAAATCTTGGTCAAAGAGATATCAATTTCCATATCAACTGTCTTGATAATAGGGAGAATATGCATTTCCCCAGATCTGTCTGAGCAAACACAATGAGCAGGAATGCCCCCATTAGATAAAACTTAGAATTTATTTTACTGTCTGATTAGATCTTGGCCTGGATAAATCTCTGAGAGGCTTCCCACACTGATTGGTTTCTGAATGGGGGAGTAGGAAAGGGAAAAACTTTGGTCCTAATACAATAATTAGTGAAAGAAATATTCATTTCACAAAATGTTCAGGGATGAATTGAACTAAATGGTTTCTAGAGTCCCATTGGGAGCTATGATCCTGTGACCTATATTCAAAACCCAGCTCTTCTGCTTAAAGCTTCTGTCTTCTTCTCTGACCCTTCTGGACACATCATTTCTCTGCACTTGTCTCCTCTCATCTAAATAAAACGAGGGTCAACCTAGATGATCTCTGAGGCACCTTCCCCCTCAAATTTCAATGAATCAACAAATTTCCATTCTACCACAAAAACAAGCTCTTATTCATTGCTGAAATGCCATTAGAAATCTCACCTTCTTCCCTGAAATCTTGCTGGATTGATCAAGGAAGAGCTGGCAAGATCTTTCCATCTGGTATATACTAATTCCAAACCTATCATCCCTTATCCCATGATATGTCCTTACCTTTTTCCTATATTACATAACATGCTTAGATTTTACCTACATATAAAAACATTATTTTCTATCCATACTCTGGCCAGATATTTATTTCTGCTTATTTTAATGTGATTTTAATAACTTAATGAAAGCCATCATGTCACAGTAAAGAGAAAACCAACCTCAGAGTCAGGAATAGCTGCATTCAAGCCCCACTTAAATTCTCAGGAATCCCTGGCAATTCTTTAAGAATATACATTGCAGAACAGTTTTTATATGATGTGAAAGAGGATGCTTCTTTATGAAGAGTTCTGTCCACCAATTAAATCATAGGTCTACATTCCACCAACACCACCACCACCCCTGCTGTTGCCAAAAAAAAAGTTCCATTGATGAATGTGCAAAAAATTCTCTAAATCTTAGATTGAATGGGTAGACTTGTGATAATCATAGTTCATCTTAATATGGTTTTAGTACACAACCGCAGACAATTAGGTACTTTTGAAAATTTTTGTTTGTTTTTGCATTACAATGGTATTGAAATTCTAAAAGCTTTTGGGTTACCCCATTAGTTGTGAGAAAACTTAGGCATACATTCTTGACAGAAGAAGAAAGAGGGGTGAAAGGTTATTAGAAATGCTTTTGGTCCAGGACAACAATGATTTCATAAGTTGCATGTTCTCTATCTAACTTCTAGCCCAAAACAATTTTTAAATGACCAGTTTTCTTCCATGACTTTTTGTTGATTCTAGCTCTCTATAAAGTCAAATGGTGTCAACTGAGGCAGTACTTTATTATATAAGTCTTCGAATAGGAAGGAATTCACACTGGAAATCTTGGGTTTTGCCTGGACAATATTGTTAGTTTCTTTTCCACTTTCTACTGACACTACCATTTCACCAAAAAGGGAAGGTTTCATTCAAACTAATTATGGCAGGACTATCCTGGCCAGCAAATAACATTCCTGAAGCCAACTCACAGCATTGAAAACATAGAGAAAGCTACTCTTTTTTTTCTTTTTGGAAAAGAACCCAAAGTAGTATTCTTTTAGGAAGCATAAATTGTATTGCTGGAAGTAATAGAAATCTTTTTAACAATATCCCTAAAGAATTACTCCCGTCTATTTTGTTAAGTGCTATTTTTATAGAGCTCTACAGTGTACCTCTTCACAGACAACATGGACTGGAGCTCTCCAAATTCACAGAGGTCAGTCATGCACAGTTGGTAAAGTAAAGACCCTAATAGGGAAAAAGCCTCATTTTTGTCATTATGGCTATGTGGCCCCAATGTCATTATCAGAAAACATCATTTTATTGGCCTATCTTTCCTAATGAAAGAACTAATTGTAATAAACGTATTCTCTTAGCGGTTTCTACCTGTGGTCTTCAACTCATTTCAATTAAACAATAGTTTTAAAGTGTTGGTGAAGGACTTACTATATACTCTGCTAAACACTAAAGGAGAAACAACATGTGATTAGTGGAATGGCTCAGCCTGGATTTAGAATCAGTTATACCTGATAATATTAGAGCAGAGTAAAACTTGGGAGTAGTGGTCACATAACAAGTCATCAGTCGTTATAAATTGAAGAGATCAACATATGAAGAAAATGGAGCTAAAGGAATAAGGTTAAATGATAAGTTGGTCAACAAATATTTTTCAAGCAAATATTATGTGTCAGGCACTGTGCTAAGCACTAGGGGTACAAAGAAGGGCAAAAGACAGTCCCTGCTTTAAAGGGCTCACAATCCAATGGGGAGACAACACGCAAACAATTATGAAAGAGACAGAGAGGCAGAGACAGAGACAGAAAGACAGAGGCAGAGAAAGACAGAGAGAGAGAAACAGAGACAGAGATAGATAGATAGATAGATAGATAGATAGATAGATAGATAGACAGATAAATAAGAGAGAGATGATAAAGAAGAAATAATCAGCAGAAGGAAGGCACTAGAATTGAGGGATTGAGAAAGGCTTCCTGTAGAAGGTGGGATATTAACTGGGACTTAAAGGAAGAAAGGAGGTGGAGATAAGCAAAGAGCATGCCACAATTAAAGAGCCAGTGAAAATAACCTGGGGGTGATGTTGGCAGTATAAGGTATAAGAATGAAGAATAAGATGGTGGTACCCTTAAAAGTAATAGGAAGGGCAGCTAGGTGGCATAGTGGATAGAGCACCCACTCTGGATTCAAGAGGACCTGAGTTCAAATCCAGTCTCAGACACTTGACACTTACTAGCTCCATGACCTTGGGCAAGTCACTTAACCCCAATTGCCTCACCAAAAAAACAAAAAGAGTAATAGGGAATTTCAGATGACATTAGCGGGAAGAGGGGGGAAGCATTTATATATATTTATATATATAATATATATAATTATATATATTATATATATATATATATATAATGTTTACTGTGTGCTTGGCACTGTTCTAATTGATTTTTTTGGCGGGGCAATGGGGGTTAAGTGACTTGCCCAGGGTCACACAGCTAGTAAGTGTCAAGTGTCTGAGACTGGATTTGAACTCAGGTCCCCCTGAATCCAGGGCCGGTGCTTTATCCACTGTGCCACCTAGTTGCCCCCCTGTTCTAACTGATTTTTAAATTATTTCATTTATTTGATCTTCACAACAACCCTTTGAGGTAGATGTCTTTGTTATTCCTGTTTTTCAGTTGAGGAAAATAAGGTAAATAGAGGTTAAGTGTCTTACATAAGATTACACAGCTAGTATGTAAGTGTCTGAGGCCAGATTTGAATTCAAGTTTTCTTGAAACCAGGCCCTGAGCACTATCTACTATACTACCAGCTACCTCCAAATGTATGGAAGAATGGAAGAAATAGGATCAGTTTAAGCTGTTTGTAAGGCATCTAGTTCTAGATGACTAATAGACAATTAGAATGTAAGTTCTTTGAGGGCAAGGACAATTTTTTTTAAAACATTTTTTATAGCCCCACTGCTTAGCACAGTGTCTGGCATATAGCAGGCATTCAATACATGTTTATTGACTGACTAACAGACAGAAGAGAAACTCTAGTTTCTCAGTAGAGAGGTAAAAATATGCTTTTTGGAAAGAAAGGTAAGATAATAAACTAGGATTTTCTGACAAAACCATAGAGTTATCAGAAAGCTGTCTTCAAGGATTTAAGGTAAAATCATTGTAAAGGGGATTAGACCATGATTCTGTGATATCAATATCTTATTCTAGCTTCCATTGCCTACCAATCCACATAATGGTACATATTATACATAAACATTAGATACTAAAAAGATCCTGGCCAGTATTATCATATTAATCCTGAAAGGATTAGCAGATTGTTAATGGAGGAAATGAAAAGATAACTGACTGATTAGTACTATGGTGGTCAGAAGATTAGGATTGGAGAGTTGCATTTACTTACTGAGAGAGTAATTTTTATTTTTTTACCTGAGGAAGTCAGCAGCCAGGGAAGAAGACACAGGTGAAATGAAAAGGGAGATCAAGTCCTGTGAAATTGCTGATTAGAGAATCTGTTGAAAGATGACTGCTGTGATACTCTGAATCCTGGTTCAGGGTGTGTAAACTAGAGTAGCTGTAGGAATTTCAACTGATGACTCAATTGGGAGTAGGATTAGCCAACTGACAATAAATAAAACAGGAGGTCTTGACAATGCGCAGAATGCTAAGCCTCTCTCAAGTCAATTCAATCCAAATTCAACAAAAATATATCAAGTACCTACTATGCACAAGACATTATTCCAGGCAATGGGGGGGGGGAGCAAAACAGTCCCTTCTTTTGAAGAATATACAATAATTTCTCCCCCCTCCTCCATCAATCAAGGATTCAACATGTACACTAATAAGCATAATCCAGGGTAATGGAAAAAGTAGAGAGCAATGGCAACTGGGAGAATCATGGAAAACCTCAAAATGACTACACCAGGATGGTTTGGCTGAGGGAAATGCAGTTATAAGCAGAATGAATGATTAACTTTACCATCCAAATGGACTAAATTTTCAACATGCCTTAGACTTTTTTGACCATGAAAAATATATCAGGTACATACATACACATTAGCCTAAAAGATATTTCCTACTGCTTTGTTTCACTGTCCTTCAAAAAAGACAGACCCCATTTTAAATTAACTCTCATAATATTCAATAAAACAATAGTTTGGTTTCTTCCCTCTATTCCTAACCCCTGCCACCAACAGAAGCGTATTATGTAAAAATAAAGCAAAACCAAAAATCTAAAGATTTTTTTTCTACAACAGACTGGTGGGCACTACATGCAGTGTCCTAGGAGGTAACAAATACACACATTCTCATCTTGTGTGATATCTATCCACATATTCCCATAAATATTCCATAATCTCTTCCCTGAACTCATATGCTAAAGGTCTCCCTCTAAATTCCCTAAAATTGTGTGGATGCTAATAGAACATAAAGACTGTCCATTATCTCTCATTCTCACATCATTATTGGCTCACCACTTTTTTCTTAAAGAATGTCTTTCTGGTAATACAATTTACATTACTTTCCTCCAGTTGCAACCTCCTTCCATTCCTGTGCCTCTTCATCACAACTTTAATTCTTCATGTACTGTGGCAATCCACAACTCAAGGTCAGACATCATCACCAGAGGGATATTGGTATTGAAAAGATTTTTAAACTCTATTTTCTAGTGAATCTTGGGGTCGTGAACAGCATTGTATTACTTCCAAAAGGCAAAGCAGTCCACCTTTCTCCTCCAAGTCTATTTTGGGCCAAGTTTACTGTTCTTTGCTTGTGACTGTCTGTTATACATGGGCTGTCTATCTAGCTTCAGCTCAGTATACACTATAGGAATGCTTAATCCTCTTGGTTTTATCTGTGTGGATAGTTGCAGTTAGAGTTGTATGGTCCCTTTGTCCTCTGGTTTAATTTTTAAAGTGTTATGGATATATTTTACATTATTCACATAATTAGTTTTATTTTTCACATTAATGTTTACGAATTACTCCTATACTCCCACTTTATGAAAGGTAATTTGTAATGATGTAACAGTTAAGTAAAAGTAATAATAGAGTAACCATCTGAAAGTGCAGTTCACACTTATAAGACCCTCCCATTTCTCTTTTTTTTTTATGAAAAATCGATTTTCTCTCCCACCCCCAACTCCCAGAGGGGGTTTAAAAGAGAAAAGAAAAATAAATTTCTTTGAACAAATATGAATAGTCAAGCAAAACAAATTCCTTCAGTGGCTTATATAAAAATATTTTTGTCTTGTTCTATACCCTAAATCCGTCACATTTTAGTAATTGATCATATGTTTCATCATTGGTCTTTTGCGATCAGGAATGATCATTGTATTTATCAGAACTTGTACAATTTTAAAAGTTGTTTCTTTTTATATTGTTGTTTTGTTACATAAATTCTTCTGATCCTACTCACTTCATTCTCCATCAGCTTATCAAAGTCCTCAAAATTGTCCATTTTTATAATGTTGCTATTATAGTAGAAATTGTTATGCCTTTTGTCACTTTTCTCCATATCAGTTCATGGAAGTATTTCCAGGTCTCTTTGAAATGATCTCATTCCTCCTTTTTTACAGCAAAATAGTGCTCTACAGGGGCATACTGGTAAATGGTTAAAACCAAGCTGTCTATATTTTCAAGTTTAGTCTTCACTATTAAATGTTTTCTATCACTTTCTTAAGTCTATATAACCATCAAACATCTGAGGTATAAATGACCACACTGAAAACTTAACAATCAGCTATAGCAGCTGTTTATACACCTGGAGGTATAGGTAAGATATTTAATGGGTAAGGATAGAAAAATATCTGAACAGGCAGAATATATACAGATAGGTAGATAGATATAGATAGATTGATAGATGTGTGTATGTGTATATATGTATCTAATCTTACATGTTAGTTTATAAAATCCATCTGAGAAAAAAAAGATGCTAAGCTCATGCCTATTTCAAAAACCATTGGGTATTTTAGTGAACTATGAGTAATCAATGTTATATGGCAGTTACATTTTCCAAACTTGAGTTAAATTAAGAGAAGCATAGTATCCATGATTATGGAAGTGATAGTCTGGCTTTACTCTGCTCTGGTATGACTATATCTGAAGTTGGAGGTGTGATGTTTAAAATCTAAATGTGTGGACCCCTTAAATTAGAAGCTTTAGCACTAGTCTTTGGGGATTAAGCATTTATTAAAGCATACCAGGTATTCACATGGAGTTCAGAAAGTTAAGAAAAGGCATATCTAGCCTAGAGTTCCAGACTGATCTGGTTCTTCCTCAAGTCCTCCACCATGAGCTTGCTTTAATCACAAACACCCCCAAACTGAGTGTTGAAGCTTTTTTATAGGTCCAGAGAACAGGAGGTCCTTATACATTGCTTCAAACTGATTGGCTAACATCATCCAAATCCATTAGTTCACTGGACTTGAAGGTGGTCTCAAGTTAAGTTCAAAGTTTTTAGCTTTGGAGAACAATACCTTTTTTTTTAGAACAATACCTTCTTAAGGGCTAGCCAGATGTCCTTACAATCTAGTTAACTTTAAGTAGGCTAATCAGCAGTCAATTACTCTGACTTAATTCAATCAGTTTAGATTAATCTCCATGTGGACCTTTGAGTATCTGCTAAATCCCATTATTTTATCACAGAGGTTCAATTCTGGATGCTACATTTTAGGAAGGTCATTAACAAACAGGAGAGGAACCTGAAGATGGTGGTAAAGATAAGGAGGAATTTATATCATACCATATCAGGTAAAGGAAATAGGGATATTTAACTCAATGAAGAGATGAATAGTAGAGTTTGGGAGGCTCTGAAGGAAAGTGACTACCAAACTGAAGGTCTACAGAGCTGTTGTGTTGACATCATCTTTGTATGCCTGTGAAACCTGAATAGTCTACCAGCACAATGGCAGGAAACTGAAACTTCCATTTGAATCTTAGGAAGATTCTGAAAATCACCTAGCAAGATAAGGGACCAGCTCATTTCTTGAGCTAAACTGCCAACTATTCAAACTCTACTTCTTACATCTCCAATGGGCTAGCCACATTCTTCAAATTCCAAACATATGTTTGCCTAAAAGACTATTTTATGGAGAACTCACAAGGCAAGTGCTCCCACCAAGATCAGAAGAAATGCTAAAAGGACATTCTCAAGGTCTCTCTGAAGAAATTTGGAATCAATTGTGGATAGGAGATACTGACACAGGATCACCCAACATGGCATGCCTGCATCAAAGAAAGTGCTGTGCTCTATGAGCAAAGCAGAATTGCAGTAGCTCAAAAAAGATGTGAGAGGTACAAATTAGAAAAATCTCCACTCCAAAGCACAACAACCAGATAACAGAAGCAGTGGACTAAATGATGATAACTGTTCATTTTAAAGGCTATCACATGACTGAGATATCAGATTTGTTCACCTTTACCTAAGGAAGTATAACTAGGAGTAATGGGCAGAGGTTGAAAAGAAGTAAATTTAGATTTGATTTAAAAAAAAAAACTTTCTAATAGAGCTACCATAAATTTTAATAGGCTATACCAGGAAATGAGTAGTTCAGCTCCTTGCTATAAGTCTTCAATTGAAAACTAAATGATACCCATTCTTAGGTATTGTGGTAAAATAATGGAATTTGGCAGATGCCCAGGGGTCCGACTTGATTGATCTAGTAGTGTTTGAATTGGCTGTGAATGAGAAACTACTAAGTACCCACTTAAGAGGATTAGATTTTGAGCCACACTTGGCCCATCCTGTTAAACCTAGTCTAAACTTGGCCAACCCTGAGAAGGAGTGCCCTCAGAGGCTGTGGACTTTGTCATCAACAGGGAACCAGTCTCAGCCACATAACTTGAAGGACCTCCCCTTTCTGGGAGTCAGAAAAAGGTAGAAAAAGGAACCCCAACAAGAAGTAGCTCTCTCTGGCCTTTGAGGAGCATCCGGATTGGATTAGAGACTGGCTGCTGATTCCCATAGAAATTATGGACCCCTGGTGGTGAGTTAATAAAATCCAGCACTTTGAATTAGCTGAGCTGAAAGAGAGTTTGGGTTTTGAGACAGCCTTTGCTAGAACCAGGGAGATTAGCCATTTTCCTCTTTCCCTATTCCTTTGTCCATGACTTTTAATAAAACCTGATTTGTTTGTGGAAAAGAGGCTGTTAAGCTCCTTTCTTATTGGCCTGGGAGAAATAACTAAAAAAAGGCAGTTCAGAGGGGAGGAAGCTTTGGACCTAGATGTCCCTCATTATTTTCTGAACCCCAATATTATGGTGAGCCATCCAATTAACTCTCCCCATATTAAATTTGGCCCCAGTATTTTGTAGAAAAGACTTTTCAAATATAATTTTATCTAGATGGTCTCTGAACTTTCAGTACTGATGTTGGCATTCTGTGAAGCGATTTTTCCTCAATAAAACAATCATTATGATGCTGATGATTTCTTTAGAAAGCCAATACATTTCATGTATATCCTCCAACAACCATCAGATACATCAAAGAAAAATTTCAGTGTACTGTAAGGAAGAAAGTGGCAAATGTCTTCTGAACTTTGTAACTAAATCCTGTCTTTTCCTGCCTCCACTTAAATTTAAACAATTCCTTCAGTAATCAAAACCATCATTTAATCTTATCACTAAACTCTTCCTTTTCAATCATAAGCCTTTTAGCCCACCATTAATATCCTGCTCTGATAGCTCAGCATAGCATGGAGATGATCTTGGATTCTTCAAGGTCTTTCCAATAAAACATGGTAGAAAGGCTTTGAGTGTGAGTCCAGTTGATGGATTGTGTATGTAATCAAAGGCTAGCCCAATTATATTTGAAGAAGATTATGAGTAAAAGTTTGGGCCCTTTTGGCCTCAGACACTTAACACTAACTAGCTGTGTGACCCTGGGCAAGTCATTTAACCCCAATTACTTCACCTAAAAAAAAGTTTGGGCCTTTTAGTAAAAAATCTCTAGGTCATAGAAATGTATAGAGTGAAGTATAGAAGCAGAGAGAAAATGGCAAAGAGAAACTAGGAAGGTGCCTGAGCTTTCCTGAATTTCCCTCAGATACAACATTAAATCAAGCCTCTAAACAGATTCTGGAGCTACATAACTTAGAAAAAGACAGAAAGACACAATCTTCCAACTTGAGATAATTTAGAAGACTTCAGAAAAGGTCCATCTCACTCGGCTGACAGGGGAGCATAGTACTGCATAGCTCAGAGGAGGATCTGGGCAATTTAGCAGAAGGCTCTTGACCACAACACAGATCAGCAGCTGAGGCCCCTTGGTCCTGGCTCTGAAGGCTGGTAACACAGAAGTAAAGTTGTGAGACCTACCATCCCTGGCTGAGAGGGCATACTGCCAGCTGAAAACCACCTATAGGATAGGCATGACTAGGCCAAGTCATCCCAGTGCAGGGAGCAAGCCTAGGGCAGTAAGGAATCTGCAAGCCACAAAGCCCTTAGAGCAGAAAGTCAATGACCAGGCCCCTATTCCCCAGCACAAGAAACTTGATACAGTGGCCCCTGTGACTCAGGAACAGACTTCAATTTTAAAAGTCAGTAATAGTCTAAAATATGAGTAAGAAACAGAAAAGGAACTTTACCATTGATAGCTTCTATGGTGACAGAAAAAACAAAAAAACAAACTCAGATGAGGACAATACTGTCAAAATGCCTACATGTGAAGCCTTAAGTGGGAAGATGAATTAGTCTCAAGACCAAAAACCCTTCTTTGAAGAGAGCAAAAAGGATTTTAAAAATCAATTGAGGGGGCAGCTAGGTGGCACAGTGGATAAAGCACCGGCCCTGGATCCAGGAGTACCTGAATTAGAATCCGGCCTCAGACACTTGACACTTACTAGCTGTGTGACCCTGGGCAAGTCACTTAACCCCCATTGCCCTCCGAAAAAACAAAAAAACAAAACAAAACAAAAAATCAATTGAGAGATATAGAGGGGAAAATTGGGAGAGAAATGAAAGCTACACAAGAAAATTATGAAAAAAGAGACAACAGCTTGGAAAAGGAAACACAAAGAATCAACAGGTTGGAAAAGAAAGCGCAAAGATTGACTGAAGAAAACAATTCCTTAAAAATTTCATTTGGCCAAATGGAAAAGGAGATGCAAAAGCTTCCTGAAGAAAACAATGACTTCAAAATTGGAATTAGGCAGATGGAAGCTAATTACTCCACGAGACACAAGAAATCAGTCAAACAGAATCAAAGAATGAAAAAATAGAAGAAGATATGAAATACCTCATCAGAAAGACAACTGACCTGGAAAACAGATCCAGGAGAGATATTGGGCTACCTGAAAGCCATGATCAAAAAAAAGGAATTATCAAGGAAAACTGCCCTGATATTATAGAATCAAAGGACAAAATAGTCATTGAAAGAATCCACTGATCACCTCCTGGAAAAGATCCCAAAAGGAAAACTCCAAGGAACATTGTAGCCAAATTTCAGAATTATCAGGAGAAAAATTGAAAGCAGCCAGAAAGAAACAATTTAAATATTATAGAGCAAGAGTCAGGATTACAAAGGACCTGGCAGCTTTAACATTAAAGGAATGGAGAGCTTGGAATATGCTATGGACAAAGGAGCTTGGATTGCAACCAAGAATCAACTGCCCAGCAAAATTGATCATCATCGTTCAGAGAAAAAGATGGACATTCAATGAAATAGGGAACTTTCAAGGTTTCCTGATGAAAAGACCAGAACTGAACAGAAAATTTGATCTTCAAATACAAAAGTGAGGTACAAAACAGCTGGAATGTGTTTCTGTGGAGGCGATATGCACACCAATAAAATCATGGTGATTCTGAGGTAATTCTTGAATTATAAGACTGAATCCTGGAACTTTTTGTATCTATATATTTATAATGGATTTCTTTCTCTCTCTGCATTGAACCTTGCATATTTAGAGATGGCGCTATTGACCATGATTCTCAAAGTCTATGTAAGTGTGGTCCAGATATTAAACACTGCTCAGACACTGGTCCTTCACTGTTGGGATCAATGTCTCTTTCATCTCAATCTGCCCAGTGACATCTCTGCAGATCGAAGCACTTCATTTCTTATTTAATGGGAAGCAATATAGCAAAGAGAAAGATGTGGCCTATGGCAGTCATTGAATCCTTGAATCCTTAGAATTCTGACTAATAGCAAAGTCAATACCAACTCTAGACTTTAGGGGAGGTGGGTATTCATAGAACAGCATTTGTTTCCTAGTGTATATCTAGTAAATGTGCTACTTTGTTAATTAAATTTCTCATTTGGCTTATAACATACTCCATTATGGGAACTAGGAGTAGGCAATGTAGTCAGCTTCTTAGGAAAGAACATGCAAAAGGGTATAGATAGGAGTAGGAGTACTAAGGATCATTTGAATAACAACATTTTTAATGTTAGAGAAGTCTAACCTCCATAGAGGACAATTATTTACTTTGCACTATGTTGTTGACTATTATAATAGTGAAGTTCCAAAACCTCCAACTGACAGGAATATACAAAGGATGCCATTTTCAAACTTTTCCTGGCAAACAGAAAGGTCCTTTATCCTGAGTCTTGGATGCAAAGTGACCTCTATAACTCTAATGAGAAAAGGTAACTAGTATATCAAGGAATGCACTGGCCCAATTTCATTTTTGTCATCTGTAAAATACAGTGAATGTACAAAATTTTCAAAAAATTTCTTCTAGCTCTAAATTTCAATACAGATTTTAGACACAGAAAGTTCCCAAATACCATATTGTATTTTTTAATGATTCAGGGATGCATCATAGTTCCCCTTATTAAATAAGAATCATTGTAGAATACTTAGAAGAATCATTCAAAGATCATCTTGCCAAGTTCCACACGTTGAGGCAGCACTACAACCTGCCTCCACAGTGGAACCCAAGAATAATAGAAAGATAGCAAGGTGCTGAATGCAGCCTAGTCCCTACTCAGGTGGTATCTACCAGCTGGGACCTGAATGAGAAAAAGAGTCTAGTCAACTGTCTTTTCTTTTCCTTCCTTTGAAAGCTGAACAGATATCTGGCTATAAAGCTAGCCAGAGGCTACAGACTCCCAGAGCAGGACAATGAAAAGAAATGAACAGCATATGAACTCTTACAAAAGAGAGTCCCAGCTTCCAAGTGCTTGTGGTTTTCTGTTGGCCCTAATACCCTTTCTCCATCAGAGCCCTTTACTCTAACTCACTGTTTTTTTCATGGCCCACTTCCCATTGGACAAATCACCATTTCCCCGGTATTCTAACCACTTACTAGCCCATATAAACAGAAATGAGGAGGGTGAGAGGGTAGCCACTTTCCCACAGTTCTGCCAGTCACATGTGTTTAGTGTATGCACTCTCTCCATAATGGAAAAGGCCATTTCTATCAGAACCATGGGTTAATGTATTTCCTTCCTTTATTCCCCACCCCCACACACTAACCAGCCCCTCTAGGGGAAAAGCTTTTATCTTATCAGAGCCCCATGCTTTTTGGATAATGTAGTGATGTTTTATTGTTGTTGCTAATATGCACATATGGCCATAGATGGAAGAATAGCAATAGAGGCCTACTACAGGTCTACCCTCTCCAACACATGTATGTTGCCCAGAGTAAACAGTGTCTTCCCCTAAGCAGCTGCAAAAGAAAAGGTCTGGAATGCTGCAGCTAGTTCCAAGAGAAAGAAGTTGAAATACATTCACTTTTACTTTCAAATCATTTTTTAAAGTCTTCCCTTAACTCCACTGTGACTAAAATGGCTATACCCCAGTTTGCCAGAAATATAAGATGAGCTTCAGTCATTCTGAGTTTAAGAAGGTGACAAACTGTTAACAAATGGAATGTGAAGGCTTAATAATGAGTCCCCAGTAGAATTAGCATGGAAAATATGTTTTTCTGGTTAAATCTTTGTCTCAGCTACTCCTCCACTCATGTCAACTGTACCTCATAGAAGAAAAAACTTTGACCAGAGCACTAATCCATATTTATTCTATACTGTTATATTGTGTTGAAAGCAACCCAATTTACTAATCACTTGTTCCATTCTCACAGGCCTAATACCATTTTCATCACACAGTCAGGACAATTACTTTTTCAGGGGCTCTGAATCAGAGTTGGATGGCCTCATAAACCACCTATTTCTACCCATCTCCTCAAATGCATCCTTTCTTGGTCCTGTGTTAAAGGGAAGAAAGATAAAATGAGCAGACCATGTAGAATATAACCTCTTTGCATATGAATGTTATTTTTAAATCATTAAGTTTACTACATTGCCAAACACTGGTTTTATCCTTTTTGTTCCTGAAAATACCTCATTGCACAAAAGTCGAACATTCTGATTGTTGAGAATTAGCAGCTATTTTGAAAACACAATGGAAAAATCTAAATGGGATGACAAAGTATACTTTAGACAGCTTTTTCCAGATCCAAAGAAATTCAGTTCTTTCAAATAAAGTAAAAAGATCTTAGAGTACAGCGACTTGCCAAAATTATCTAAAAGGTTTCCTCCTACTGCCCATAATTTTTGGGAAAAGGAAATGGTAAAGGGGTGAAAGGAGATGCCATTTAGCTGTGGAGACAATAGGACACAGGGAAGGACGTAACAATCGAATCCCCTGCCAATCTCCAAAGGTAATATTACACCTTGCTGTAGAGATGATGATGATGGCCCTTAGACTACAACACTGTGAGCAAAACATTTCCATAATAGCTTAATGAGGTGAACAGTGCTGGTCATTTGGCAGTCCTGGCCAGGGTGCTTATTGTTTCTTATCTGTAAACTAGAAGTGAGTGTCTCTGAAAGGAATTTTATCATCAGAAGGATCAGATTGTTTCTTAAGTTGTGGATACAAAGTAAAACCCATTCATTATCTTTAAGGAGCCAAGAAAAGAAAATGTTATAAGTAGGAACCTTAAAAGATGAATGTGAAAGGCTCAAGTGTCATAAATGTGCTCCATGTGCCAGAAGAGTCTGACCTTTCCATTTTGACTAGATCATATCTAATGGAAGCACATTTGGCCTTTCTTTGCTTCTCTTGCTAGGATATTCCAATCAAACCATTTCAATAGAAATTAAATCTTGCACCAGCACCATTATCTCCTTTGGCAGCTCATATTAACAACACTGAATGACAGATATGTACAAAGAACATGACTGGTATGATGTCATCTGGAAAAGTTACTGCCCACCAAAATGATATTAACCTCATACACTAGGATTTCTAGTTTATTTGTTTAGTTTTTTCCTGGCATCTCTAAATCTAGAAATGCTGACAATAACAGGAATCCACCTTTTAATTATGGCCATGGCTAGCATGAACTTTGGACTCTGTGCCTTTCTTTACACTTTGCGGGGACTGGTTTTTCAGATGCTCTCTTCTCTTTGATGAAAGGTAATAAGCTGACTATCCTGGGAAAAAATGAGAGCTAATATCACTGAAGCATCATCAGCTGCTTCCCTCCTCACAAGAAGGTAATAGGTGGAAGCTGAAAGAAGGAAACAAGAAAAAAAAAGTATTCCTTACCAGCAGGACAAGGCAGAATGAGGATCAGGGAAATGGATTTGCAGAAAATCCTTTATCTATCATATATGTCACACAGCTACCTTTGTACTGTTAACCAGAAAGTCAAGCTACAGAACTTAACTGTGTTGAACTATTTTTGATTTTTCTCATTGGCAGATAGAAGCCCTTCCCCTGGTTTTTGACTATCACATACACTAGATCCTGCCATCACTCACAAATGCTCACACACTCTGAATTTCTCTTATATTAGCAGTCTATTTATTGTCTTTCCACCTCTTTCTCTGCAGTGCAATCCTAACCCTTGTCGACATACATTATCTCCAGTCTCTCAGTTCTTTCTCTGACCATCACCTCTGCACTGGCTATATTCCCCTGCCTTCTGTAATTTGAACCATGATGCACCAGCTCAACTCTACAGAGTCCTAACCTCTCAAGATACTTGAACCTTTATCCTATGACTGATCTTGCCTTATCAGGCCTAAGACTTGGATTACTTCCAACATCAGCTTCCTTTGCTCCTACTCACATGAACTACTCATGAAACCAAGGTGACTGGGTCCACAACAAATTTATACAATTTAATCTCACCTTGGCCCTTGCTGTAGGTTGGCAATTCTTTTATGTCTTCTCAATTGACTTACTATTCACCACAAAAGATTTCCCAAACCTTTTTATCCCTCCTCAAACCTTTCATTCCCTCTCCCTACTCTCTCAGTTGAGAACTTTTATCTCATATTTCACTGAAAAAAATTACTTCATTCACCAAGAATTCCCTCTTTTTTCAGCCTACTTCTCACCTCATACCATTGTGATGCTTTCTGTTATCTCCTGCTTCATTCCTGTGTCATATGAAGGTAGTTCTTTGCCATAGCAAGGAGAATCCCTCTTGGATGGGCAAATGATCCTGTTCCATTTAGATTTCTCCAAGACATTGCTTTCATTCTCTATCATTCCCACTCTCTCTGGATTGGGTGCTCACTTATCTTCAATTTCTCCCCTCTACTGGTTACTTCCCTACTGATTATGAATATGTACATATCTCTCCTATTTTCAAAAATCCCTCTCTTGATCCATTCATCCCTGTTTGTTCTCACCTTACCTTTCTCCTCCCTTTTGTGATGATGCTCCTTGGGAAAGCTGACTAATGGATGCCTCCATTTATTTTCCTCTCATTCTCTTCTTAACTCTATAGAGTCTTCCTTCCAACTTCATCTTTATACCAACACTAATCTCTCCAAAATTAATAATGATCTCTTACTTTCCAAATCTATGTCCTTTTCTCTCTCTCTCTCTCTCTCTCTCTCTCTTTCTCTCTCTCTCTCTCTCTCTCTCTCTCTCTCTCTCTTTTTTGCAGGGCAATGGGGGTTAAGAGACTTGTCCATGGTCACACAGCTAGTAAGTGTCAAGTGTTTGAGGCTGGATTTGAACTCAGGTCCTCCTGAATCCAGGGCCAATGCTCTATCTACTGCACCACCTAGCTGCCCCCGCTATGTCCTTTTCTCAACCCTTATTATTCAACTTCTCTACAAACTTTGATACTACAGATCACCCTTGTCTCCCTGATAATCTCTTTGCCCTACTACTCTGTCTTAATTCTCCTCCCACCTATCTGACTGTTCCTCCTCAGTCCCCTTTGCTGAATCTTTACGCAAGTCATGCATTCTGATGGTAGATATCTCCCCCAGGCTCACTTCTAGGCCATCTTTTCTTCTTCTGCAATATTCTCTCACTTGATGATCTCATCAGCTTCCATGGATTCAATTATCATGTCTAAGAAGATGATTCTCAAATCTATTTATCCAGTCCTAACCTGTTCAACATTTCCAATGGCCTATTGAACATTTACAACTGGATGACACAAGAATATTATAGAAAAAGTTAGGAAGATAAAACAATTTGAGCAGGGTGGGGGGGATATGAGTTGAATTTTAGACATGTTAAGTTTTACTTTCAGTGTTACCACCATCCTCCCAGTCACCAAGACTTGCAATATAAATGGTATACTTGACTCCTGACTCCTTCTCACATATACCCTCCTATCCTGTTGCCAAGTTCCATTGATTTTTACCATTCTAACATCTCTCTTATGTACCATTTTCTTTCATCTGACACTTACACTACTCATCTCAAGTCCAGACTATTAAAATAGCCTTTTAATTGGTATCCCTGCTTCAAGTCTCTCCCCACTCTATTCCATCCTCCATTTAGCTCCTAAATTGGTCATCTTAAAGTGCAGGTCAGTCACTCCCTTATTCAATAAATTCCAATGACTCCCTATTACCTCTGAATTAAATACGTATTTTTTTATTTGGCATTCTATAAGGCACTTATAACCTTTCTACCTTCCAGTCTTTTATACCTTACTTTCCAGCTGACACTAATCTCCTTGCCATAACTTACAAAAGACAATCCAGCTTCCAGCTTCTAGCTGACTAGATGTGTCCATGCCTGAAATTCTCTTCTTCATTATCTCTGCCTCCTACCCTC
Source organism: Dromiciops gliroides (assembly GCF_019393635.1). NCBI lineage: Eukaryota > Metazoa > Chordata > Mammalia > Microbiotheria > Microbiotheriidae > Dromiciops > Dromiciops gliroides. Next base: position 579,555,925 of record NC_057862.1, read on the forward strand.
TTTGGCTTCTTTCATATCCAAGGTAAAATCTTACCTCTGAGACCCTTGGTTGTACATAGTTGTTTGCCTCTGGTCTCTCCCATTAGATTGGGAGCTCTTTAAGAGCAAGGAGTATTTTGGGCCTTTCTTTATATCTCCAGTGCTTACCACAGTACCCAGAATATATTTGGTACTTAGCAAATATTTTTTGACAACCCATTAAAGTCTGCTTGTAGTATTGTGTGCCTTTTTCTCTTTTCATCTGAGGGTAAAAGTATCCTTTCTCTTTGAGCACGTCCTGTCCCTTACCCTTTGCACCAGGAGTTTTTAACCTAGAGTCCATAATCAAGGGTTCCATGAATTTGGATGGGAAGGAAAAATTACATCTTTATGTATGCTAACCTTTGGCTAAAATCTGTCATTTGCTTTCATGGGGAAGATAGACAATAAACATTCTGAGAAGGGTCCATTGTCTTTATCAGTCAGTAAAATGTATCTGTGACACGTAAAAGGGTCAAGAACTCTTGCTCTTGACATTGCCTCTTATTTTTTTTTTTTTTTGCGGGGCAATGGGGGTTAAGTGACTTGCCCAGGGTCACACAGCTAGTAAGTGTCAAGTGTCTGAAGCCGGATTTGAACTCAGGTCCTCCTGAATCCAGGGCCGGTGTTTTATCCACTGTGCCACCTAGCTGCCCCGCCTCTTATTTTTAAGGTAAAGTAGCTATTGGCTCCATCTTTCCTTTGAAGTTCTCTATAGAAAATACTTGGAGGAGGGCAGCTAGGTGGCACAATGGATAAGGCACTAGCCTTGGATTCAGGAGGACCTGAGTTCAAACCCAGCCTGAGACACTTACTAGCTGTGTGACCCTGGGCAAGTCACTTAAACCCCATTACCCTGCAAAAAAACCCAAAAACAACAAAAACAAAAACAAAACAAACAAAAAAAACAACAAGAAAATACTTGGAGAAAAATAGAAAGGAAAATTAATTCATTACATTAGTCAAGATTACTCAGTTTTTATTTTCTGGTCTGTGTACTATTGTAAATTTAAATTAGTAGTAGAAATTTGGCTAATCCTTGAAGAAGAGTGAATACAAGACTTATTTACACTTACTAGGTTAAAATGATAACTTGTCCATGGCATCATTTTGAAACTGGGCACATCTCCCAAGACTTCAGGCATCAAGGTAGTGTATTTTCTCCACTGAAAGGAATCACATTTCAACATCCATATATCCATACACACATAAAACATATTCATGCACATCTCTTCTGCCATATTCCAAATACAGTAGTATAATTAAGTACTATGTTATCCTTGCTTTTGCAGAAGTACACAGAACAGCAATAATTTTATTCATGTAGAAATTTTATTCATCCCTTCCTACATCCCTACCTAGGGAACAAAGTCACATTTATCTCACTATAATAGCCTTATTGTATGTACATGTGTCAGTTGACAAGTATTAATTAAGCACCTTTCATGTACCAGACAGTGTACTAAGTACTAAGGATTCAAAGAAAAAGGAAAACAACACAGCCCTTGTCCTCAAGAAGCTCACAGTCTAAGAGGAGTGGGGATCTCATAAAACAGTTATGTACAACCAAGATGTATACAGGATAAAATGAGGTAATTTATTGAAGAAAGGCATTGGGTACTGAAGGGTAAAGGGATAGAATTCTTGTAGAAGATGTGATTTTTAGCTAGAAGCCAGGGAAGTGAGCAGGTGGAGAATAGGAAGGAGAGAATGCCAGGAATGGAGGTCAGCTAGTGAAAATGCTCAGTCAAGAGAGGTAGAGTCATGTTCAAGGAATAGCAAGTAAGCCAGTGTTACTGGCTCATAGAGTTTGTGGAAGGGGTGGAATAAAGTATAAGAAGCTTGGAAAAGTAAGAAGGGGCCAGGTTAAGAAGGGCCCTGACTGCCAAACAAAGAAAAAGACAAAAACTAGAAGGGGAGAGAGAGAGAGAAAAAAAAAATTAAATAATTCTTCATAGAAGTAACCAATAAGTCAAAGGTGTTTCCACAAGGCTAACAAGTCACTTTTGAATTGTTGTCTCTATCTTGACATTGTGTTCCACTCAACCAAAGTCTGCCTTCAGGATTTGTGAATATTATCACCAAAGTGCAGATTCTATTTCCTAAATTTGACCTCAAACACTGAAGCTTAGTCTCTCCAACATAAAACCAACAACATTTATCTAGAAACACTTTTGTAAAACAATTGTTGCCTTTCCACCTAGAGTAAACCATATAGTGTATTCCTCACTTTATGGACAAAGGCTAGATTTCATCTTTCTTTTTTAAATTTCCTACAGTACAACACATATAGTATGTGCTTCGTAGAGATTGATGTAAGAATGACAATTTTCAGTTAATCACAGTCTTAGAAAAGGGGACTCAGAAGTCATTTAATTCCCTCCACTTCCCAAGCCATGAATTCCATTTGCATTATGCTGTAAAAGTGGTCATCCAAACTCTGTTTGAATACCTTTAGTAACAAAGAACTCATTGCTCCTTAATGTAATCCATTACATTTTTAAATAGATTTTGTTATTAGGAATTTTTAAAGGATTGAAATGAAATCTACTTTGCTATAACTTCTATATATCAGAGTCATCAGAAGTCTTAAGGCAAGAGGGGAGCATCCAACAACAGCAGCTTCTGAAACAAAACCCAGACTTGTCAAATAACAAATAAAGCATAAAGGAGAGCCAACCTCCACCAGCCCTGTGTAGCTTCACCAAAACTCATTAGCAGCTGGCAATGGCACAACCCTGAGGTGCCAGCAATGGATCAACTGTGGAAACAATGAAGTTTTTCTTTCAGGTCAGGAAGACACAACTAAATTACCATTGCAAATGAACTTGCTTCCTAAACCACAAAGTTAAATCAGGAAACACTGAGGCATACCAGCCAATGGCAGCCAAGTCTGGCATAAGCCAGACTTATGCCACTTGTGATTTTTGTCCCTCTGAATACCAACTGCTGAGTTTATTATACTAGCCTCTTAATAATTCTTTCTACCTCCATTCTTCCCCCATTCCCTCCATATAATCCATCTTTCACATGGATTAAACAGATTCGTCTTCCTTATGTGGATCTTGTCATGCCACTCCTCTATTGGAAATCCCCCAATGGCTCCATCCTGCCATCCAGATGTCTTAGTTGAAAGTTCTACATGCTTTTGCCACCCTACTTTTCCAAATTTATCTCAAACTACTCGTCTCCTCATGTTGATTCCATAATGCAACCAAACTATACTATCTTACTGTGCCTTCTAAATTGTCTTTCATTTTGTTGCCTCTGTTTCTTTCCTTTTCCTACATTGTCACTTAGGGCTGGAATGCACTATCCATACTTACTCCCAAGTTGCTGAATTCTTACCCATCATTTAAAGTCTAAGTCAAATGTCACTTCCTCCATGATGTCTTCCCTAAGGCTCTGGTTGGTAATGATGGTTCCCAGCCCCTAAACTTTGTGTATTTCTGTATTGCTTGTAGTACTTTATATTATGAATCATTCTGTGTTTGTGTGCACTTCATATCTTCCTACTAGTGTCTACATGGTTAAGGTCCAGATCCTATGTAAACATTGTACATTTCTGTATATTTAGCATTGTTTACTATGCACAGAAGTAACTAAAAACACTGTTGAATTTTCATTTTAAGTAGTTTAATGAATTAATTAAATATTCTAGGCATCATTGTGATCTCATATATTTTCATGTGACTCAAGACTTATTACTATTGTTCTCCTGTCACAGGAAAATGCCATGGCATCAATACTGCTGCATCAGTTTGCTCAGTAAGAGCAGAGAATAAAGATGGCATGGCCTGAGATACAACTGGGCCATAGATAGAAGGTGGCAAAGAGATAGTAAAGTCGGTAGTAGGGGAATTGACATCCACATGCACTTCAATCTATTGACTCTGACCTTCTTGTTCTTCCATATACAAAACACTCCATCTCTTGGTTTCTGGAATTTTCTCTAGCTGTCCCCCTGGAATGCTTTCCTTCCCCATCTCCACCTCCTGATTCCTTGGATTTCTTAAAGTCCCCCCTAAACCCCACCTTCTATAGGAAACATTTCCCAATTCCTCTTAGTTTTAGTGCCTTTATGGCAGCTAGATGGTGCAGTGGATAGAGTACTGGCCTTGGAGTCAGGAAGACCATAGTTCAAATCTGACCTCAGACACTTGACATTTACTAGTTGTGTGACTGGGCAAGTCAGTTAACCCGTATTGCCTAACCAAAAACATACAAACAAAAAAATAGTGCCTTCCTTCTATTGATTATTTCCAATTTATGCAAATACCTTGAACATCATTTCGAGTTCCTAGTTTTTAAAGTGATACAAAGCTCCATCCCCAAGTTATTGCTTTCCAGGCATGCCTGGAAGTTCTGTAACCATATTACTCCACATGGGAAGTATGATTATTCTTCTTTTTATAATCACATACTGCAACAGACACAGGGTATTATTTGATATGGGATAGAGGGATCCTTCTCTTACCACAAGCCCATGTACTTTCCAACAAGACATGTGCCCATCATAATTCCAGGACTAAATTAATTAATGAATGAATTAAGATGTATATGTAGGTATATGTGTATTTATATGTATGTATATGTATATATGTAGAGAAAGTTCAAAAACTATTGAGGAGTTGATTGATTTTAGGAAATTATTCAGAAATTATCCTAATGGATATTTCATATTGCATATCCATTATATATAAAATATACATAATACATAATAAGTATATGTAATACATATGTTGTACTGCATTTTCATTGTTTTAGATGTAAATTTTAAAGATGTATATATGTATGCATGTATGTATGTACAATATAAATAATTTGCACCTTAAAACATTTTGGTCACATTAAAGCAACACTAGACTTTCTCTGCATAGACCTGGAGGTCAGAACTAGAAATGTTGGATAGAAACTGAAAAAAGGTACATTAAAACTTGATGTGAGTAAAAACTTTAAAATTAGAGCTATTCCAAAGTAACATGGACATCCCCAGGAAGTGACTCACACCTCCTTATCAGAGGTCTCCCAGCTAAGGTATAATGACTATTTGTCAGGTCGGTTGGAGAGGTGGGGTTGTTGTGATATACATTGAAGTGGCCTCTGAGGTGATTTCTTATTCCAGGATTCTGGGAAATTTCTTTAAAACTGTGGGCACTGGGTTATTCAACAGGTTCAGATTTGACTGACTGGCACTTTCTGCTTACAGTGGTAGAGTACATTCTATGCTCTAAACCAGCTCCATCTCCCCAGAGGTTTCTCTACAGAACCATTTAGATTTACATTAAAAGTGGTTTAGCTTACGTACACTGTATTGTTTGACAAAAAAGATTGATGTTCAATTATAATTAAGTTTCCCTATAAATGACATCATTCAAAGAGGCATGAGCACTTCCATATAACCTTTCTTCTGTGTTTTGTTTCTATAAGATATTCTAGGTTATATGCAGACTCGGGTGATTTTTCTCTGTCTTCTTTTTAGTGGAGAGATTGGTATTCTCTGGATGCAACTCAAATACATCTGAACTTCTATGTATAGGTGGAGGGTAAGTTGGGGGAAAGAAGTGATTGCTATTTGACTCCCCAGTTAGCACCGGTGATTTATGTTTGGGGAATTGTTAGAGGGTACAAAGATATCCAAGATGAGCAAGCTGAGGAAAAGAATATTAAAGTTATCGAGCTGTATAATGGACTCAGTTCATCTGGTCATTCTCCACTAGCATGGCATATGCCTTGAACAGGAGAAAGATCTGGGTTCAAATCCTGCCTCAGGTAAGTGATGACTAGCTGTGTGACTCTGGCAGTCAGTTAACTTCTCTAGCTCTCAGGTTCCTCATCTGAAAGTGAACAATGAGAGGACTGAATCTGATGAACTCTTGAGGTCTGTCCAACTTAAGTCTGTGATTCATGATGTATAGTCTAGTCTTCATCCTTCCTTCACCAGACTTTTCAAGGATTCTAATCAATTCAATGTTTATTAGCTTCATACAGGTCCTCCCAAATTCAGGGTCAGTGATCTATCCACTTTGTCACCTAGCTACTCCTCAGACCCTTACTAGCTATGCCTTTCAACTTATGGGGCCATATCCAGTCATTCTGATATATGTCTTGCCACTAGAGCCAGATGGCTCTGAAGGAGAGAGTGAGGTTGGTGACCTTGCCCAGCCCTACCTCACTTAAATCCAATTCAGTGCAAGTCATGATAGCACCCCAATGTCATGGTCCTTTTCAAGAATGAAGGACAAAAAAACAACAGCATATCATCTGTTAAGTATATTTCTAGGGACTATCGTTACAAAAAAGAAAAGAAAACAGTCTCTTCATTCAAAGAGCTTACATACTATTAGGAAAAAATTATATGTACAGAGAAAATTGACGCAAGTTTAACATAAATGATATAATGGTGCATATATGTAATTTATACTATATATAAATAACAATAGCCAGTATTGTCATATATGTTCCTTTCATTTTATCTTTTACATATTTTATTCCCCCCAATTAAATTGTATAGTATGTCTCTTCCACCATTTCTTTATTCTACATTAACTCAAAAATGTTATGTACTATATACAGGTATTACAATCAGTGTCCCATGGGAGACAAAGAAGTATATGGTGGCTCCACTTGATCCTGAGGAGAATAATAAGAGGGAGAAAACAAGAACATATAAAGCTCCAAAAGAAGTATGGTGGGGGAAGCTAGGTGGTGCAGTGGATAAAGCGCTGGCCCTGGATTCAGGAGAACCTGAGTTCAAATCTAGCCTCAGACACTTAACACTTGCTAGCTGTGTGACCCTGGGAAAGTCACTTAATCCTCATTGCCCCGCAAAACACACACACACACACACACACACACACACACACATACACACACACAAGTATGGTGTAGTATAAAATGTGTAGGATTTGAAGTCACAAGATATGGGTTTGAATTCTTACTGTTACACTTATACTCTTTGAGAACTCCAATTTTCTCATCTATAAAATAAGAACAATGACATTATTTTGACTGTTTCTAACTCTTGACATATATTTAGTCTAGCCTCATTGTCATTGTGTGAAGTAGGCCAATATTATTAGTCTTGTTTTATACTGGAATAATGAAACCAAAGGGGAAAAATCATATGACTACAAACAAACCTACAGATACTGGCAAGCAGGGCCTGTTGGTTGCATTCAACATTTATTCAATTCAGCAAATGTATTAAGTGCCTGCCTTATGAGTGGAAGTGTGGCAGGGGAAGTTAGGAAGACCTGACTTCAAGAAATGCCTTTGATTCTATGTGACCATAGCCAAAGCTTTTAACATCTCTGAGATTCAGTCAATTCTCTACTACTTTTCTACTAGATTTTGGAAGAATTGCTATCTTTGGATAGCAAGGATTTGGTGGAGGAAGTTCCCAAATAACCACATCAACAAAATCATAGAAATCTTTAAGTCACATATGAGAAGCAGTGAGTCATAGATTTAGAGCTATAAGAGACTTTAAAAGTCCAATGTCCACATTTGCAGATGAGGAAACTGAGATTCAGAGAGGTTAAATGCTCAAGGAGATAATATATGCAAAACCAGGATCTGAAAGCAAGGCCTCCTATTGCAAGGCTAATATGCCTTTCATTGTAATATGATGCCTCCTCTGATAAAGAATGAGTGCATGGAATATCTCTAAAAAGATCTGATCCATTAGACTCTATCTATCTATCTATACACATACATACACATATATGTTCATAGCAAATTGATATAAATATACGTAGGTACACCTATATGCACATATGTACAACGTGTATGTGTGTATACATATATATATGCACACATACATATGTGTGTACATATACACTCACAAGAGCTATTCTCCAATGGACTTCCTCCAGTGATCAAATGCTGTAAATAAGTAGTTTTCAAAAGAGGAAATGAAAACCAACAACACTAAGAGGAATGTAAATTAATATAACTATTAGGTTTTGCTTCATATCAGATTGGCAAAGATGAAAGAAGACAAAAATGATTAATGTCAGAGGAACTGTGGGAAAATAAGTAAGCTAATGCATTGCTAATTATGAACTCTTACTATTCTGGACTAACAGTAAAATGTCAGTAATTGTAAATACTTTATAAAAAGACTTCATATATCAAATATATAGAGAATTTTTCAAATTTATATAAGAATATGAATCATTTATAAGAATATGAGTCATTTCCCAATTGATAAATGGTCAAAGGATATGAACAGGCAATATTTGGAAGAAATCAACCCTAGAAGAAATCAAATCTAGATCTACATCTACATCTACATCTTGATATTGATATTTATTGTTATACTTAGAATTATACATAGTCATATATACATAGTTATATGACAAAATCACTAAATCGCTATTGATTAGAGAAGTACAAATTAAAACAACTCTGAAATATCATCTCATGCATTAGGTTGACTAAAGTAATAGAAGAGGAAAATGGCATATAATTATGATGGAATACTATTGTGCTATAAGAACCAATTAACAGGTAGATTTTAAGGGAAAAAAACACGGAAAGACTTGCATGAAATAATCAGAACCAAGATAACATTGTTTAAAGTAATGGAAAAACTGTTGAAAGAGTAACTGTGAATGACTAAGCTATTCTGAGTAATATAAACAGTAAAATCAACAATGAAGGACTGATGAAGGAAAATAAGGAAAATCTCCACATAAAGAACTGATATATGGAACTACAAATCCATCTATATTAAATCTACATACAGAAACATCTGTATCAAATGTTGGCCTTCTCTAACACAAAGCTGGGAGAGAAGGAGACAAGTCAAAACTAAAAATGGGTAAAAAAATTTTTTTCCAAAAAAAAAGAAAATAAGCATGTTAATTAATGCTTTGCTGGTGGAGCTATAAAAGTTTACTATTTTAGAACAACACTAAAAAATACTAAAAATATTCAGACCTTCCTTTGCCCTCTAAGAATTACATAGATGGACACATATGTAATATATATACATATCACAATGCACATGTGCACACATGCATTGATATATGTATTGTATGTATTATGTGTGTACATTGTAGCTACTGTATAATATTACATATGAATTATATTATGTATTATATATATGCATCTATAATAATATATTAATCTGAGCAAATATATGATTCATGAATGCAGGAAGTACTTGTGAACCCCTATAGGTTGGCACTTTCTCCACAAACTACAGTTTTAGAGAGTCACCTATGGCTCTGGGAGATTAGACCACTTGCTAAGGGCCACACAGCCAGCAAATGGCACAGTCAGAATTTGAACCCAAGACTTCTTGACTGTGGAATCAACTTTGTCACCACACTATTCTGTCCCCCACAACCGTGAAATAATGACTTCATCTTTAATTAACCTAAAAAGAATCCTCTCTTCTGAAATTTTCTGTAACTCAGTTCAGAGAAACCTGGTCCATCTAATCTAGCTAATATTCACTATTACTTCATTGGAGAGTTCATTTTAACATGAACTTAAAAGAAAAAGAAAATCAAGGAGAGAGAAGGAGGAAATATGTTTTCTCTCCTTAAAAAGGAAATAATTTTAATGGGATTCCAAATGGTTTTGTACCTATACTTAATTTATTTCCCTAAAGATTCTAATTTTTTTTTCTAATCCTGATGTGTTTCCTAGTGGGGGCAAAAATACACATTTGATTTCCAATAATAATTAATTCCACTATTTTTTTTTTGTTTTCCTGCACTCTGTGTCCACTGTTTCTTATGGCCTATACTACTTATGTGTATCCAAACAGCAGATACTGCTGTGAAATGATGCTCAAAACCCAGCTCATCAGTCATTTTCCAGAAATCTTAATGCATTCTGGGAACTTTGGGATGCCTTTATTGACATATATTTAACTTTTGCTTTCCACACAAGGAATAAAATGTCCCTGTGGAAGTATTTTACATCTCTCTGTCTATTATAGATGAGAGTATGTGTTTAATCCAAGTTTAGAACCCTCTAAAATGCTGTAGGTTTAGAGTTTCAAACCAGCTTGAGTCTTTTGGTGTTCGGGTTTGTTTGTTCTTGGCAAGGCTCAAAAAGCTTTAAAAGGCTCAAAAGATTTCTTGGACATAGCGCTTTAAAAAAAAAAAAGTATTTTGATGAGTAAAGCATAAATGAACCAGAAACATATGGATTAAATTTCCCTCAAAATGCACATGGGTTTAACAATTAATGGAAAAAGTGCTTCTAACATGCACTTTGGGTTTTATCAAACCCCAAATATTTGAAAACTAGTTTAATATGTTGAGGGAACCCAAACTCTCACTTGCTTCAGCCACTCAAATCTCCATTGATATTGAATCAGAAGCAGGACAGACGAAGCAAACAGAAAGTAGAGACTGAATATATTCAATGGATGAGAAAACATAATAATGAAGTTTATCTCTCTTTGCATTTGTTTTATAAAATTCTTCTATTTAGGATTTTTAAACATACTTTAACTATGTTCTTACTCAGCATATTCAGTTTTGAATGAATTTGTTGATTGTGGCTGAAAAAATGGGAAAAATGAATGAAATTCTTTGAGATGCCTGTATGTCATGAACTTTCCTAAGTTATTTGCAAATGTTTCTGCCAGTATCAATAGATCTTTGAAATTTCCGGATGGAAGGCATTAATTAAAGAAGGGTTCTATATATTGAAAAGTTCTTAGAAGGTATGTCTCTTAGTTCCCAGTATTTTTGCTATATGCCTGGGGCGGGGGGAACTAATTTAGAAGTCTTCTACCAACAGATAATATGGAAATTCAACTAACTTTAGTAGAACAATTTCTTTAGCATATCCCTGATAATGAGAATGTACCATGAACATTTGGTGTGTTTGTATCTATTCCTTATATGCACATCCACCACAAATTCAACCACATATCTAAAATGTTTGTTTTTAATTTCATTGGGTACTTGAATTCTCTCTAAATCTTGAAGTGAAAACAGCATCATAATATATTTATTTATTCTTGTGGGCTCCCTTAGAAAGGACAACTAGGTAGCACAGTGGATAGAGCACTAGACCTGAAGTCAGGAAGTTGTGAGTTCAAATCCAGCCTTAGACACTTACTAGTTGTATGACCCTGGGCAAGCCCCTTACCCTTGTTTGCCTCAGTTTCCTCATCTGTAAAATGATCTGGAGAAGGAAATGATAAATCACTTCAGTATCTTTGCTAAAAAAAAAAGAAAAAAAAATCCAAATGGGATCATGAAGAGTCAGACACAACTGAAATGACTGAAGAAGAAGAAAAAAATCATAGAAAGAAGTGAGAGGTAGGTGGACCTAGGGATTGGATATGCAACTTATTTTTCATAAAGTAGAGAGAGACATGGGATATAAAATATGATGAAAAGTAGTAGAGCAAGCTTGAGCTGATGATATGAAATCAGAAGAAAAATCATTTTAAAGTTAGTTTTTGGTATCTTTTAGTCATGTAGTTAATTCCAGTTTGTATGGTTTCAACTTTGCACCAAAGAGGAAAGATTTCTCATTAGACATGCCCATTTTCTTCTAACAAAAACAAAAAGACGTGGAGAAGAACATTTAACTTTGTCAAAATTAATCTTACTGGGATAGCTTTCTCAAGACAGAATTTTATAGGCATGAGAAATGAAAAAATAGAGCAAAGGCCTTCTCAATAGATATCATCATTATTGACCCAAAAGTGGCAATGTTGGTTGAAAGTAGAATGTTGGCATTTGAGGTCTCAGTCTGCTCTATCTCTGACCTATGGGCTGTAATGCCAGCTTCCACAAAACCACAGAGAGAATCTGCAGTATGTTTACATAGAGTCTGGATCAGTGACTGAAGTCCTTATAGGTGCACAGATGGGCTCTCCATATACTTATATGACCTCTGCTCTACCCTGATTACAGAGTGGTTTGCATGCACCAAGATGTATGTTAGAATTAGAGGGACTATAAGTTCTTAAATATACACGCGGAAAAGTTCTAAGTGCCCCCTATGGCCAGCAACCTATTTCTCCTCCAAACCTGTGTATAGATTTGGCTTTAAAAGAGACTATCAGAGTGGTCTCCTCCCTCCATTTCATTCAGAGAGACCCCAATTGTCAGGGGGAAATAAGGCAGAATTAATGTCATATTTAATGACAGAAAACTTTTTGATTAGGATTTATTTATGCTTAATGAAGTACAATGTTCATAATTTGATAATTCATTTTGCTATTTTTAAATCATATTTTCCATGATTTTCCCTATCAATTTGAAAGAAACAAATTTAATGAAAAAATTAGAAAACAGAAAGACTGCTCCACAGAAATGCACATATCAGTCACTATGACAAAACTTTGACTTCAGGATTAGTCTAATGTTCTCTGTGTGTGTCTGTGTGTGTATGTGTAAATAGACAATGAAACATGCCACAAGTATTCAATTCACATGTGAGGGGGAATCATAACAGTAAAGAAAAGTCTAAGTCTTCCAACCCCTGAAGAAACATAATCCTGAGTTTATATCAGATGGTTTATGGGAGTTTATTGGAATATACAACAGGGTTCATGTAGTGTGTCACAAGGTGAAGCCTGTTCACTGGTGATTTACAAGCCGCATGTGCCGGTGTTACGGTAATTTATAGAACACAGATGGTCGTGGAGTGCCCCTGCTGACTTGGAGCTGAATAGGAACCTAAGCCCCGAGTGTCATCTGCTGTGGGTACCTCAGGTTCACTTCTCCAAATTATGCACTGACATATTTCTCTTCTAATCTGGAAGATTCCAAAGATCATTATCTTATAACAGAGTTCTGAAACTGCTCTCCTTCACCAGAGCAGCCAAAGAACCAAATGATTCAGACCAAGAAAAGACAAAATTTTCACCCTGCCCAAAAGTAAATGAACTTACATTCTTATAATAGATGGATTTCTTAAGTACTTGAATGACAAAGAGAAAAACAAAATTCCAGTCCCTTCTTTGCAATCAATAAAAGGATTTCACTGTATCTTTCATTTAAAAATATCCATACATCTCTGCTAAGAATACATCTTAAACATAAAATTTGTTGGGCTTAATGATTTCAAAGCACACTCTTCATTTAGTCCCTAAATTACTTCATTGAATAGGTTCTGATATCAAGTTTCAGGAATAGTTTCTGATATAAAGTTCCCTGGCCACCTTCAACTGTGTTATCTAATTGCCTCTTTATTACAAAACCTCTTTATAACACTCAAAGGGCTGACAAGATTCAGAAAGATGGCATAATAATGGAAGATGAATGTTTACAGACTGTAATGTAAATGGATTGAGTCTTTCCCCCCAAAAGATTGGTATACCAGTGCTTTTTAATTCACAAATTAAGGTGCCCATATTAGGTTGTTTTTTGTTTTTTTGTTTTTTTGGGGTTTTTTTTGTTTTTAGTGAGGCATTTGGGGTTAAGTGACTTGCCCAGGGTCACACAGCTAGTAAGTGTTAAGTGTCTGAGGCCGGATTTGAACTCAGGTCCTCCTGACTCCAGGGCCGGTGCTCTATCTACTGCGCCACCTAGCTGCCCCCCCCCCATATTAGTTTTGATACAGCTTTCAGTACAGCTGTTTGAAGTGCCTAGCTCTCTTCACTCTGGTGCTAACACATTGCATAGTATGTTTGAATTGTTGTTGGGCAGAGGGCAGCAAGGGAAGAAAGAATCCTTGAAGTTCAAATAGTATAGTTCAGGGATCTCCCTTCAATTCCTTTCCTAAGAAATAGTCTTAAATGATCAGGCAATTGCAAACACATGCAGTAATAATACATTCCAGTGCCCCTCGACTGGTCATTTCAATACCGCCCACATTCTCTAATCCAGTCCAACAAACATTTATCAACTCTGCTATGTAACCAGCCATGGTGGTGCTAAGAACCTACTATGTTCCCAGATGTGGTAGCAATCCCTTGGGTTTTTTTTCCTGCTGCTGGGGAAGGCAGAGACCACTTGAGTTCCAAAGTTCCCAGTATGGTAGGGCTAAAGCTGATGAGGATGTCCACACTAAGTCTAGCATCAATACAGTGACCCTCCCCCCTTTCTCTCCCAGTGCAGAAGTACACCAAGCTAACTAAAGAGGAATGAACCAGTCCAGGATGGGAAAGCATAGCAGGTCACAGATTCTCTGCCAATCAGTAGTGGGATTGGGTCACAGACTGGTTAGTTCACTTCCAGCCTCAGAGAAATTGGGAGACACAGCCTAAAATAAATAAATAAACAAACAAACAAACAAACAAATAAATAAATAAATGGATAAATAAATAAATAGATGAATAAATAGATGAATAGATGAATAATTGAATGAATGAATAAGTAGATAGATGATAGACACAGAGATACATAGATTGATAGACACAGAGAGATGACAGATTTTTTTAAAACTTATTTTGTTCAAAACCATGTACTAGACACTGGTGATATAAGACAAAAAGGAAAACAGTGCCTTCCCTCAAAGAGCTCATATTCTTGTTGAGAGGGCTCAGGGAGAAGATACCACATGTCAACAGAGAAGAATATATATATATATATATATGATTATTAGATGAAGGAGAGAGCACTAACAACTAGAGAAATCAGGAAAGGCTTCCTGAAGGAGGTGACATATGAATTGAGCATTGAAGAAATCCATGGATTCTGAGAAGAGGAAGTACATTCCAAACATGGAGTTGAGTCTATGCAGATTCAGTATGATGCCTTTATTTTTGGCTGCTGCCAAAAGGAGGTAGACAGAAGAGACTGATGAGAAGAAAGAAAAAAAGATTATCTCTCTGACATGCCAGGGCTCACAACAGAAACATGTATACACACACACACACACACACACACACACACACACACACACCTTAGACCAAAGCCTGTAGTATTCTTTTTTTTTTTCCTTTTCTCTCAAGAATGAAAAAACTTTAAAAATTCTGGGATTGGGAGAGTTAAATAACAATTCAAAAATTCTGGGATTGGGAGAGTTAAAGGCCACAAGTGACAAAGTTAACTTTTCCCTTAAATGGTTTATGTTAAATTTTTAAAATAAATAAATAAAAGTATTTGTTTTCTTATTAAGTAAAGAGGGAAAAATCTGAGAGGAAAACCAGAAGGAGAGCTGTAATGGAAATAAAATTGACAGCCTCTCAAAACTCAGGTGGCACTTTCCTTTTCCAGTTAATTACGGTTTTAATTACGCGGCTTCTTGTGACTCCTTGATACCTAATAAACCAGACTCAGTGGGGCAGCCAAGTTGGGTTTTGCTTGAACTGCAGGTGTAAGACTCAGCATGGAAACATAAATCAACTTCTTAAACATGTTCCCAGGGTGTGTTCAAGCTTTTTCTTCCTGTTTGCTTGTAAAATCACATCTTTTCACCATTGTTGGTACAGAAATGATTGAAGCGGCTATGTGTTGAATAATAGCTTTGTTTCTTTGGCTCACTTGGCCTGGTATAAAGCATTTTGCTGCCAATGAAATAGAATAGCAGAACACAAGATGTTTTTCCTTAGGTCTTATGAATAATATATGTTTCAAGATATTGACCATTTCATTTAGGAAAATAAATACCTGTTAGGGAACACAAAAATGAAGGCTCTGGGAATTCACTCAGATTCCTGGCCTGAGCATTTTGAAACCTTAAGAATATGGGAGCTACATTTATTCCCCACATGTCTTGTGTGAGGTCGAGCCAGTTCAAATGCGGTAGAACATGCGCCGATTTTGCCCGCATGGTGGCAAGGGGGCTAGGGAGGGGGAGGGGGGGCCTGTTGTGATAGAAAAGAAGGCAAGGGAAAACACATTCCCAGGTTCCTCATTGGCTGAAAAGCCAGAAGGCTCTGGTGGCCTTAAGAGCAGCTTGTAACTCAGACTCTGCCACAGGAAAATCTGCAGTTGATCAGCTCTGCCATAACCAGTAAGTGTCACTACGGTAAATGTGGCTTTCAATAGAAGGTTTTGCAGTGTGCAGTGATAATTCTGTTGGTTCTCCCTCCTCCCCTTCTCACATCTATAAAGAGAAAGTCCCACATATGGCATTTGCATGTTATCACAAAATATGAGATATCAGGTAAAATAAATTACGTGTGAAGGGGGTTTTGCCCATAATTTCTGGTAATTTCAAAAACATGAAAATAGCTTTTGAAGTAATAGAGAGGGCTTCTATCCCTTAGGGAGACTTCAAAACCCATCACATGCTGTATAAACAGAAATGTCGTTACCTTGCGTATGCCCTTCCTCATTTTCCTTGAAACCCCAACTAATTGCCAACAATAGTTGTGTTCTAACAGGAGGTTTCTTTTTCAAAGCTTAGTGATTTGCTTTCCTGCTCATTAAGAGCAAAATTCTGTTTGAGGAGGAAGGTGGGGGTAAGCATGTGGGAGAGGTTGAGGGAGGAGGTCATAGAATATGAACCTTGGTTGACTTTTTTTTTTTTCCAAGAGAAGATCTAGAGGTTTTTTGGTGATCTATGTTTCTTTTCAGACACCCCATTAGTGAAACTGGTCATTAATGAGAGAAATGCAGATTCTCATTTCTAACATTTCCCTTTTTATTGTTCTCCTCATTTGACATCTCATACCACTCAGCCCATTCCTGTAGGTTTCAGGGCTCAGGCCCATTGGTCTGGAATAGAATTTATAGGATGAAATGCAGTTTGTGGAAAATCAGATGGTGTGCGGTAAATACATAAACACCCTGACTCCTCCCTTCACAGCTTCTCCATATTCAGAAGTGGATATTTAGAATGGTAAAGTAGGACTTTTTGAACTTCTGGTCATGTGGATGAGTTTTGTTTGTTTGTTTCTTTTGTTTCTAAGTATTGTCAATAAACAGAGAGATCATCTGTACTGCCACTCCCCCAAGAGAAAAGCATTGCTTCTTTCCTTACATGATAGCAGTTTAAAAGGTTATGGTGGGGTGCAGCCAGGTGGCACAGTGGATAAAGCACAGGCCCTGGATTCAGGAGTACCTGAGTTCAAATCCGGCCTCAGACCCTGGGTCAGTGTGTGACCCTGGGCACGTCACTTAACCCCCATTGCCCCACAAAAAAAAGGTTATGGTGGCAAGGTTTTGAACAAATGACATAGTCCAGCTCTGCTTAATCTAACAGAAAAAAGCATGAGAGAAAGAGAGAGAGAGTACCTCCAGTCCTTCCTACCCATGTAACCTTAGGCAAGGCACTTGCCTTCCCTGCAAATCTACTTTCCTCATTTCTAAAATGAGAGGGTTAGACAAAGAAGGAGGCCAAAGTACTTTCCAGCTCTACCTCTTTGTTGCTGTTACCCTTCCACAGCCAGAATAAGAAATGGTGGAAATTTCATGTACAACAGTAGGTGGTAGGGGAGATATTGGGAGGCAGCAGGGCCTGTCAGGTATTTCTCAAATCATACCATGTAGCTGGCTGCCATAATTACCATATTCAGAGAATATTAAAATTCACCTATTCATGCATTAAAAACAAAACAAAACAAAACTCTTCAAACTTATGAAAAAGTTTAGAACTATCCCAAAGAGATGGGAAATAACTCTGGACAAGGCACATTTATCTAGCATTAAGATAACAGAAGAAATCTTTGTCAAAGCTAGGCAAATATACAATAGATAAAATCATCTGAATTTGGTTTTCTTTTATTGGGTTTCTTCATATTTATATCATTGGCTTAGACTTTTAATCACAGCTCACTCTTCCATGTTTCAGTCTTTTTTAACTACTTGGCTTATGACAAATCTTTCTTAACAATTTGCCCCCTTTTCTTTTTTTCTTTTTTTGTGTTTTATTTTCATGATACCTAAAGGAAGAGATCTTGTTAGTACCAAAGGTGGGGAGTTAAGTGCAACATATTTTTCAGCAAAAAAAAATTAATAGCAGAAATACTTTGGAGGCTTGGTCCACTTAAACTGTTTAAGCCAAATCATTTTATTCTACATGGGAAGGTACTAAAGAAGAATCTCACTGGTAATTAATTAATTATTTGTTCAGTGAGAATTAAAAATAATAATTCAGCCTCTCACTGGACAATAAATGTTTACAGACATAAAGTTTTAATAAGTAAATTTTTGTTGAATAACTTTCTCAGATATTCCAAGGACAAGGAAGAAAATGTATTGGCACACTTTAAGGCAAACTGTTAGGAAAAATAAAGGGAAAATTATAGCCCACCTTGAACTCTTGAGTAAAATGAAAAAGTCATAGTCTGGACTAGTCCTAATTATGTATGTGAAAATGAATAATTGAAAGGGGAAATATATATGTATATGTGTGTATAATGCATATATACATATGTAAGTGTGTGTATCATATACATATGTATCCACACATATATGAAACATAGATATGTGTGTATACACATCTGCATATGTCTGTGTATATAGCACATGTTCATATTAAATATAGAAGTATGTGTATGCATATGTCTATATATCTTTTTTTAACTCTCATTAAATTCACAGTAAAATGAACTATTCACAATTTCAGTGAAGAAGTGGAAACTTGACCAGGTAAACAATAGAAGAAATTGAGCCAGTTAAAGAAATGCAGGAGGTACAAATCTTGAAACTTTTGAAAAGAGCTTAAGAAACATAATGGTGTAGAAGATATCAGGGCAAAGGATTAAAGTCCAGGGGAAAGCCTATAAAAAATTACATGATGAGCATGTGGAAACATCATGGAAATTTGCACATGGTAACATGAAAAAGGATGAAAAGCTTTGTGATTAGGAGAAGAAAGCAAAAAAGATTTATTTTCTGATCAAATGAGAATAAACCTGTTCCAGTCCAAAAGGAAGAATCTGGTTATTTGAAAGTAGGAAGAAGTTCTAAAAGATTAAAAGCCATATCCCTCTCTAACATTTGTACAGTGCCTACTACATACCAGGCACTATGTTTAGCACTACAATTATTATCTCATTTGATCCTCACAACAAGCCTGCAAAGTGGGTGCTATTATTATACCCTTTTCAGATGAGGAAATGAAGGCAAGCAGGTTAAGTGACTTGCCTATAGTCCCACACACAGCTAGTTAAATGCCTGAGTCCAAATTTCAATTAAAATGTTTCTGACTCCAGGCCCAGCTCTCTATCCACTGAGCCACCCAGCTAACTCCACTCCATACCTTCTTTCATTTGAGCTTCACAACAGTGCTGTGAGATAGCTGTAATAGCTATTGTGATCTCCATTTTACAGAGGAGGAAACTGAAGGTAAGGTTACTTGCCCATAGTTACCTTGCTAGTAAATGTGGGAGGTCAGATTTGAACCTGTGCCTTCCAGGATCTAAACTCAGGACCCCCTTCCCCTCACTATTCCATGGAAGCTTAAATGGGCATATCCTTCAGGATATTCTGTTTTGGAGGCAAAGTAGTATCAATTGATAAACAAACATTTATTAAGCACCAACTATATGCCAGATACTATGCTAGAAACCCTGGGTTTTATCCCTGTCTTTCAAAAGCACCAGATATGGCGTTGTAGAATCAAGGCAGGCATCGGTAAAATGGAATAAAAATCCTTGTTCTCCCAACTTCATAGTATCGTCATTAGCATCAAATGAAATTGTGGCTTTAAACACTGTTAAGTGAAGCAGTGCAAGATACCACTATTAGTGATGACAAAAGAAGGGCAGTAGGAAAAGATCTTGGCATCCTCAAGGAAATATCTTCAAAAATCTCTAAATATGTTGTGTAATAGCTTCATGTTTTATTTTTCTTTCAAGTTTACTATTTCAATTTGTCAGCCACTCATACATACTCACAGGACCTGGAGGAAAAAAACAATAAGACATGAAGGTCAGAAAAGGGTGGTTGGCTAGTAGTAGCCTTAAGACACCTGAATGTCAGCAGGAGAGGAGGAGCTAAACAGGTTGGCTTTCAGTTTCTAAAACTTCAAAAGAGTTAATGGTTCAAGGGGTCTGTCGTTCAAAGTACTAGTCCAGGCATGTGTTATTTTGCTACCTGCCCCAAGGTTGGGGGCTATTACCCTCCCTGTTTCCTACTTTCCATATAGCAGAGGAGAAACTTTCCTTCTACTACTATAAATTTCTACAATAAAATCCCATCAAAGGAAGTCACAGAGGTAAACTTTTTTGCACAACTTAAAAATGTGCAAATGTCAGGTATTGTTATTCTTGTTATAGAAGCTTGAACAGATATTTTTCCCCATTTATCTACAAACATATTAAGGGAATCTGTACACATTCTTTCTCCTATTGCTTTATAAGCTCCATCAGAAGCCATATTTTATGTATCTGAAAACACATGTCAAAAGCATAAATTTGGGTGGAATTGAATTGACTCAATAGGTCAGAACCAGTATTACTCAGATTATTACCATTCTGTAGGTATGAAAACTAAAGAGGGTATAGTGCAAATTATGAGCAGGTATGACTAAAAACCGAGAGTCATGTTTCTAATTCACTAACCCATGCTTCTAACTTCATCCATAAAGGAGCACAGTAATAGTATCTAGAAGAAGGAGCTATAGCCTACCAGTAGTAAATTAATATGTAGCAAAGGTATGTGGGGCATATTAAAGACAATTGGTAACCCTGAATAGATCATAGAATAATAACCCTAAAAAATTAGAAACTAAAGTGGCACCCATAAACTGGGTAATAACTGAACAAATTATGCTATTTGAATGGAATAGAAAACTATTCTATTCCATTCATGGCAGCTAGGTGATGCAGTAGACTCTTAGCCCTGGAGTCAGGAAGGACTGAGTTCAAATCCAGCCTCAGACACTTACTAGCTGTGTGACCCTGGACAAATGACTTAACCCATGTTTGCCTCAGTTTCCTCATCTATAAAATGAGCTGGAGAAGGAAATGGCTAATAACTCCAGTATCTGCCAAGAAAACCTCAAATGAAGTCTCAAAAATTTGACAATGACTAAAAAATGACTGAACAAGATGATGAAGGATATAGTTTCAGAGAAACATGAGAATACTAGTATGAACAAAAGAAGAGTGAGGTGAATAGAATCAAGAGAACAAACTATACTATAACAACAACATTGTAAAAACAAACAAGTTTGAGACTTTTAAAATTCTGATAAATACAATGACTGACCACACACAATTCCAGAGGCTCCATGATGAAATATGCTTCCTAACTCTTGACATTGAGATGATGAACTCAGGTTTCAGGTTGACCCTTTTTAAAAAATAAGGTCAATGACCTTCTTTTGCTTCCTTATGTATATTTATCTCCCCAATGGGGAGAAGATACAGGGAGAGTCTATTAAAAATAAAATTTAATTTTAAAAAATAGCTCATACTCATATAGCATTCACCAAATTGCTTTTCTCACAAAAATCCTGTCTAAGTCAGAGAGTTCAATTATTATTTTACATTTTACACATGAGGAAAATGAGTATTAGAGCCGATAAACGATTCCTTTAGGATTTTCAAGCATAAAACTGAATTTGAACCCTGGTTTCCTGACTACCACTCCAGTATTTTCCATGACAACAAATTAATTTACACTTTTTAAAAAAATTTTAGTTTCATTTTTACATTTCAGGCTTATTTCCCATTGTACACTAGCAGTTTGTCAGAATTCTTCAATTTCAATTAAATTATTGATTTAAAAGCCTATATAAATTGGAGGGCTTGATGTTGATCATGAGGCAAGAAGACACTAGACCAAAACAGCATCTAAAAGTCCCAAACTATGACTTTAGCATTAAGGCTTCACTCCTTTGTTTGAGAGGCAGCTAGATCTAAGTGCCCTCCTTTTTAGTTAAATTATCACCCCATCAGTCACACACTCCTGTGCAGTGTCCCAAAATTATCCTTCCTGGAGCCAACCTTGAGTCCAGCAAAATAAATGTTCTTTACCTTTTATAGAAGAGGTTGTGAATAGGTATTATAGCTTCCTTTTTAAAAGCATATTAGAACAATTAACTAAACACCAATAGATTGGCGACTTGGAACTCTTCAAGATCTAAAGGATAAAGAAAACCAGATCTCGGCAGAGATTTTGTTACTATGTATAGTAGTAATACCGCTGCTTAAAAATAAGGAAAGTATTTACAGTAAAGACAAGGAAGGGAAAAGATCTAAAGAATTTGGCAGGCATTGATAACAATCATTTTGAAAAAGCCCTGGAACATTTAAAGAGAATTATAAAGGATTTTGTCAGAATCAAAGGGAGAGAAAACTCCATAGTTGGAGATGTATTTGGGGGATCTACAAACCGATTACATCAGATTGAACAGAACAGCCTTGGTCAGGCTGTCTGAGGGAAAGAAAAGTATTGGTCCATTTAAGGCCATTTTCCCTCTCATCCTTCTGTCTGTTCTCATCAGTTACTCTGAGAGCTTGGTGGCAAAGGAAATTATTTGGTTCCACAAAACGTGAAGTGCTTAGAGATCCTTTCAGATATGCAGCATCAAAATGGAAATAGGGACAAGTACCAAGGAAACCTAAATATTTCAATACTTCGCTGAAAAAACTGAAGTCATCAGGGTTAGTGAACAGGCAAGAAGTAAATGGACACATGCCTTCAGTGAAACTTGATGACTTTTTTATGATCTATTACAGAACAGCTGATTAGCAGCATGCCATGACAATACCCTGGGCTGAAACCTTACTGCCCCTTCATTATAAATAGTCAAAAAGAAAGGGAGAGAGAGAGAAAGAGAGAGAGAGAGAGAGAGAGAGAGAGAGAGAGAGAGAGAGAGAGAGAGAGAGAGAGAGAGAGAGAGAGAAGGGAAGAAGGGAAGGAAAAAGGGAAGGAAGAAAGAAAAAAGAAAGGAAGAAAGAAATATGAAGGAAACAGGTTTTGTATTTTATTTGACAAAGCAAGAGTTTGGAGGGGCAGGATTGTTATTTTCAGTAATAGATCAAGCAAGGATTTATTTCCTATTCTTCACTAATGTTATATTTTCAAAATTTAAAATAAGCTTTTTTGTGCTGTGGTTTGACCTGGTGCAATTTAAGAGACAGGGTTGCAATCACAAGGCTAATGAGAGGAATTAACAACACGGTAATCTGTCCATAAAGCAAATATTTGTTAGGCTCCTGCCCTGTGTTTGATTCATAGTAATTCTGCTGTTGAGGTTATTTTAGAAAGAACTTAATGGATGTATTGAAACCTGGGGAAACTGTACTAAGGTGGTTGGCTCAGGACCGAGGGTGAAAGAGGTACTCAAGAAGGTAGGTTTTGAAATGCTGAAGGGTCTACCATTCTAGAACAGTTTTGAAGCAAGTTAGAGCCCATTTATTCAACCCGATTTCTACAATTTTCACAAACACAGAGCGCACTGCTTCTGTAGCACAGAAGGTACATATAAATATATTATGTTATAATAAATAAGTAATATAATTAAGAGTAATCTTTTCCATATCCCAAATTCAGCACTAAAATTAAACAAGCCCTCACACATTCCAGAGACAATAACTGAGGAAGGGAGAGGGAGAAACAGATGAAAACAATATAAAAGACATGCAAAACTGCTATTAGCTTGGGATAGATAAAAGAATTTCAAAATTATAGCTTTTGGTAATGTTTAAGTTGAGAGTCTAGTAATCTGGGTGCAAATTGTACTTGAGGGCTTTTGTTCTTTGTAAAAGAAAATAGATTGGAGAGGGGGAAAATTGGAGTTATTAAGTCTGCCACCAGGAAAACAAATCTTCAGAGGACAAGTCCAGCCTTTAAAGCTACATTCATATGTACAGTCAGATATTGGCCATCACACCCCCAAGTCCAGTACCCTAAACATCATAGTCACTCAATTTATGTTTGTAGATCAATGATAAGGAGGAAATTACAGATAGCATAACTGCATTTTACAGTGAAAGATATTTATAAGTTATTCATAAGAAATGCCTCTCTTCAAAGATATTTTCAAGACATATTTCACTGTCAAAAGTAGTAAAGTCTAGTGACCTTGAGGCCAGTAAAACTTGAGTTATCATTCTGTATCAGAAACATACTGACTGTGTGAGTCAAGAGAAATAACTTAATTGCTCAGTGCTTTAGATTCAGTGTCAAATAAAATTGCTTGCCTAATACATCATGGCAACTGGGAAATATTTAATAAAATAAAAATACAACAGGATATAGATAATGTTAATGTGTGGTTTTCTAAGTCACTATGTGGCCACAAGGATCTTACTATATGGTTTGCTGCTCCCATTTGAGTTTGACAGCTGCTGCCATAGACAAAATTCTAGAGAAGATTGGGACCTGCATTGGTCAAGGAAGTTTCCTTACTCCAGGGTAGCTTATAGGAAGGAAATAAAAAACCTCAGTTCCTATACCCTACTTAATTCTCAGAAACTTTATTGTCATGGAGGAGAATACTGTAGGAATTATGAAGATGCATTCAAAGATTTTATTCCCTTCTTTCCCCAAATGCAGCTCATGGAGTCACTTCCTCCCTCCTCCTTGCTTCTACCTAAGCATGCTAGTAGTTCCCAAGCCCACTCGGTATATATGAGACTTTTAGTAAGGAAATGCATTCCAATGGCATAAGGAAGTACTAAAAATTACTTCATCAACTTCCATCAGTCTCAGACTACTACAGTAGGGAGAATATTTAAGCAGGAGGAAAAGCTAGATGGTGTATGCACTTTTTAAATCAGTAAACCAAGAAGTCTTAGCTAAGCAACTATTGTGTCACACTATGCTTTGGGGACACATAGACAAAAGGGGATTTCCCCTGCCTTCATGGAGCTTGTGTTCTCTAGAGGGTTATGTGATAAACATGGATGGCATGTGACCCATACAAATACATACAAAATGGATTTCTTCTTGTTCTCAAGTTGTGGCAATTATGTCTGACTTTTTGTGACCCTGTTTGGGGTTTTCTTGGCAAAGATACTAGATATTGAAGTGGTTTGCCAAATTTCTTTTTCCAACTCAACAAAAATTGCCGTATCCTTGCTAACATCTTTACATCAAGTTCATGTGTTCTTCTTCTACTCTCCTTTACCATTGGAGGTAAAATCCATTCTGAGCTCCATGATAGAGCTAATGGATCACCATTTTCCCTTTTGAATCAACCACATTTGCAAAAGTTAAGGGGATATGAGGAAGATCTGCCCTCTCTGGAAATGGTCCTTTCAATCTAACTGCCATGTCTGTTGTGTGCCCTTTTCTCCATTATACTTTCTGCAAGAAGTGTAATTTATAGTAACCTCAGTAATCAAAATAGGTTACATAATACCATATTGTCACATATTGAAATAAATAAGGATGCAAATTTAGAGCAACAGGCTTGTATTGTATGTAATATATTGGATGCATAGCAGACTTGGAATCCTAGTCAAACATAACACTGCTGGTCATTCATAGTCCCTGCCCATACTAGCCCTGTTTTCAGCCTGGATTTTTTTCTCTAATAGCTGTAATGATTTTAAAATGGTAACTCTATCTTGGATCTTCCCCAAAGTCTATGGACCTGCTCTATAGCAAAAGAACTCAACATACCTTGATTGTCTGGGCCCAAGGTACAGGCTTTGGCTAGAACAGTAGTTCCTAAAGTTTTTGGTCTCAAGATCCCTTCATAATCTTCAAAATTATTGAGGATCTCCCCCAAAAAGAACTTTTGTTTATTTGGGTTACATCTATTGATATTAAAACAATCTTATATTTTTCATATATTTCATGTAGTCTGTGTTTGGGACAGCTTTTCTAGCCTTAAATCTTTGAGAACTTGTTGAATTTTTGGTCAACTAAAACCCCTAGGTCTTTTTTCACATGAACTGCTATGAAAATAAACCAGATTTACTCAATATTTACTTGTGTGTGCATTTTAACTCAAAATGCGGGATTTTACCTTTATCCCCATTATATTTTATCTTGTTGGGTTCAATTCATTACTGTAGCATGTCATTCATTTTGAATTTTGATTCTGCCAAGTTAATACATCATATTAGCTATTCCTCCCAGCTCTGTGTCATCTACAAATTTAATAAGCCCACCTACTATGTCTTCATCCGAGTCATCAATAAAAAAAATGAACAGGTCAGATAAAAGATATGCCATTAAGTGACCTCCCCTAGGTTGACATCAATCTATTACAATTGTTCAACCAGCTACAAATTCACATAACTGTATTATCATCCAGCTCTCATTCTTATGTCTTATCCACATGACTATCAAGAAACATTCTTTCAAATACATGGCTGAAGTAAAAAAAGATATACGATATCAATATATTACATTCATTCAGCAATAGTAACTTTCTCACACAAGGAAGAAATTAAATTTAAATTGACAAGCAAGATACACCTATTTCAAACAAACAAACAAAATAATGCACAAGAATGTAATCAAGCACCAAATTTTACAATATAGCTATGAGTGAAGTATCTTTTTTTCTGTTTAAAGTTTTATTTTCCAAATTACATATAAAAACAAATTTTGACATCAGTTTTTTAAAACTTTGTGTTCTAAATTTTCTTCCTCCCTCCCTCCACACCCTCCACCCCCAAGAACTCAAGCAATTCAATATAAGTGATATATGAGTAGTAATGCAAAGCATCTCCTCATTAGCCAGGTTGTGAAAGAAAATAGACAAAAACAAAACTTAAGATTAAGGAACTATCAAAAAATGCCATCAATTATTTCTCGGTATGTGGATTGCAATTTTCATAAGTCCTACAGAGTTATATTGGATCATTGTATTGCTGAAAATAATCATGTCCTTTCCAACAGATCATCTTACATTATTGCTGTTATTTTGTATATAGTACATTTCACTTTGCTTCAGTTCATGTAGGTCTTTCCAGGTTTTTTTGATAGCATCCAGATCATCATAACTTTTATATAATGCCTTCAACCTGACAAATAATTTTCTTCACAATAGCCCAGCAAAGTAAATACCAGACGTTTTCCATTATGATCAATCACCTTAACTATTTCCCTCCATCCTATTCCTTTCCCATATTTACTCTATTTTCTATCTTCTTTTACACTATTCCTCCTCAAAAGTGTTTTGCTACTGACTGCCTCCTCCCCCACTCTTCCCTCCCTTCTCTTACCCTTCCCTCCTTCTCCTCTTCTCCTCCTACTTTAATGCAGGGTTAGATCTATTATTCCACCCAATTGGGTGTGTATGTTATTCCTTCCTTGAGCCAACTCTGATGAGACTAAGGTCTTTGAACTAATACTGATGTGTGTAGAAGGCTCCTTCACTTCCCCCACCTCCCCCATATCCCCCCACCCACTCCATACACCTGTTCCTGTTTCTTTCATGTGAGATTTCACCCCATTCTGCCACTCCCCTATATCCTCCCCTAATGTATTCCTGTCCCCCATCAATTTTGCCCCAAACATGTCATTACAGGGCAGCTAGGTGACAAAGTAGACCAAGCACCCACCCTGGACCCAAGAGGACCTGAGCCCAAATTCGGCCTCAGATGCAAGACACTCATTAACCCCGCCCACCCACCCCCCCCCCCAAAAAAAAAGAGAAACAAAAAAATAAATGCTTTACAGGTATCATCCCTTCATAATCACTTCCCATCTGCGCCCTCTGTCTAAATTTCTTCCTATATCTGCCCTAATATTCAGAAGGCTCTTATTATTTAGACATATCATCTTCCCATGTAGGAATGTAAATGGTTTAACTTTTTAACATCCCTCTTAATTTCTTTTTCCTGTTTATCTTTTTATGCTTCTCTAAGGTCTTGCATTTGAAAGTCAAATTTTCTATTCAGCTCATGTCTTTTCATGACGAATACCTGAAAGTCCTCTTTTTCATTTGTGATATGTAAAATTAAATGTGGTGACTTATTTAATTACCCAAGTTTGGGGAAAATTAGCTGGGGTTCATCATATATTTGTTACTTAGAAATTAGAGGCTACTGCACCAGTTTGGGGCATTAAGCATTTATTAAAATATATTAAATATTACTAAGGAGAGAATACCTGGAGTTCAAAAAGTTCAGATGCCCTACATACCTAGCATAAGGTACTGCCACTACCTAGGATTCTCAGGCCAAAAAGAGGAAGTTCCTGTGCCTGTGAGAGTGGAAGCTAACTGTGGGTCCAAAATAGAGGTGGTCCCTACACACTGCTCCAAGATAATTGGCCAGCATCACCCAAATCCACTGGATTTGAGGGAGGTCAATGAGTAGAACATGCTGAGGTCAGAGTTCAG
Source organism: Dromiciops gliroides (assembly GCF_019393635.1). Taxonomy (NCBI): domain Eukaryota; kingdom Metazoa; phylum Chordata; class Mammalia; order Microbiotheria; family Microbiotheriidae; genus Dromiciops; species Dromiciops gliroides. The sequence goes on from NC_057862.1 coordinate 579,584,026, forward strand.
ATCCTCTGCAGGAACAAAGCTTTGAGGTTGATGTGGTTTTGAGTGACTGAACTTCCTGACTCTGGGTTGACCTTAATAAAGGGTATTAATAATTTTCTCACAATCCCCCTCCGCTTTGTTAAGAAACAGGGTTTCCTTAAATGAAGCAATTAACATGACAAAATATTTATAAAGGAGTTCTATGATGAATAACAATATAAGGTACATGAAAAGAGAGAAAAGAAATTGAGCAATGCATTGACAAAACTAAAGGGGACAGTCCCATTTAGTAGGTGGACATTACAAATAAAAAAAGACTAAAGGGACAGTCCCCTTTAGGAAGTGGACATTACAAATAGTGTATGCAATGGGAAAAGGAAAACATGAAAATGTCCATTTAAGTCTTTGAAAGTCTTATCTCAGATGGTTCTTGTCATGTCATCTGTGTATAGCTCTGGATTCTGGTCATGGTCTCAGACGTGGAAAGTAAAGAAGTCTTTCAGGTGTGGATAAAATTTGGAATCATGTACTCAAGGAACACTGGGGATTGCCTGGTTCTCCATGCTGCTGGAAGATTTCCTGCAAAATTGATCTTAACACAACTTTAAATAGCTTTGCCAATAACCAAATCAAACAATGAGAGTTCTCAAAAATATATGTCTAAAGAAATTCAGAATCTTTCATGTATTGTCCATTTGTTACATTTAAAACAGATATAATAAAAACAAAAATTGAACATTTTCTAAAACTTAATATTACTACATATTCCCCCTCTGGAGAATAAATTGAGAAGATATAATTTAAAAGTTGTCAGATTAATTTCAGGCATAATAACTTCTTAACAAAAGTGTATGTTTCCTTAAGTTACTTGCAAGAGTCCATAAATTATACTGGTATACCCTTCTTTAATACAGGACTAAGACAATTGTGATATTAAGAAAAGGATTTATATTTTAATTTCATCACTTTTTGCCATCATGTGCCTAATTATCCTCATGCCATTATGAGAAACTAAAGAATCTAATATAACTAGTAACAGATGCCAAGGCCAAATTCAACATCATGTTTATCATGACACCTGAGATAATTATGGGATTACCATAAAAGAATAGAGAAGTAAAGGAAATGAACATTGCCAAGTCTTGTGACTCTGCAGACAGCCAGTGCAATATGTGGATGGGAAACTGAGTCAGGCTTAATCAGATGCATGGGATTGAGATGTCCATGGCATCAGGCACATAGGAGGGGGAATCAAAGCCAGGAGTAGAATGAGATGATTCTATATAGGGGCAGGGCGGGGGATTAAACCAAGCGAATTCAACCTCAGCTCTTGCCAATGGCTATTCCCTCTGTTTTTCCAAAGGCAGTGTAATACCTGGACTTTGTGCATGTCACCCCTCCTGTGACAGTTCAATACCTGCTCTTTTTGTATTCCCCTCATGAATGGCTGGCATCTTATCTGCTTTGATCTAATAGCATAAAGGCAATTAAATTCCCATAATCCATGGCTCAAATGGATTTAACAACTGAGGATAATGATGCCAGCAAAAAAAAAAAATGAATTAGCTTTATGACAGGATATAATATGTAATATACAATAATTCCAAATAATAACTATAAATATATAAGCACAGTCACACACAGTAGATGATAAATGTAAATGTTATTATTATTCATTATTAAATGATTTTCATCAATGTATTAATAAGTAAAATCACATCACCTTGAGAATCAATGTGAGCTGCTCTTGAATCCCATATATATATATATATACTCTTAGTAAAAATAATATTTCTAGAATTGATTTACACTTGCCATGGGGATCAATTTACCAAGGAAATACTTTATATAATTTTATTTAATAATCAGTTCGAAAAACAAATAATTTAGAATATGGTAGAACAATACTTCCAGAATTAACATTGTATTATGAAATCAAGACCACCTTGCATTGGTTCAAAAATAGAGATAGAACAAAATACACATAGAAGGATAAAATACAATGAAATTCAATAGCCTAGTGATTTTTTACAAATGAAAAACATACTGTGAAAAGCAGAGAATTCTAAATGAATATGAACTTAATAATAATGAGAGCATTAAAAATTATAAATTTTTGGTTGTAAACCCAATTCCTTTGCCCTCCAGAATAACATATTCAATGCTCTCCAATCTTTTAATATAGAAGCTGCTAGATCCTGTGCTATCCTTACTGTGACTCCACAGTATTTGAATTGGTTCTTTCTGGCTGCTTGCAATATTTCCTCCTTGACCTGGGAGCTCTGGAATTTGGCTATAATATTCCTGGAAGTTTTCCTTTTGGGATTTCTTTCTGAAGGTGTTCATTGGATTCTTTCAATTTCTATTTTACCTTCTTCTTCTAGAATATCATGGCAATTTTCCCTGACAATTTCTTGGAAGATGATGCCTAAGCTCTCTCCTTGATCATGGTTTTCAGGCACTCCAATAATTTTCCATTCTCTCCTGGATCTATTGTCCAGGTCAGCAGTTTTTCCCAAAAGATATTTCACATTCCCCTTGTGAGAACCAGACCTCCTTGCTGAGGAGAAAACATGTGACTTGGCATCCACATGTGACTTGGCGTCTGGAAGTTATTTCTATAGAACCACCTGTAGTCATGTCAATCAAAGCTACCAGCCAATTAGCTTGGAGCTGTGTGTGTGGCTAGCCCTGCTTCCTTTTTCACAGAGGGTTTCTGGGAGAAGTTGCTGAGGATCGGTCTCTTTTTTGTTTGGACTTTGGCTTGGTAGCAGAGATGCAGAGAGGCAGAGAGGGCTTCTTTTTCATCCAATACATTGCCTTGGCAGCAGAACTTCACATGGGCTACTGGGAAAGTAGGGTTTTCTCTCTGGCTAGACCAAATAGATCTAAGCTTGGGTTTTCCATTCTCTCTATTCACTAACTTCTTTTTTTTTTTTTTACGGGGCAATGGGGTTAAGTGACTTGCCCAGGGTCACACAGCTAGTAAGTGTTAAGTGTCTGAGGCCGGATTTGAACTCAGGAACTCCTGAATCCAGGGCCAATGCTTTATCCGCTGCACCACCTAGCCGCCCCATATTCACTAACTTCTAATACAATTTAATAAATATTTGAAAGCCTAAACTCTTGCTGAATTTATCAGTAATCTTAGTCAGTTTCCCCCCAAAAAAACCTGGGGGGGGGCAGGTAAGGACCTACATTAAATATTTTTAAACATCACACCCTCTATTTTTTATTCATTTGGATTTGCTTTATTGTGTCTTAGTCTCATAAAGTCACTAGCTTACATTTGTTCCATCCTAATTCTTAGGCAATTATTTCCATCAGAGATATTTTCCATTTGGCTTTTCTAGCTGTTGACTTTTTTCTCATGTCTTTCCTGCATCATCCTCATTTCTCTCTCTATTTTTTCCTCTACCTCTCTAACTTTATCTTCAAAGTTCTTTTTGAGCACGTCTATGGTCTGAGACCAATTCATATTTTTCATGGAAGCTTTAGCTATAGGGGCCCTGAAGTTGCTATCCTCTTCTGAGGGTACACCTTGGTCGACCTTGTCACTAAATAAGCTTTCTATGGTTCACAATTTTCTCTGCCTGCTCATCCTGCCTCTCTCTTGACTTTTAACTCCTTCTTGGTGTGGGGTCCTGTTTCCAGGATATACTGTGTCAAATTTCAGGTCAAAAGTGTTGTATGTGTGTATATATGTGTGTGTATGTAAAATGATTCTACACATATATATCCAATTTATTCTCTGGTAGATAAAGAAAATTAGATGATAGATGATAGACAGATGATTTCTTTGCTCTGATATATACTCACATGTATAAATGCTTATGCACAAGTATACATGTGTACATATACATATATAGATGTGGTGGGTATGTTTATATGTTTATCAATAAATCAACAAATGGAGATATAGAAGTGTTTCATATCTGTTTATTAATTGAGTTCAATAACCTAATAATCATCACTTAATAAATACCTACAATATGCCAAACACAATAATAGGTATTAAAGAAATTAATATAAGCACAAAATAGTTCCTTCTTTGAAGGAATTTACAATCTATTTTTAGGGGGAAAGCAACATGTATACAGGTAAATAAATATAAAATATACACTGAAGCTAAATGGCATAATGGAAAGAATGCTTGGCATGTTTAAATTCAGCTTCAGACAATTAATAGGTATGCAACGCTGAGCCAGTCTTAATCACCATTTGCTTCTTTTTCCTATATATGTAAAATGGTGAAAATAAAAGCACCTCTCTCCCAGGGTTATTATGAAGAGCAAGTGAAATAATATTTGCAAACTACTGAGCACAGTGCCTGGTATATATAAGAGATCTTCATCAATGTTAGCTATTATTGCTATTTATCATCATCATCAAAATTAATATCAGCAGCATTATTATTCCTTTGAATTCATCTTCTCTTTGTGATTTCTTGAAAATCAATCCCTGGGGGAAGCTAGGCAGCACAGTGGATAAAGCACCAGCCCTGGATTCAGGAGGACCTGAGTTTAAATCCGGCCTTAGACACTTGACACTTCCTAGCTGTGTAACGCTGGTCAAGTCACTTAACCCTCATTGCCCCGTCAAAAAAAAAAATTAAAAAAAGAAAAAAAAGAAAATCAATTCCTGCATGCCTGTACAATTGAACCATTGCATCATGATTTTCTTTGGTGTGTCAACTATACTTGCTTTTCCCAGTTTCATATTCTTTTTCTTTTCTTTTCTTTTCTTTTTTTTGCAGGGCAATAATGGTAAAGTGAATTGCCCAGGGTCACACAGCTAGTAAGTGTCAAGTGTCTGAGCTCAGATTTGAACTCAGGTCCTCCTGAATCCAGGGCTGGTGCTTTATCCACTGTGCCACCTAGCTGCCCCACCCCCAGTTTCATATTCTTAAGTGTTATGACTACTTCCTCATATATCAGTGTTGGGTACTGTAGTAATGGAATTCAATGAGGTGATTCCCCCACTGTTGAAGATGAGACTCAATTGCTATTGGAATGTTGGAAAACATTCCATTTCACATATGTCTGCTGTTCTCTTTCCAGGTTCAGTTACAGAACCTATTGTGTTGATCTGACTCAGTTGGATCTCAGGCCAGATATATTGCAGTCTTATGTTTCCCTCAACTGTAATTGTTGTTTTTGTTCTACTTTTGTTTTTTGGAAGGTTTCTTTTATTTTCTCTTCTTCCTTCCTTCCTTCCTTCCTTCCTTCCTTCCTTCCTTCCTTCCTTTCTCTTTCTTCCTTTCTTTTGCTATGAGTAAAATGAAATGAATGAATAAGAACATGCTATGTGCCAAGAACTGTGCTAGGTACTGAGAATTTAAATGGAAAATCAGATGTGATGTGTCTTTAAGGAGATTACATCCTATTGGAAGAAACAGCAAATACAAGGCTAGTGGTCCAAGAGTGCCATTTCATTTGCAGATTGATAGTGATTATGAATTGTACCATAGTGGAGTGAATTGAAACATTCCAACCAGAATCAATGGTAAAGTTCATTTGATCATGATTTATGGTTCTATGACTGGAGGAGGAGTAGAGTTGACCCACTGAAGCATGATGTTTGGGCCTTTCCTGAAATAATGGTCCCAGAGAGGCAGTCATCAATCAGGACAGTGAAGTAACAGGGCAGAAATTCCTTGAAGAAACATCTCTGTTGTAGCCAGCAAGGCAAATATTAAGATTGTAAAGGAGATGTCCAACTAGTAGGCTTAGTTCAAAGCCCATCACTTTCCTATGATGTTTTCCTTGAAGATGATAACCCATGATGATTTTTTACTTCTTAAATAATAATAACTTACATTTATAAGATGATTTTAACTTTAGGATAGCACTTTCCTCACAGTAACTCAGCAAGTTGGTAGTACAACTATTATTTGTCCCATTTTACAGATGAGGAAATTAAGGTTTAGAGAGATTAAAGGACTTGCCTATCATAACATGATCTGAGCCAGGAATTAGAACCAGCATTTAAAAGAAATCCCCCAACTCTTAAGGGCTCTACCAAGAACCCTAAGAGAATATAATAGGCATGGTCTGGGGGTCCAGCTCATTCATGAAAGTGGGAGTTCAAATGGCAACTTCCAAGTATGAGCAACGAAAATTATTTACATAGAAAAAGAAAATCAGGAAGTGATGTATATTGCCCAGATTACCATCTTTCTTCTGGCAGGAAAGCAACTCTTTTCCCAATTTCCTCAGCATCAAATAATTAATAGTTGATGGGTTGGCAGCAAAGACTCCATAGGTCAGTGCTCTCTGGTTCCAGCATATCATCTCTCAAGAGGGAAGTTTGTTGAATGACTGCAAAAACCAAATGCTGTTGTCCTTTCAGGTATACAAGAGAAGGAAAAGCTCTATTGCAACTTGCATACCTGAAATTTTCCTTTGTTTCTCCCTTTGGAAACAAAAGAGAATTATCCTATTCCTTCAAGAAGTGGACAATAGGAAATGATTGATTCATTTTAAGAATAGGAAAATTTTAGGAAATTATTCTGAACATTCTGTTGAAAGCAAATACCAAAAATAGGTTATCTCTCCTACTGATTCTCTAGAATATTCACTGACTCAATGCCCTCCCTAACTTAAAGAAGAGTGAGCCCTTCCTGTCCTGTTGCTGTCTATTCTTGACCCAGTTACATTGAAGGAGTTTTTAAAAAATTGGAGTGATAACCAAAAATCAAGGGAATGCATTTCTAGGGAAAAGGAGGATTGAGGGCAGACATATAAAGTGGGATCACTTAAAAGTTAGAAAGAATGAGGAATATTTCACCCCTTAAAGAAGAAAATGAAGACTTTTACAAAGTGAGAAAGCATGGAAAGGAAGATGGATTTGTCCACAAGATATAAAGAGAGATAAGGATTTGTACTTGGGTTATGTTTATTCACTTGGTCTGAATGGGAAGCTATATGACTTCTTTTATCACACCATATTGGAATTTTAATATTTGGGGTCATAATCCATTGTTCTTATTTTTTCAGAATCATAATTGGAAGGTAAAATGACTAAAACAAGTACAAGTGATAGCTTATTTAGGAACACAAAGTCCTTAAATTAGCAATTCCAGTTCACACTAAGGCTTGAATTCCCTTTATACATATTTTATAATTTTTTTGTGTAATGTGGGTGTGTTTATACATAAATAGACACATACTGAATAAATTTTACTTATTATTTAAGTGATCATTTTGGAAGGCCAATTAAAAATTCAGATATCTGGGGCAGCTAGGTGGTGCAGTGGATAGAGCACCGGCCCTGGAGTCAGGAGTACCTGAGTTCAAATCCAGCCTCAGACACTTAACACTTACTAGCTGTGTGACCTTGGGCAAGTCACTTAACCCCAATTGCCTCACTAAAAAAAAAAATTCAGAAAACTTACTAAAGTTTCAAAAATGTTGATTTTTTTTTTTTACTTACAAAAACTGGGATTTTTTTATGTTGTTGCTGGAGTCTACATTTTTGTGGTTCATCCTTTAATTTTGAAGAAGAGCAATGCAAGTTGTATTTCAACTTCCTTATGAATTAGATTTAAGTAAGGCAGAATTGTACATATTGTAAGCCTCACTCTCTCTTCCAGACTCTCTGAAGTCCAATGGCCAGACAAAAGTCATGACAGTCGGCAGTGGCCCAGGATGCAGTGGATGACCTTGGAGTCTTTGATGTCTGATCAAGCTCTAAGCACCCCACAGGGCATACTTCAGCTGCTTTCATGGTCATTGGAAAAAATTGCTCTCATATGCCCCTTCCACCAGGAAAAGTCTTCACATGTTTGGGGTTGACACCTACCTTACTCACCCACAGTTTTGAGGCCTGTTGGTTATCCTCAACCTATTTAGCCCATCTGCTGAGATGGTTTTACGAGATTGTGGTTGTTGAACATTCTACAGCTTTTTGGAGCCTACATAGTAGAAAATGAATTTATTTCATTTGGCCCAAGCTCAGTTTTCAATGGATGCTGCCTGATCTATTCTCTCTCTCACACTTTCTCTGTCTCTGTCTCTGTCTGCATCTATCTATCTATCTATCTACCTATGTATACACACATACATGCACATACATATATTTGGAGAGATATATTGAGAGAGTATATAATGTATATACTATATATGGCATACAGTATATATGGTATATATAGTATATATGGAGAGATATATAGTATCTGTGTGTATATATGTGATGTTATATTTATATATACATGTGTGTATATACATATATACATATACATACATGCATGCATGTATATATATATATATATATATAAAATCTGTTCCACATACAACTAGAGACCTAAGCAATGAGGGCATTGCAAAAATAAAAACAAATAATAAATTTAAGCTTCATTATATTCTATAAATGATGTAGGTCATAAAACAATGCTTTAAAAGTACTGGTGTCATTATTAAATCCCTATAGTAACAAAAGAATTAATTTTCAGTTCCTGATTCAATTTATTATTTTTTTTCTGTTTAGAGTTTTATTTTCCAATCTACATGTAAAAACAAATTTTTATCTCAATTTTTTAAAACCTTGTGTTCCAACTTCTCTTCCTCCTTCCCTTCCCACTCACCACTCCCAAGAACTCAAGCAATTCAATATAAGTTATACATAAGTACTCATGAAAAACATCTCCACATTACCCAGTTTGTGAGAGAAAACAGACAAAAACAAAACTTCAGGTTAAAGAACTATCAAAAAAAAAATATTCTCCAACCTGTTTTCAGATACCATCAGTTCTTCCTCTGTAGATGGATTGCAATTTTCATAAGTCCTTCAGAGTTATATTAGATCATTGCCCTACTGAAAATAACCATGTCCTTCCCAGCAGACCATCTTGCACTATTGCTCTTATTTTGTATACAGTACATTTCATTTAGCTTCAGTTCATGTATGTCTTTCCAGGGTTTCTGATAGCATCCTGTTCATCATAACCTTTATATAGTTCCTTAAACATGACAAAGAATTTTCTTCACACTAGCCCAGCAAAGTAAATAGCATATATTTTTCCATTATAATCAATCATCATAATTATTTTTTCTCCATCCTATTCCCGTCCCATGATATTTACTCAATTTTCTATCTTCTTTTACCCTATTCCTCCTCAAAAGTGTTTTGCTTCTGAATGCCCCCTCCCCCACTCTGCCCTCCCTTCTTTCACCCTTCCCTCCTTATCCTCTTCTCCTCCACTTTAATGCAGGGTTAGATAAATTACTCCTCCCAATTGGGTGTGTATGCTATTCCCTCCTTGAGCCAACTCTGATGAGATTAAGGTCTTTGACCTAATTCTGTGTTCTAAATTTTCTTCCTCCCTCACTCCTCAACCCTCCCTTATGAAATCAAGCAATTCAATGTCATGTATGTGTAGAACATCTTCACCTTCCTCTAATGGAAAGTGTTTTGCTTTTTACTGCTCCCTTCCCAAATCTGCCCTTCACCTCTTCTCCCCCCCCCTCCCCATCTCCTTCCCCTCTAACTTTCCCTTAGGGTAAAATACTATACCCACTTGAGTATGTATGTTATTCCCTCTTTGAGCCAATTCTGATGATAGTAAGGTTCACTCACTCCCCCACTAATTCCCCCTCTTCCCCTCCCTTCCATAAGCTTTTTCTTGTTTCTTTTATGTGAGCTACTTTTCCCCAGTCTATGGTTCCCTTTCCCTTTCTTCCAGTGCATTCATCTTACTCCTTAACTTTATTTTAAAGATGTCATCATGGGGTAGCTAGGTGGCACAATGGACAAAGGACCTTCCCTGGACCCAGGAGGCCACAAGCCCAAATCCAGCCCCAGGAATAAAGCGCCCCACTCTGCCTGCCCCACAAAAAAACAAGAATAAACAAAAGATAAATGCTTTACAGATATTATCCTTTCATATTCAATTAATACCTGTGCCCTCTAAGTACATCACTTTCAGCTACCCTAATAGTGAGAAAGATCTTATGAGTTAGGAGTATTATTTTCCCATGTAGGAATGGAAAAAGTTTAATCTTTTAATTTCCCTCATGAGTTCTTTTTCCTGTTTACCTTTTAATGCTTCTCTAGGGTATTGTATTTGAAAGTCAAATTTTCTAATCAGTTCAGGTCTTTTTATCACAAATGCCTGAAAGTCCTCTTTTTCATTGAAGTCTCATTTTTTCCACTTGAAAGATTGTACTCAGTTTTGCTGGGTATGTGATTCTTGGCTGTAGTCCCAGTATTTTTGCCCTCTGGAATGTCATATTCCATGCCCTCTGATACTTTAATGTAGATACTGCTAGATCTTGTTTTATCCTGACTGTAGCTCCACAGTATTTGAATTCCTTTTTTCTAGTTACTTGTAATATTTTTTCCTTGATCTGGGATCTCTGAAATTTGGCTATAATATTATTGGAGGTTTTCCTTTTGGGATCTCTTTCAGGAGGTGATCAGTGGATTCTCTCAATTTCTATTTTACCATATGCTTCTAGAATATCAGGGCAATTTCCCCTGACAATTTCTTGGAAGATGATATCTAATCATTTATTTTGGTCACGGTTTTCAGGTAGTCCAATGATTTTCAAATTATCTCTCCAGGACCTATTGTCCAGGTCAGCTGTTTTTTCAAAGGAGATACTTCATATTGCCCTTTTTTTTTATTCATTTGGATTTGTTTTACTGTGTCTTGGTTTCTTATAAAGTCACTAACTTCCATTTGTTCAATCCTAATTCTTAGGAAATTATTTTCTTCTGAGCTTTTGTATATCCTTTTCTATTTGGCTTTTCAAGCTGTTGACTTTTTCCCATGACTCTCCTGCATTACTCTCATTTCTCTTTCCATTCTTTCCACCACCTCTCTAAATCTTCCTTCTATCTCTCCTACTTTTTCTTTAAAGTTCCTTTTGAGTGCTTCCATGGCCTGAAACCAATTCATATTTTTCTTGGAAACTTTGGATATAGGGGCCCTGAGGTTGCTATCCTCTTCTGAGTGTGCACCTCAATCTTCCTTGTCACTAAAGAAACTTTCTATAATTCCCAATTTCCTTTGCTTGTTCATCTTGCTGTCTTTTATTTGACTTTTAACTTCCTCTTACAGTGGGGCCATACTTCCAAGCTACATTTTCCCAAGCTTCAGAGAGTCCCAGGTGTTTCTGTTTGTGGAAGGGTGGATTATTCTCTCACCCAGCCTGTTCTCTGGTCCAAAGATAACCTCAATCCACCTGGCAAAATCCAGCCAGCAAAATTTTTTTGTGTTGTGGTTCTTAGTTCTGATGAGCCTGTGCCCCTCCCCCACCTAGGCCTCCTAATGCTCAAGATTTCTTCCTGGTTCCCCACTGGGGTGGGATAGCCGAATTCATTTTCTACCCCCGCCCCCAGCCAGTCATTCAGGCCTCCCACCTGACTGTAAGCTTAATTCCAGAAGACACTAGTACTGCAACTGACTCGGAGGCATGGGGTTAAGTTTCTCTGTTGCAGCCTGCCTGGGGATTGTGTTGGCTCAATGGTGGGGGGTGGGGGGGGTGGACTCTTGTCACAGCCTAGCATTGCCCCCTCTCATCTGTCTTTGGCTGGAAAATAATCTCCCCATTTTTTGTGGGGCTTGCTGCTCTAGGGGTTGTTTTATGGCTGTTTTGGGGGTAATTTTGTCAGGTGCTCTGTGTGTTTAATGTCTTTCCTCCACCATCTTGGCTCCACCCTGATTTAATTAATTATTAAGCATCTATGATTAATACATGTGGAAGCAACTTGGTATAGTAGGCAGAGTTCTGTGCCTGACGTCAGGAGATAATGGGTTCAAATCCCACAAATTGCATTTATTAGTTAGGTGACCTTAAGGAATTAACTTAGCTTTTATATGCCCCCCCAAAAACTCCCTAGGATTTACCTACTAAGTTGAAGATGGGATGAAGATCTGCAATGATAGGAGAACTTCCTTATATTCACTGAAACACAGATCTTTCCATAATTTATATATGGGCAAAAATAATATATCACACTTTTACTATGCATCGCAATTTTTAAAATAGATTTTATGCAACAATATTATCAGGTAATCAGTGCATTATTATACTCATTTTATAGATAGAGAAGTTATAGGGTAAGAGATTAAGTGATTTCTCCATATCATTTCATTAATAAATAGAACTGGGACTTGAACCCAAGTTTTCAGACTCTTAATCCAAAGCATTTTCCATTACAACATTCCTTCTTAATTTTCCATTTCCAACAGATTTCATTACAATATTCCATCTTAAAATAACAAGTAAAAAAATCAATGGCACTTTTTGAAACAGTAGTAACCTACCCAATTAATTGATCTACCAAAAATATAGTTTAAATAAGAAGCAAAAAAAGGTATCAAATCATTCAAATATGTTGCCTATTTTATACTAAGTTTTGCTCATTCTGCATCTAAAATGATAGATATATATGCTAGGCAATATGGACACTTAAAAAGTATGGTTTATTGTTTAGTCAGTCAATAATGTGTACTAAGCATCTGCCATGTCCAAGGCACTATGCTAAGTGCTAAGGATACAAAAAGAAGGAAAAGACATTTTACATTTGTAAATAGTTCTGCACAGTGGTCCAATATGAGGGAGCCAAACTAAAGTATATACATATATGATATATACATCCATTATATATACAAACATATGTATATACATATGTGCATGATGCATTTGTGTAGAACTTCATTCTGGCTCCCACATATGTATATGTATGTATTTGCATAAATGTATGTGTTTGTGTATATACACATGCATATATTTCATTTTTTTCCTCAAATTTTGCTTTCTATGATAAGCTGTTGAGGTCATAATAAATTTATTGATTGAAGTTGAATAAGTTGACTAGAAAGACATTCTGCTATACTGCCCATCATGTGTTCATTTAGACATTTGTTACTTGTGAGATAACTATTTGGCAGACTGGCATTTTTGTCTTCAAATGATTCTGTTCCATTGCGTAGACAATCTATTTTTTTTCCAGTTCCATTATCCTAAGAGCATACTTAAGGATGAACATGGATCGCCTCAACATGGCTACTTTCTCCACAAGCACAAATTACAATCACTCCATACCTTTCTACCTTAGGAATTTTTTATCCATATGCTTTCTATAAATTCCTTGCAAAGGATCTATCAAACACAGTAGAGGTCATACTTTGTTACCTTTTTCTTTGTTTTTTTAACTGTTTCAAGGATATCAATGCAGCACTTTGGCAATCTAATGTTTCTCATTCTTGTTACGAGATCAGCTTCTCTCCTTTGGTGAGAACACATATTTTTCAATTGCTTTGTCTCATTTTTTCTGTATTTGGCTGAAGGGTCTAAGCTGGGATGGGGAGGCGTAAATAAATCTTTCTTCCTTAACAACTCAGAGTGTCAATTTCCAGATCAGCAAACATCAAGAAAGATTTATGGAAAATTTTGTACTTTATACAATTTTAAATGTAGTTTCTGAAAGAACACAATATAGTTTAGTGGCTATGTTCTATTCAAGATAAGAATCAATTCTTGGAGGGCTCATTCTAGGAAAGAAGAAAAAAGAATATATTGAAGAATTAGCTTATAGGACATAGCAGACTGTAGGATGGAAGTTAGGGTGACATGGGAATAGTGAATTTATTGTAGGGTGTTGAAAAGAGGACAACAAAAGATGAAGAGAACTAATTACATGAATAGGTTATTCTGTATTCATCAAAGGAAAATGAGATGGAAATAAATTTGTGTCCACCTCCCTTGGTAGTCCGAAAAATTGGGGCCTTTAAAGTACTGATGCAAAGAAATTCGTCATACTTACAGAAACCTAATATTTTACTAACAAAAAGAAAAAAAAAAACCATTGACTCTGATACCTTTTAATAACTAACCACAAACTAGCCAAAGTTAAGCTAATTCATATCTCTTTTTCCTTCTTGATCAGAAGCAACTGAAATGACATGGTGGAGAAATGAGCTCAGGGTCAGAAAGATCTGAATTCAAATTCTACCTCCCACACTTACTACCTTTGTGACCTTGGGCAAGTCCCTTAACTTCTTCCAGCCTCAGTTTCTTAATATGCAAAATGGGGATAATAATAACATCTAACTCAGAAAGTTGTTATGAAAATCAAATGGAATACAATATCTAAAGCACTTTGCAAACTTTAAAATGCTATATACATGGCAACTACTATAATTTGGCCAAGATTAAAAAAGACAATTCTACCAAAAGGGCATACTGAACCTAGTCAAACTGGTTCCACATGATAAAATTTCAAGACATTAAATAAAAATTATTTGGGAGATATTTTTGCAGAGACTAACTTTTTTGTTGTTTGTTTTCTTGTTTTTTGTGGGGCAATGAGGGTTAAGTGACTTGCCTAGGGTCACTCAGCTAGTAAGGGTCAAGTGTCTGAGGCCAGATTTGAACTCAGGTCCTTCTGAATCCAGGGCCAGTGCTTTATCCACTGTGCTACCTAGCTGCCCCACTAACTTTTGAAAAATATGTAAACCTGGACTATATCAAATGAAATTTACTATTAGCCCTTAATGCTGTTTAGGAAAGATTTTGTGTTCTCAAACCAAAGGCTACATTCTGTTCATTTACATGGAAAATAACTATAAGGAAGAGTCTTAGAATAATAGATGTGAAGGTGGACGGGACCTATAAAGCCTTCTAGTCCAAATCTTTCAATTTATAAATGAGGAAACTGACACCCAGGAAGTTGCCCAAGGTCACACAGGGAGAAACGAGCATAGGTAAGAAATCAGCCTCAAGCCAATGCCTTCAAATCCAATATTCTTTCCTCTATACTATGATACTACCTCATATTGAAAGCTTAGCAATTGGAGACAAATAGAAGACCATGAAAATTTCTAAAAAAGGGATAATTTCGAGGAAAGCCAATATGAGCCAAAATTCAGTTTCAGATTCTGTGAAAAGTTCCAACCCTGATACTCACTTTGGGGCATAATGTGTTTGTATTTTGACGTTGCAAGTTGTTCTACTTTCATTCCTTGTTGTTTCAAAAAACAGAGCAATAATTACACACTTAAAAGACAATAGAAGAATAATTACATTTTAAATTATGTTCAATTAATAATGATCTGAAAATACTGAAAACAAATTTCTCTAGAATTTCTATAGCACTATAGGTTTTATAAAGTGTTATATGAATATTATGACATTTCATCCTTGCTTAGAGGAAGGGGCTATTATCCTCATTTTACAGTTGAGGAAACAAAAGGAAACAGAGGTTAAATGACTTGCCCAGCATCCCAGAACTAGGAAGTGTCTGAGGCAGTGTTACAACTCAGATCTTTCTGATTGCATGTACAACATTCTCACAACTGTGCCACCTTACTCTCTCTTAATACTGCTGAACTTATCATTGTTTCCTAGCTCGATTGTTGTTGTTGTTGTTGTTGTTGCTATTGCTGTTGTTGTTGTTGTAGTAGTTGTTCTGTATAACCAATTTGTCCATTCAATAAATGAAATGTTGACATGTTGAGACATAGATGACTTTCATGAATGTGCAACTTCCTACGGTCTAGCAATTTTCATGAAGAGTCCAAACAAACAAATCATAGTCATTTTTTCAAACATAAGAAAAAAAAAGATGTATTGATCTTAAGCTCCCAAATGAAAGAATTTCAGTACTGAATTGTTAAAATGTTGTTCAAAAAGTCAAGGATGCCAAACTCATTCACCATGAGGTAACTGGGACCAATGGGCTTAATCAAGAATGTCTTACATTTTCTATTTCAGCAATATAAGGGTGGTAAGTGCTATATGTATATCTCTCTATTAAGATGGATGGAGGGAGGGAACAAGGGAGGGAGGGAGGAATGGATGGATGGATGGGTCTCTATACCAACAAGTGTCAAAATACTTAAAATGAAATTATACTTGGAAAACTTGACTTTTCAAATTATTTCACGTTAGCTATCAAGTTATGATTGTCTTTAAAAGTTACATAAATATGTTGCACATACTGTGAAACTCTTATCACCTATAAAGGATTTAAATTGAAGACATGGAGAAGAGTTGCATTGTATGGGCAGGAACAGATGAGCTGGCAGGACTACTCACAGTGATGAGCTCATACATCTATCAAAACATGTATTCAGGAAATTTTAAGGAAACTCTCAAGTTACAGAATGTTCAGGCTAGAAGGGCCTTAGAGATCATCTCAATTACTTTATTTTGCACTGGGGTTAAAAAGTACATTTCACAAGTTCAAGATAGGAGAGGCATGGTTTGAAAAAATGTCTTGGGTTTACCAGCTCGATAGGAACCAATGGTGTGAATTCAAGAAGACTGCATTGTGAGAGACATAGCTACCAGGACCAAAGAGGTGAAAGAAATGAGTATGTCTTCTGTTCAGTTACAGGAATCACATTTAAGGAAATACATTTTAAGCTAAAAATTGTACAAAGGAGGGGAAGAATTATGAAATAACTTGAATCCTTGAAATACTATGATGATGATGAAATAATCATTTATATATGTCTTTAAGTTTTACAAAGTGTTTTACTAATATCTCAGTTTATCCCCAACACAAACCTGGGAGGTAGGTGCTATTATCATTCCCATTTTACAGATGAGGAAACCAAGGCAGTCAGAGTGATTAAGTGATTTCCTCAGGGTCACACAGCTAGTAAATATAGGAGGCTGGATTCAAACTCAGGTCTTCCTGACTTCAAGTCTAGAATGCTACCCACTGTACCAGCTAGCTGCCTATGCGATCAGTTAAAGTGATTATTCATATTTAGCCTAGAGAAGTGAAGACATGAGGGGAAGATGTCTTCAAGGATTTGAAGGGCTTTCATGTAGAAAAGGAATTTGGTTTGTTCTATTTGACCTCCAAAAGGCAGAAGCAGAAGCAACAGATAGAAGATGTGAAAAGTCAAATTTCGCCCAATCACCAAAAAAGCTTTCTAACAATTAGAAATACCCCAAAGGGTAATGAGCTGCCTTGTAAAATAGTGTGTTTCCCCTTATTGGAGGCTTCCAAGCCTTAGATGACAATTTTTCTGGTATGTTGTCATGGAGATTCTTCAGGGGTATTGTTTGGACTAAAGAACCATTTGGGGTTCCTTCTAACTTTGAAATTCTGTTATTATGTGAAAACAAGGACCATAGAGAAAAAACAACTTGCCTAAGATTGCATAATTAGCCAATGTCTGTAAAATTCCACTCTTTAACCTTACTACAAAAAAAGATTCTCCAACTTTAGGACCTTGGTCTGGCAAAAGGAAATGTTTCATAAATCATGGTCTACCCTCCACATTTACCAGAGACATTTGATTTCTACTCATTTCATATCTTCTGCAGAAGAGGACCAAGCCTGCAAATAATTGATCCAAACATAAAATACTAGAACTGAAAGTGACCTTGTGGGTCATCTAATCCAACCCTTAGGCAGATAAAGAAGCTGAGGCCCAAAATAGTTAAATGATGTAAAGCTGGGACTGAATTAGTTCTAGCTAGTTAGAAGGACCTTGGACTCAACCATCCTGTCCAATGGCCAAATTATACTCAAGTTTTATACTCCTCATAGAAGATGCCACCTACATGAAGTTTTCATATTTTTTTTTCATTTCAAGGAGAGAGGACCTTTGAAAAAAACATTCATTCAAGATTTACCATGTTCTAATCAATTAATAAGCATTAATCATTTATTAAGATTTAAGTACCATGCACTATTCTAAGTGTTGGAGATATAATGAAAGACAAAAACAGTCCTTGCCTTCAAGAATTTCTCATTCTAATAAGGGAGACAATGTGTAAATAAGTAAGTACCTTACAGTATGTACACAGGAGAAATAGAAGGCAATTTCAGAGGGAAACGCACTAGTAGCTGGAAGGATCAGCAAAGTCCTCCTGAAAAAAATGGATTTGAGCCCAGGCTTGAAGAAAGTCAGAGCAATTAAGAGGTGAGGAAGAACAATCCAGGTATGAGGAACAACCAGTGCAAAAACATGGTGATGGAAGAGGGAATGCCATATGTAAGGAAAAGTAAGTAGAACGATGGTAGCCAGATCATGGAGGGCATAGTAAATAGTAAAGGATAAGAAAACTAGAAAGGGAGAAAGGGAGAACTTTATATTTGATCTTGGAGATAATAGGGAGTCACTGGAATTTATCAAGTGAGGAAGACGGTATGGTCTGATCCAAATACTAGAAAAACCACAATGACAATTAAGTGGAAGATGGACCAGAACAGAGGCAGGGAGAACAACTAGAAGCTTTTTGCAATTATCTAGATGAGGTGATGGAGACTTGCACTTGAATGGTAACTGTGTGAATGGAGCCATACCAACAAACAAATAAATAGGGAGATAAATGGGTAAATAAATAATTACATAAATTAATTAATTGATTAATTGGTTTGTTGATTAATGGGATATATATACGCATGCATATATATATATATATATATATATATATATATATATATATATATATACATACACACATATAATGAAAATATTTGTTAATGAACTGGCCATGTAGAGTGAGTGACAAAGGTGAGCTGAGGATAATACCAAGGTTTTAGCCCTGAATAGCTGGTCCTTGACAGTAATAATCACTGTGCTAAGCACTGGGAATACAAATTTTTAAATGGAAGTTACTCAGACCCATTCTTGTAAGCATGGCTAGATGTCTGTAAAGCATAGTTGGGCAATAAGGGCCAGCCTTGATAGTGAGCTCTTGCCAATTAGGACAATAGAGCCACAGGAGATTATTGATTGATTGAAGGATAGAAGGAAAACTAGGAGGAACCAGTATCATGACAGCCAAGAGAGAAGATAGTATCTAGGAGGAGAGGGTGGTCAATAATATCAAAAGCTACAAGTAGGTTGAAGCCTGATAAAAGACAATCAGATTTAGAAGTTAAAATATTGTTAACCTTGGAAAGGATAGTTTTAGTCTAGTGAAGTTGAAGGCTAAATTTCAGTGAATTAAAAGTTTAGGAGGAGAGGAAGTGGGAATAGTGATAGACAACTTTTTATAAAAGTTTGACCTTGGCAGCAGCTAGGTGGCACAGTGGAAAAAGCACTGGCCTTGGATTCAGGACAACCTGAGTTCAAATCTGGCCTCAGACACTTGACACTAGCTGTGTGACCCTGGACAAGTCACTTAACCCTCATTGCCCTGCAAAAAATAAAAAAAAATTAAAATAAATAAATAGATATATATCTAAACAAATAAACAAATGAATGAATAAATAAATAAATGTCTGACCTTGAAAGAGAGAAAATACATAAGATCACTTGTGAGGGATGACAGGGTCAAGTGAAGGCTTTTTAAAGATGAAGGTGAGTTGAGTGTGTTTGTAGGCTTGAGGGTAGAAGCTGGTAGAGAGAGATTGAAGATGTATGGGAGAGGAATGTTCAGAAGTTCAAACTCCCAAGGAGACAAGAGGAAATATGGCACCAGAGGAAAGGAGCATGGCACAACAGGAAGATCATTAGATTTGGAATCAGGACTAGTTCTAATCTGTGTGATTCACATTGAGTAAATTGTTTCATTTTTCTGGGACTTCATTGTCTAATTTTTCAAATGAAGAGGTTAGATTAGATACTCTCATCGTATCTAGTCTATTCTAGTCTAAGCATTTTCCCATTGAAAATCTCTAATTCCTGTGATCACCAAGGATCACCATGGCACTGTCTTTGCCTCTTCCTTTTCCCTAACCTCTCACATCCAAACAGTTATCAATTATTGATGTAAACTTCACTCTATTGTATCCTGACTGTCCCTCTGCCACCACTCTAGTATAGTCTTTTGTTGCCACTATTCTACAGTATTTCCTTCATCTCCTCAGGGGGCTACTTACCTCCATTCTCTTTTCAGTCTGAAATGTCCTTCATACCATTGCCAGACTAAATTTGCATATATAGCATACATAGAACTTGTCAAGTCATTCCTTTGTTCAAAGATTTTTCAGTGTCTACTAGGTAAAGTCTTAGCATTTAAGGCCTTCCACAATTTGTTGCCATTCTATCATTTCATGCTTTATTTTACATTACGTCATTTCACTATTATACGGAATCCACCCCCTCAAATGTTCTATACTTTCTAATTTCTGGGACTTTCCTACTGTTCCCTATGCTTAGAATGCCCTCACTTTCCTTTGGTCACTTGAATTCCTATGTATCTTTCAAGCTCAACTCAAATATCATCCCTCCTATGAAAAGTCCCATTACTTAGCACAGGGTTTGGCACACAGTAGGTGCTTAATAAATACATAATCACTGTTTGGTCCTTCTAGTTGATGACAGCTATTCTCCTTTCCAACCTCACTGAGAATCTTTGTAAAATGCTTATTACATATAACTCTTACTATTGTAGTCTACGTATGTGTAATAGCTCCCTATTAGATTATTAAATCCATGAGGGAAGAGACTAGATTTTATGGAGGGGGGGCTTCATTTTTTTCCTTTTTTCCTGCATTAGTCATGTTGTGAAAGAAGAATCAGAACAAAAGGGGAAAACCTCAAAAAAGAAAAAAAAAGTAGAAACTATGGTTCAATCTGAATTCAGAATTCACAGTTCTTTTTTCTGGATGTGGAGAACATTTTCCATCATGAGTTCTTTGGAATTGTCTTGGGTCATTGTATTGTTGAGAAGAGCCAAGTCTATCACAGTTGATCATCACACAATGTTGCTGTTACTATGTACAATGTTCTCCAGGTTCTGCTCATTTCACTCAGCATCAAATCATCATGTCTTTCCAGTTTTTTCTGAAATTTGCCTGCTTATATTTTCTTACAGCACAGTAGTATTCTGTTATATTCATATACCAAAACTTGTTCAGCCATTCCCCAGTTGAAGGGCATTCCCTCAATTCCAATTCTTTGCCACCACAAAGGGAGCTGCTATAAATATTTTGTGTACATATGGTTCTTTTTCCCTTTTCTATGATCTCTTTGGGATACAGACCCAGTAGTGGTATTACTGAGTCAAAGGGTATGCACAGTTCCATAACCCTTTGGACATAGAGACTAGGTTATAGATTAAATTTGTCTTCCCAGTACCTACTGCTGTTTTTCCATATAGTAGATGATTAATAAATGTTTGTGGAATAGAATTTAATTTTAAATTGTAATTGTTTGCAAAAGCGTCTCATATTTCCTATTGCTTTATAAACTCTGAGTACATAGAACAAATTTTCTGAAGGGCAAAGATATTTTTTTGACATCTTTGTATCTCAGCATCTGGCTTATACCTTGTACATGGTAGGCATTTTATAAATGTTTGTTTCTGAATTAATAGGCACTTAAGAGATGCTTGTCAGATTTAACCGGATCATAAGCTATGTCCTTTCTTAAATCTTCATATTTCTCTCAGCACTTTGTAGTATAGAATTTTATGCATAGAGGGGCATAATAAACATGGAAAGGTTTTTTTGATTTGGGGGGTTTTTAATGCTGAATTATGCTCAAAATTAACAATGATCAGTTCATCCAGGAGGGATTCCTGTCCAGAGCTTAAAAAAGACTCCTAAATTCAGTGGGTCCCAAAGGTGAGAAGGGGGCAGCAGAATAAATACAAGCCACCATGCCTGAAAGTTATACAATGATCTATCACTTTGCCATTCCCAACTCCTACATCAATATTTTTCTTTAAAAATTGTCATGGTGACCAACAGCAAGGTTATTTAACCAAAGACCTTGGAACTGAGTAATTATAATGGAGAATTCCTGGTACAGTGACTCTAGTACACATACACACACACATACACAACACACACACAACACACACACACATCAAGATAGAAATACATTTAAGATAGAAAAATACTAATTTGAAGCAAATAGCATTTTATTGTTTATTTTTACTATACCTAAGTAATATACTAGGCAATGGTCAATATAGAAGCAGGATTTATAAATGGAGGGGAGGGCCAATTGCAGCCTCATCTATGAGAAACAAAGAAAGGTTAGAAGAGAAGATATCTTTTTTCCTTCCCAACAAGATATCTTGGCTTTCTCATTTTTTTTCCAAGATCATGGCTGCTGTGCCCCTCACTCTGTTTGTTCACGATCCTCCCCCCGCCATTACCTCTACCCCACCCTACCCCCACCTCGACATTGCTTATCTGAATATATAAGCTTGCCCTTTGCTCAGATTTATGGGCTGGGGCAGTGCTATGTGTATTTACAGTCTTCTGACCTGAAGACCTAGAACTGAACAGAAAAGGAGGCAGCCAGAAGCCATTCCATAAACAGAGACAGATAGGAGAGGGCTGTAGAAGGCATTGCTAGCACTTAACATTTTTAACTATTTGGCCAAGCTAAAGAATTACTGATTAGATTAGAGTAAAAGAAATATAAGGGACATGTTGGAAGATTTGGGGGAGTTGAGTCTGTATATTTGCTTTCACTGTCTGCAGTTCTGAGTTTGGAGCTGGGGTAGGGGTGGGGGGTTAAATTTAATGTGTAAGGTCAGGAGAGAAAATTGATAAGTGAGTTACAATGGGAGCTGTAAAATGTTTTCTGAAGGCAGAGGGTCTTTGAGGATGAGGATATAAACAACATTTAATAAGTCAGAAACGTGCTCCAGCCAGAACTGTAAGCCTGCTGGTGTGAAGCAGGACTACTTGCATTTTTTAAAATGTAATTTGTTATGAGAAGAAAAGTCTCCTAATCCATAGTCAAATAAGAACATACTGCCTCAGATTAAATAAACTCCATTTGGTCATAAGTCATTTTTCTTAGGAACATTTCAAAGTAATCATATTTTCAAACATGGAGGTTTCTTAAATGGGCCACCCCATGGGTAACTATTAGTCAACAGAGTTCATGCATGGAGTTCAACAGAGAAATAAAGCACAGTTGAATCATGAGTTGTCCCTGGCACAGACGAACTGGACCACATTTCCCAAGAGCCCTAGCTTTGTATAGAGGAAAAGTGGGTAAATTCAGCTTACTACCTGGCTCCTATCTATATGTTTCAGGGTCCCACTCATCTGGACAAATGTCAGTGTGGGGCAAACACATTTGCACAAAGATATTTAATGTGCTTGTAAAGAATGAAACAAAATGTAATATGTAGCAATAAGTTCAGCATAAAAATGGTAATATTCTTTAGAGAACTCACCAGCATAAACACTGAAAACCAAATAGTAACCAAGCCACCCCAGCTCATTTCACAATACAATAAATCAAGGAACTTTGTGGAGGGAAGACTTTGTTGATGGAATGAGGTCTGGCCTTGGAGTCAGAGAACCTGAATGCAAATCCCACCTCTAACATTGACTGTGTGACTGTCCAAGCCACATAAAAGCTTCCCTGGAACCCATTTCCTCATCATCTGGATATGATGGCATCTGAGGTCTGTCCCAGCTCTAGATCCAATGATTCTATGTTGCAAGTTACCCATCAGGACTTCAGTGACAGGATTATTTCTGTAAATGATTTTATTCTAAGCAAACCTGAAATCAGGATAATTCACTGAAAGATTCTTGTCCATTCTAGATTGGTCAATTCAGTTAGTTTAGCCAGATTACATGCATTACTAATAATCCATGACTTGGCATGCAAATTAGAAAAAAAAAGTTGATAATGCCACTTAATTCAATAGTGCAAAATACAGCTTGAAGTTTTGTTTTCCTTTTCCATCTATTTATTTTTTCAATTTAAACTCTAAATTAATTGTAGGATTTAGTAGTGAAAGAACTAAGGCAAAGATGAGATTGTCCCATCAATACAAACTGTAGAATAGTCAAAACTTATGGGAAATGAATGGAAAAGTGGTCCTATAACAGGGATGGTTGCATTTCTAAATAAATATATCATATTCTAGGAAACAACATTTTTATGGACATCATTCAGAAATTTTTAAAAAATTCTAAAATAATGGAACTTCCGCCACTGGAAAAAAATAAACCATGCTCCAAATACCCATAGCTAGTGGAACATATTTAGGAGAATGGGGAGGAGGGGAGAGCAGGGCTATTACGTGGCTGCTAAAATGTTTTTCTTTATTGCTTCGGCTGAGCTCCATTTGCCAATCAAATAATTTTATTTTCTAATATGGTGCAGTTCATAGCAACAGTGGGTTCGGATGTAACCATTTCGAATCAGAGGCCTAGATCAGTCTGCCAGGGGGAAAAAAGGCACCACAAAGAACATTGAGATGAATGGCTCTATTTTATGAGCCATAAAAGTTTTATTCATCTTGACACTGAAACAGGTTTAGGCAGTGAGTTGACACGCCTTAAATAAATAAGTGGAATTAATTCCCCAGCTCTTGAAACAATAGAAGCATGCATGTAGCACGGAGAAATGCCCCCATTGTTTCCTGTTGTGGCTTGATATTGATATTATTTGTGTTTTTCTGTGCATCCTCCTCAGGGGCCTGGCTGATCCACTTCAGATTCATCCCCTGTTTTATTAGAGGTTGAAAAAGGTTCAGGACCTGGTTGTACCATTGCTCCCACCGACAGCTAAGGAACCAGTTTGGCGTCTGGTTTGTCTGTTGTTTTACTGCTGACCTTCAAATCAACTTTAACCCCTGACCCCTGGAGGCATCTATCATGACAAGAGGCTGTTTAACACAAATGGTGCCCATTTATAGGGGAAGAGAGTCAGAAGATTTCCTTTTTATGAAGAATTTGGTTTTTCACCCCTTTTTTCTCAGTCACCACAGGTGAAATCCCTCTTAGCAGCTGGCTTATGAAATAATGTGAGGGGAGGCCTTAATGAGCTGAAAGCACCCTCAGCTGGAGATAAATAGATGCAAATGAGATGCACAAACAAAGGAGCTTGGACAGAGAAATATCTGCAATTCCAGCAAAATGCTGCCTGCAGCTCGGCTCGAAGATGAAGAGCTTTGATAAAATGGTAACAAAAAGTACCTTTTTATCCTCTAGTTTGTTTTACATTGCAATAGACCATTGTCATTGTAACCCACTGGAGCATGCAGAGGGTTTTCTGCACTGTTTCAGAAAACTGATCAAACATTTGTTTTAAGGCATTCATGAAATATAATCAATGTTCTATTTCTGGGCTGGAGGAAATTTTTGTTGTTGTTATTGTTGTTTGTTGTGTTTGTGTTTTTCCTCCTGTGAGCGTTTTAGGTTTGATCATTGTCATTTTTACCTGTTGGTCTTTCTTTGCATTGTTAATGACACCCCCTCCTTCTCCCTGTACTGTTGGGGGGGGAAGTTTTCCGGAGACTACAGATTTTTAAAGATTCTAAAGAGAGAAAAATTTAAGTCGAGAACTAGTCAGAATCAGCTTTGAGCAAAGGCTAGAACCAACGTGGAGCAGCACCCAACCAGTTTTAATGAAGGCAATCAAGTCTGTAGAGCTAATTCAAAGACAGACATGTAACATGCTGATTTTAATAAGCTTTTAAAAGGCAATCTCTAACTTTTAAAAGTCTCTTTTTAATTTAATTGTCCTTAGTTCATATGATGCCCAAACAAACAAAAGCATTAAAATATGTTTTCAATGTGAGACACTTTCTGAGTGTTAAACTCATCTTTTATCTTTAAAATACCATCACATTTAAAAAAACAGAAAGAAGAAATCACCAGCCAAATGTCCAATTTATTTTTCTCTATGAAGATGAATTAAACCTCAGAAACCATTATGTTCGTTGGTTTGTGTTATGACACTTAAATTGGTGCATGTGCATCATAGGCTGATAACCAAAACCCATATATAGAGAGAAACCGTAGACCCTTCTGGTGTATCAGCATGTTTAACTTCTCATAGCTTAGCTATTTAGGACTATTTAAAATTTTAAGACAATTCTAGCTTTCTAAGTTGAGATATACAGTGATTATTACAATGATTTTTATTATAGCACCTGCCTAAATGATTTCATTCCTGTAGCTGATATTTGGGGTGGAGTCTTGGTTTATGAGCAACTATATATAGCCTTCACACTATATAAACACTTCTTCAAACAAATGTATTATTTGCTTATAACAAAGCGATGTCCCCCAATTTTAACACACCACTCCTGTTGCACTGGAGGGTTAGAGACTTAGACATGATGCCCTCTGGCCGTGCAGAGGGTGAGGAATGAACTTTGGACTTTAAGCCAACACATACCTGTTTAGCTCAAAGCCTCAAATAGAGCATCATTAAATTCAGAATTTTAAGGGTTAATAGAAACTTGGTTATACTAGGGAGGGTTTTTTTTTTTTCTAGCTCAGGTTTGGAGCAGCATAATTACGTTCAACTGCTGTTGTTTGGAAAGGGCAAACAGCATCTTAGGCACAGAACAATGAAATTACAGCTGAGATTTAGGTTAGCAAAAGCCGTCTTCTCTAGGCTTTTATGATTCATTATTTCCCATTAAATACAGTATTAGAAGTGTACACTAGATAGCTCATGGTTGCTGCTCTCCGAGCACATTATCTATATTACACAGGTCTGGGGAGCAGAATTAGAAAACTTTGGGGGAATGAGCAATATGTGTTTGCTGATAGAAGTACCATATGGCTCATCTTCTTCAATTGCTTTCATTGCGACTCTGATGCTGGAGAAATTAAAGTTTTATTTGATGTGGCACAGCTTAATGAACTGTCTTCTGTTAGGAAAATTGAATATGTTTTCCTGTTATTTGAGCACAGAGCCTCCATGGTTTTGGCTGATGAGGGATGCATTATGTATTGTTTATTTAGCATTTTGAAAACAAAAGCAAGATATTGAAGGTAAAATTGATTACTGCTAGATTATATTATATAATCAAATCTCTCTTTAAATTTCCTCTTCTAATATTTTGTAATGTTTTCATATAGGAATATTCCAGATCATTTTGGAAGACTCAAAGAGCATTTTTGTTTTGTTTTGTTTTTTATCAAGACACCTATATGGGCAAAGAAGCTACATTCCAACTGCAAAGCCATGATTGTTCTATTTGTAAAGTTCAAAGGATGATAGGTAGGAAGAAAATAAATTTTCATTTGCGGTCCTCTATCCATAGAACTTCTAGTGGGCCTCCTTAAGAGCTTTGGGAGAATGCTACAATATTTGCATAGTTGAAAAAGGGTTGTCTTTTTTTTTCTTTGTTTGAACTGGACCACTCAAGAAAATGCAGGGGCAGGGACAGGAGGGAAAGAAAATACATTGAATAAATAGAAATACAAACCTTTAAAGGTCCATTTAAAGATTAAGTTTTGATTTAATGTTCAGTGTTTTAAAAAAGAGAGCTCCAATTGAAGTTTTTTTTTAAATCCAGTTAATATTCTGTGAATTTATTTTGTCATTATATAATGGTGATGGTTAAAAAAGAACATACCATAAAATGCATATTTGAACAAATTGAAGCTTTGATTCATTGCATGTATATTCTCTTCACTACCTGCAAAAATTGAAGAAAAAAAGAGAAATAAAGCCTCTCATTTAATTTCATTCTTTTAGTTTGACGTCTCTGATTTTAGAAATTTAAAAGAAAAACCTTAAGACCCTCAAAAGCCTTTGAAAGTTATGCCTTCAGCTTTTTAACCACTGGATTTCTTTCTTTTTTTCCAGCTTACAATACTCTTGGAAAGTGCTAATGGTACAAGCATAATGATCCTCAACAAGCCCCTAAGATAAAAAATAGTTTAGATGAACCAATTTCATTTTCTAAAATACAAGTAACTCTAACCAAAAAAAAAAAAAAAAACCAGTCATTTATCTTCTGGGTCCTGTGATGTTTTGAGAATTCTGACAAAGAGGGAAGTTAAACAAACCTTTCTTTAATCTAAATAATGCCTGTTAGAGAGAGGCTTCCATTCAATATGTTTATAGACTTTAAGTAAAGAAGGGGTTAAAAAAAAAAAAGCTTGTATTTCACCAAGAAAGTGCTCTTGAAAATGTCCCAAAACAAAGTGCTTGGGCAAAACTTCCAACATAAATATTTTCCATGGCCCATTCTCCTTCTAAATTATTCACAGTATTTTAATACACAGACACCTTACATCTTTTGGGGGGGTGATTAATGCATACACAAAAAAGTCAATCTGCATCAATGACCAAACCACACAAACTTATTTGCCAGAGTTCCATTTCCTTGAAAAGAAAGCATCACATTTTTATGAAACACTGTTTCATGACAGGGGACTCCACTGAGGAACACCATTATGCATTGTTATCAGCATGGTGTAATTTGACTGTTGACAAAGTATCTGTGGCAGTGACAATGAAAGCAGTTAGAAGTGTGGCGGATTGTAATCAAGAAGATGCTTAGCTGTGCAACACTGCATCTTGAACAGATTTGAATCAACATCGCCTTAAGGGGACACACACATACAAAAAAAAAAAAAGTCCATTAATTTTTAGTGGGAAAATTAGAGTGGCACTTGATGAAGTGAAATTTGACATGCGTTAATTGCTCTGCAGCTCTCCTAATTAGAGATTTTCAAATTCTTTTACTGCTGTCAGGCTGATGGCCCATTGTCTTTCTGGACAAATACTAAAATGGCAAATTGGTTTGATCGGGAAGTTTTACTTGGGGAGGCCTGGACTGTTTTCTGGGGTCCACTGTTAATAGGTAGAAACCTAGATAGCTAAGAGGACTTTTGTCTATCCCTTTACATTAAAAAGGAACAGTTCTTTTTGTTGTTGTTGTTCTTGCTGATATGAAAGGCATAATGCAAAGGACAGTAGCAGGTGCAGATGTGACTTCCTTAGACAAAAGGAAATGTTTCCTAGAAGAAAAGAATTCTCCATATTAAAGAATTATCAAGGAAAGGGAAAGGAAGGAAAAGAAAAGAAAAAAATTCCATACTTCCAGATATATCCCACACAAATTGGAGAAGGCTGGCTCGGTACTCTGTATCACGTTTTCACCAGGTCTGAAGTGTAAGATAGAAACACTTCATGTTCCTTCTTCATATCAAAAAGCAATTATAGTGCTGTACAACTACCATCCCAGCACTGAATATGAAACAATCATAATTTGGGCTTCCCTTCCTCTCCCCTCTTGTCTAGCCTTTGAACCCCTCTTAATTCATTAACATATTGAATTTTTTCAATTTTCCATTTTCTTGCAATAACAATATTAATGCCAGGGCGAAAGCTTGATTGGAGCTAAATTACGTGTTACCTGCTGGCATTTATTTATATGGCATTGAATTATAAAGCTTTGCTATTGTCATGCCTTGGGCGAATTGTTTATGACACCAGTAATAGGAGTAATTGTTATTGTTGAAATTACCTGTCAGCTACCCATAGCAGTGGCCCTTGTCCCACTGACAAATAGTGACAAGGGAGAGGGATCCTCCATGCGTCCTCCTGATGACTTCTCCTCTGATAATAAGAAGTGCAGGGCCTCTGATAATTTGCCTGTCACTGTTGAGCGCAGCTCAGAGAGAGTTGGCCAAATTGTTGTCATTCACTTTGACAAAGACAGCAAAATGCTCCAGTGCTAGAGGAGGATTATCAAAATAAATGAAATCGCTTACACATCCTTTGTTTGTTTGGCTCAGAAATTGCCTGGCTTTGTATGAGAGTTGTAAAATTGGAATACATTTCTTATCAGTATTACTACCTATGTTCTCTCTAAGGGTGGGTATAAAGGTGGGAGGAAGGGAGAGAGAGAGAGAGAGAGGGAGAGAGAGAGGTTTAAAGGCTTTTTTTTTTTCCAATTTGCATTTGGTTAGTAAAACTGATAGAGAAATATGAAAGAAACCCAATGATTATGAACATCTATGATTATAACAAAGGAAGGGAAACCTGTAAGTGTTTTTGAATAAATTAATTTCAACACCCATCCTTATACTTCAGCCTTTCCTTTCTTATTCTTTTTTTTTTTTTTTTTTGGTCTTAGAAAGGTAAGATAAACATTCAGAAGCATAATGATCTCTCCTTAAGGGAGCTAAGGACAGGCTGAACTCTTCCTTATACAAATACAAACATCTCTTCAAGACCTACCACTTTATATTAAAAAAAAAATTGTCCTAATAATTCAAAGTGCTGATTGTTTCCCAAATATATATGGACACTTCATTGAAGAGATAACCTAAATGTGTTTCCAGATGTGGATTAACAACCATCACAAGGTTTCAGAAGAAGCCAAAAAGTGCCTCATCATTTGCTAGAGCTGAAACATAAACATTCTTTTTTTAAAAAATTCACTGCCTTTATCTACTGACTTTTTTGACTAGATGGGAGAAATACCCATTCATACCTGAAAGAGGTGGACACTAACCAATCAGATGCTCACACATCTGAGAACCATCATCATTCTACCCTTTCCATAACAGGCATTGCCACGTGTTGGAAAAATTCTCAACTGAAGATGCTTGTGAGGGCATTGCAAACAGATCATCTTGACAAACATTTGTTGCTCTCAAAGGCCTTAAAAAACTATAATGCATTGTAAAATATTGACTCCTAATGGTGATAATAATCAGCTGTCTATTAGTCCCTACTAGCCAGATATTGGCCAACTACAGTGTTAAGGGCTATCATCATTGCCTGGGGGCCCTTCCCTCTTAAAGTCCGTCATTATCTGATTAGGAGGGCCTCCAAAGAAGTCATCATTGCATAATTTTATTAGTTTTAATAGCACAGGTTGGTGGGCAGGAAGGACTACCTAGGAGGTTAGACAAACACCACTGGAAAATTATTTCATTTACATCATTTTGTGACTTCAAAAAACAGAAGTTCAGACCCTCATGACTTCTCAATAAATAAATAAATCACCTAAAATTGGTTCAAATAGGAGCAGAGGGGAAAACCAATAACAGGATACAGTATGTCATTTGTAGCAATTAGCAACATTATCTGAGGTATTTTGACCCTTTCTTGAGGCGAGTGCTAAGCAATGTTTTAAAAGCAGATAAATAAATTTATATAAGGGCTGAACTAATCAATGCAATAATAGGAGAATAGAAAAAAAAACTATGTTTCTAATCACTGATAACTATATATTCTTTTAAAGGCACCCACTTTATGGTTAACTATGTTGAATGTCCCTGATTAACAAGTGGAAGGCAGTGATATAATTAAGAGGTTATCTTCAGTAATAAAAATGCTCCAACATGTCTTGGAATGTGATCTCCTTCACAGATAATTTTTAAGAATGTAGTATGTCCCTGCTTTGTCTGTAGAAACCCAAGTTAGTGGTCCCAAGAGGAAAAATAAACATACGTTTTAAAATGAAGATATTTAAAATGTACCACATATTTCAATGTGTTGCCATAACCTGGTCTTTTTTATGTTCGTCCTATAAAACCTAAATTAAGCCTCTTAGGAGTGGTTTTGCTGCTGGTTTCATCTAAAAACACAATGGATTTTAAATGGTTACAGTAACTTGAGTGCACTTTAACATGTAGTCACAATTGACTGTTTTCCCTCCTCCCTTCCAAACACGGTCCCGGTAAACGGGTGAAGTCGCTTCACAATTTTAGCTTCATTTGGAAATGTAAACTTTTAACAAATAGTAATTGCTCCCGTAGCTGAATTGCTGAAGTGACTGGCAGCAAATCTCTTTTTTCCCCCTCTCCTGTAACATTTTGAACTACCCATCAGCGTCAAAGGAAACTGCACAAGTCTCTGTTGCCACTCTAAATAAGGTACAGCAATGTTAAGAAAAATGTCAGAAAATCTCAGTGGATTAAAATAACATTCCTGCATCATGTCAGCGTGGACAGCTTGCTTTACTGTTTTGCATAATTTTAAAGGATATTTTTTGTAAAATGGTCTCCCTATAAACAGAATGAAATGCTATTTGGAGAGATTTAAGACCACATTTGATCATCTGCAACATTTAATTGTTTTTCTAAATCCTGTTATTCTTTAAAATACGTTGGGTGGATGTTGATTTTTAGAGAACAACAAGCAGGCTTTGCTTTTTGGTGAGCAAACTCTTCTACTTGCTGGCAATGTGGAAATAAAGAAGGCAATTTCAGGGTCTTCTGTGCATTTCTTGCTCTGAAATTTCTAAGCTATTAATTTGGTGAAATAAATAGGAAAAGCTTTTTTTTTTTCCTTTTTGGCTCTCCAACATATAAATTCAAACACAGTGAATTAATCTGTCCTCCCACCCTCTTTTAAACTGAATAAAATAAGCATACAGCTTTTGAAATGTTGAACATCAGGTTAATTGACTAAAATTTAACTAGAGGACATTTGTAATTTATGTGTTCATATATTGTAATTACTATGATTTTCTTTAGTTTTCTAGGGAATGTTAAATAAACACAAAATCTATTAATGTCATTAAAAGGTCCAGTAGCATTTTAAATATTTATTATAAACTTTATGGGCAAAATAAGAAATAGCTTGCAAATGTAATACTTGCTATTAAAAAAAATTGGTCAGATTACTAGTAAGAAGTTAGATGAATCTCAACTGACTTTTCAACGTGGAACTTTCTCAAAACAGGTTTTGAAAAAAGGATGAATTTAGACAAATTTGTCTCTTAACCTTTAAAGATTTCCTGCCCATTTCTGTATGTCCTTTATTACATTAATTTTTTATTTAAATTACACCATTAACTGGATATGAATTTATCAAGAATACATATATTGATTTATAAAACAGTATCATTAATTATTATAATAGCTAGATGTAGCTGATATTACAAAGCCATTTAAAGGTTTTTAATATAACTTGGACATACATAGATAGATAGACATTATAGACAAGACTACAATTTAAACTGGCTACCAGCAGTTAATGAAATCCTTGATTTATATTCTAGTTTAAAGATTGATTATATTGTTGCTTTGTAAAACTACTTATATTATGTCATTTTTCAAAGGATGTCTCAATAAAAAAAGCAAAACAAAATATTCCATCAATTCCCCAAGCAGATTTTGTTTTCTATATTTTAAGTGCTAGTGAAAATAATTGATTGTATGGGTTCTGAGATTTGTCATTTCCATCCCAGGGCTGGTTTTCCTAATGGGAGCTTTGTTTGCATATGCACAATTCCACGCAGTCCTCCTCACACTCTGAAAAGAAACACCTTCACTTTATTTCATTGTTCACAGCCACACCCCTGGATATTTCAGAACACCCCCAAATCAGGCCACGGAAGCCCTTTTGGCAACTGTTATGTTAGGCATTTCTTTAAGGTTGTGCAAAATTGGGACTTACCCCAAAGCCGCAAAGCAGGCAATCACGAAGAATATTTTGGTTAAAAGGCAATCTGAAGAGGAGAAGAAGAGAAACATGAGGAAGAATATAAGCAAATAACAGTTAACACTTTCAACTGACTTTTCAAATGGTAATTAGTCAACAAATAGGTTGCAAGTTAAATTCTTTTCACATTGTACTTGGGTTAGGTCTCCCAGGCTCTTTATTTATATCACTTATCCTTGTCTGGCAACATATGTTACCGATTTATTATAGGATTTTTACTGTTAGCAGACAAATCTAAGGGCTAGCTGAGAAGGCTAGTTTCATCTGATGAGTTTAACAACAACTGCAGGGCATCCTTTAGGGTTAGCCAATAGGCTCTTTTGAAGCTATAATACTCACTATTAACCATTTTGATGCTGAAATATTTCTATTGCTAACAGTCAGTTCTCTTATTGGAGGGCCTTGGAGTATTATATATACAAATGTTAAATGTAAATGATTTGTTTTGTAAATATTTCAATAGACTTCCAAGCACTTTATTCCATGTGTCTTAAATTCTGTGAAATCCATGTGCACACACACACACACAGGTTTCTGTATTTTTTTTCCATCTCTTAAAGGATACTTAAATCTGTAGAACACATTTGAATAAACAGTTATCAAGCTTTGAGTTAAATTGTCAGTTGACCCTCCCCCTCACCTCCACCATGACATTAATTCTCTGCTATGCTACTAAAACAAACAAATATCCTTTAGAGTTTAAATGGTCGAGTTTCTTGAATATATGTGAAGCCTAGAAAAGAAAAGTTTCAGAGATTTTTTTTTCTCCCTAAGAATTTGAAATTTCTTTCCAAGTTGTAGATACCAGTAAATTAAGATCAGTTTAAAAAGATGCAATATCAGACACAGGTTTGTGTATATAGGTGTGTATGTATGCATGTTCATGTTCTCATGTGTGTATTTCTTCAAAACTATTATTGCTAAATGCCTAAAAGCATCCATGAGAAAAATCACAAAATGTTTCTGTTTTGATTCTGTTCATGGGGGATTCAGTGTAGCCCTAAGTACATTCTCATTATAAAATAAGTATTTATCCACTTTCAAATTCCTATTGGAAGTGTTTTTGACCAATTTGGAAGGACATTTTTTTATCAAGATTGCTTTGCAAATCCGAGATTTAAAAATTAAGGTACAAAATCTCAAATCATTGAAGTCAGCTTGGTATGTGAAAGTACTTGCGTGAGAGTAGTACTTATAATTTTGACATTGACTTCAGCTTCAAAAAAGCTAACAAGGAGCAACCAAAAATTACCTAATGATCAGAAAATGGAACTTTAAAAGGTTATGAGTAACTTGCGGGAGCCAACAGGTACCAAGCTTCAAGACCTCTGTTCAAATCCATTTAGCAACAGTGGGTTGATTCTAAGATATCAAATAGTTAAAGTATCCCTGGACCTTGACATAAGACATATGAAGGGGGAAAAAAGGTCATCACTCTTCCTAAAGTCCATAATGTTATATATAGAAAAAATGTCTCCTTGAGAGACTTGTAACTCTCACTCTGGTGTTATTTTATGTTAAAACTGGTAGGTTTTCATTCATCATTTCCATATGAAACCTTTCCCTATAAACAGATTTGCGCTGCCATCCCATTTTAATTAGGCCAAATAGTTAAATTCATTTTGTGCCTTATATATTCAAATTATATTAAAGCATAATATAATTGTAGCCTAAACTACCAGCAAGTCTATAAGATGGTTAAAAATAAGATGGTTTCTTCAGCGAAGAAAGAAATCATTTTTTTAAAGGGATAATTGCATGGGAATCCTATAAATAACGATTCAGGGAGCAATAGAGAACAATTATAAAGAAAGTTTTGGCTTTGTGTTAGGGAATTGCTTTCCAATTCTCAAGTGCCTAGAATATAGATCTATCATTCCTATAATGTCTTAGTGCCTGTTCAGTATTATTTAATTGACAATATTTTTGTTCATTTTTAATAGCATCTTCTTAGAGTATTAGCAAAGAAAGTAACATTGTAAACACAATTATTATAGGGGTTTGTTTTGTTTTTTTCTTCTGAAACACAGTATTAAAGTTAAATTAATTTTCTGGTTCAGCTTTATTCCCAAGTTTCAATGTCATACCCGTCTTTCAAATTGGGTTCCAAGTAGTTGTAAAATGGGCTTTTACGCTCTGCAAAGCCTGATAGGCCTTCACTTATGGTGGCAGTGCATGTAGCATTTAAAGGATCAAGTGCAAAGAAATAGGTTCTGTTGGGTTCTTAGAGCTTTGTCATGACCAGTTTTTGATATATTTAAATAGACTCTTATGGCCACCTCTCTGATATTCAGCTGCAAAGGTTGCACTCTATTTTCTCCTCCCTCCCCTCCTTTTTTTTTTTTCTGTTTTGTCCATCACCTTGGTTGCTTTTCCCCCATTTTTGACCTGCACTTTTTCTGGATCAGACACAGGCAGGTTGAGAGGTAATGAGAACCAGATGGACATAGTACAGAAATTGCCCAAATGGGTATGAGAATGTGGGGAGCTGTCAGGCATGGAGAGAAGCTGGAATTTTTCAGCAATAAAATGGGATTTATCGCCACTCTACCACAGTCATTGCCGACAACCGTTTACCTTGACAGAAACCCCATTCCAATAGGCCACGCCGATGCAGATTTTTTTTTCCAAAGAGTGATGATTGGTATTTGTTCTAAGGCTCAAATGGCCTGCACTAAAGGTGAAGCATTAGGCCAAAGTCCTGTATTCCCCACTGAGGCAAATGAACCTGCTAAAATAAGTTCCTTCCACAATAGCTGTGTAATTGAAACCAGAAAGTGAGAGAATTTGATAAATTGCTTGACCCTGAAGGAATGTTAAGGTCATAAATTTTCATTGCATTTTTTTTCTCTTTTTTATTTTTATATATTGATTATATTTAGTATTTGTCTCAGAAATTCAACAAGCTTACAGATCATCAGTTATGGCCTGAGGGAAAGCACAGTAAATCAGCAATTAAGAAGGCAGGGGGGGATTCACCCCCTCATATTCAATCCAGTGATGCACACCTCTACTCCAAGGACAGCAATTGAGTGTCTTACATCTCAGAAATATCCCAACTTGGCACACAACTTATCCTGAAATGGACAGAGTGGAATCTACTAAAAAAAAAATGTTCTCAGAGGGGCTGCTTCTGTACTTCCTCTATTGTTTATGAATGATGAACTGCTAAAGGACTGGGAATCCATTTGCAAACACCACCAACCCAGAGCTGATTTTTCCTGTAGCCTCACTACTAGAACAGTATTTTATCTGAAA
The DNA here is from genome assembly GCF_019393635.1 of Dromiciops gliroides. Classification (NCBI taxonomy): domain Eukaryota; kingdom Metazoa; phylum Chordata; class Mammalia; order Microbiotheria; family Microbiotheriidae; genus Dromiciops; species Dromiciops gliroides. The sequence goes on from NC_057862.1 coordinate 579,620,324, forward strand.
ATGGGTGATCCTATGTTTATTTAAAAAAATGTACACATAACTGTGAGAGGGAGTGGGAATGTGTATATTGGCTTTAGGTGTGCCTATTTTTACATAGTTCAAATTCATTTTTATCTGGATTATCTTATTTTAGAAATAGAAAATGTCCCAAAAAATAGTCCAATACAGAAAGCTTCCCTTCACATTCAAAATAATGTAAAATGGGCTAATACGTTATATTGTGCCATATTAGAAAATTCTTGACCATTATGCTGCTAGGATTTCAAGATCTTTTTCATAGTGAGTGAAATTAATTTACCAGTGTTTTAAACATAATCACACAATAAGAATTTCTAACTTAGTTAACTCTCAATCATATATATGACATATGATGTACATGTATATCATATGTTATATTGCATATATCATATATGTGTATATATACTTAACTCAACAAGCAACATACTAGAAAGTATTTTTGCTAACAAAAACTTCTTATCCTTTAAAACATAAATGAAGACCACCATCTCCCCTTTCTTCGTGTGTGTGTGTGTGTGTGTGTGTGTGTGTGTGTGTGTGTGTGTGCTGTGTGCTGTGTGCTGTGTGTTTGTCTTGTTTGGAACCATTAAAGAATGAAGTCAGAGACATTTTATAAGTAATACTTCATTTTTATTTGGGGTACTGCAAAATTAAAGAGACACAAAATGGAGTATTAGATTCCATTTCTGAACACTTATATCCCTAGAACTATCCCACTAATTTACAACTCATTCTGATTTATTTTCAATTACAAATCACCAGTTTTGATGTGGAAACTAATGCTATCACTAGGATGCATAGGTATTGTAAGTCAAGTAATTTGTGGAAGTTTTCCAACCCAAAACATTTATGCTGCAAAAGAGAAAAATATTTCATGCTGCATTTCATAAAGCATTATCAGCTGTAGCAAAGCTGAGTCATTTTTATTCCTATACGTCCCCCCTTTATAAGTAAACAATGACAAATTTCTCAGTAAATACAATTTCCCCCCTTTGAAATTTACTTTTAGAAGGAAGGATAAGAGACATGGAATGAGGTAGGGTGGGGAGAGGGAGCTCTCCACCAAAAATCACTAAACAAATGTGATTGGTACAAAGTAGTAAGTAGTACCAGTCCTGTTAAAATTAGGGGGAAAGTCTAGGAATGTGGCACCAAAGTGCAGAACAAGATGATATTTTTTCAGATGTTCTTGCTTATATATGTGTAAATATTTTAATAATAATTCTGCAACAATATGCCTTCATCTTTTAAAAAGGGCATCTTGTGACGTGCACATGATGTACCTTTGATCTATGTTATGCTTTGACTTTTTTAGGGTTAAAAATGTGGCTTCCTTCTGGCTCAGAAATTTTTGTTGCAGGGCTGTTTCAAACAAAAAACAAAAGGTATAACTCTCATACAAGCATAAATAAAATATGAACAGAAAATGGCTTCAATCACTAATATTTTTGCAAACTAATGTTCAGCTGATGCAACTCAATTTTATTTGGCATCACATTAATGCCATAATGGTAATGACTGGCCTTCATTCACTAACAGTTTGAGTCAGCACTTTGAGACGGTTTCAAATTAGGTCATACTGCACATTTGTGACTGATACAAAGGTTGATTAAGAGAGCTTCACCGTTTTAAAGTGATGTTGTATGAGTTGAATTAAGTTCTCTGTGATAGTTCCGGGAAAATGTGAGCCGCCATAACTAAGCAGAATTAATGTATGGGCTATAGGGGAAGAATATATTTCCACAGAGTGCTTGAAGTAATACTCATTTACAATTTAACAAAGTCCTTCTGTATGTTATGGAAGAATTGTATGATGAGTCTTCGAAACAAGCAATGAATTACAATAAGGACACTAGAGATAAGGTCCCCACTTTTCTTTCAGGGAAAACCAGATTTTACTGTCATGTTCCCTTTTGATCTTTGCAATCAAGAAACCCTCTTTTTTCAGAGAGAGAAACTGTCCCTTCATTCTTTGTCTGAAGTAAAAATGATCCCATGTCACAACCAAATCATTACCCAGAATATAACAATTCTTATGGAAGGCTAGCTAGACTTCTATGCATGCCAGACCAGGACCAAATTTTTTTTTAATTTAAGTATATTTAAAGGAACATTGTATTGGCAAATCTAAAACTTCATTGAAAAATTGAAGGCAATAGAATGTTGTGGGTTTTTTTTTTAAACCCACCCAGCATTTGAAAAACAAATTGTAAAAATTATTCATATGGCAGAGTATACATTTTGATAAATTTTAGAGGGGGGGACAACTGAGTTTCCTAATTGATTAGTTCATTTGAAAAAGGCAAAAAAAAAGATGTTACCCCTAATATTATATTCACATTATGCTTGACACCCCAGAGAACAAAAGAAATGAAACCACAAGTAGCTTTCCTATATTTTTTTTAATTGTGCAAATCACATAAATCACATAAGAGCCCAAGAAAACTGAAGAGACATGAATACTCTGTGAGCTGAGCTAGACAGAAAGTTCTTAGGCTCAGGAGTTTTAGCCTTGAAAACTCAGAGTTTCACATTCTTTTTCTTGCCTGTTCTTGGGGGGGGTGTTTGTTGGTTGTTGTTTTTTTTTTTTTGTATTGACATCCCTGAACTTATATCCCTAATGTGAGCAATTGACTTTTTATTTCATGTTTTTGATGTTGTGCCACCCACAGACCTCTTCTGCCCTACATCTATATTTCTGGATTCAGTCACTGCACCCACAGGCCTCTGACAGAACACCACCCTCACAGCCTCCAGCCTGGCTAAATCCAGTTTATTCTTAGTCTCTTTCAATTTACATTGAATGTGTCCCAGGAATTCTGAATGAATGTGATTCCTAGGGGAAAAAAATGACTGGTGGAAAAGGGGAATACAGGTTACTCAGAGGAAGGTGGTCCAGGACAGCTATGGCTCATGTGTGAAATTTTGTTTTAAATCACCAAATTAGAAACATCAAGTTGTAATCGCCATAATTGTTTGTAATATTTCTAAGCATGTTTACACTTTGGACTCCTTAAGGGTTTCATGGGGATGAAAGAAAAATGGCCTTTAAATATTGACAGGAACATAAACAACAACAGTTTTAAAACAAAAATAAAAGATTGTTTTCTGCTCTATCACAACAAATATCCCTTAATGAGCAAACCATCTCTGGTTGCTGTCTCTTTCCATCTTTTAACTTTGCTACAAGCCCAACAGAGTTGCTTGAATGTGATAAAAAGAAATGGTACCTTTTGTTGCATTTAGCTTTCCTCTCATTTGTTTCTTTTTACAATCCCATGGAAGAAATTTTATTTTGTTTTATTTTATTTTTCCAAAGAATTAGCTAATTACTGAAATCTGATCAACAAGGAAGCCACTCAACCATGGTGAACAGTAGGGGTCGCTTCTTGGATGGATTGACCTGAACTGTGTTCACAAAACATAAAAGAGCATTATACATATGTTCAAAATGGTGAATGTGTCAATCAGGTTAAAAAACCAATATCCTTAGATAGACATTCTGCCAATGTGATAAGTGAAAAAACAGAAATGCATTCTCTTTAAATGAGCATTCAGTCTCTTTAAATTATTTTTTTAAAAAAAGTTTTATCTCCATGCCCTCAGTGTTTGGACTGACTTCATTTACATTTCTGAAAGGTCACTTAGGCTGTTATATAAGATTGGTTGTTGATTCCACTTGCTGTACACTTGGTTTATTTTTAAGTACTTTAATTTGAACACTATAGAAAAGCTTCTTTGTAGCCACTGAGATGACTTAAATTCAAATCAGTCAAAACATCATGTTGAGTGGGTGCAAGTATTCAGACTATTTTGTTAGGCAATTATAGGGATACTCAAATTTCTCCATCAGTTTAATTTAGGACATAAGAACAGCATCTAGTTAGCTAAATTTATTAATACTTAGGTTGCTGAGTTTTTTTTTTCTAGAGTAGATACAGCTATATTACAGAGGTGAAACATGACTTTTGATGATCAAGCATGCAGTGATTAAATAAGGTTAATCCTCATTTTATATGCTAATAGGATATTTATAATCTCAACAGCATATCCAATTTAGTGATTTTATTCTCTGTTGTTAAGAAAGTATTTCTTATTAGTGAAAGAGAATACCCCTACATTCACCACAGATGCTATTTTAATTGGACTCAAGTGTATTGTGGATAATTAGTCCACTTCTTTAATATTTCATCCATAATTACACAATGAACAATGTGCTTAAATTTCAGAAAGTTGGTAGGTTCAAAAGGGAAACTTCAAAAAAAAAGGAAGAAAGAAAAGCAACTTTTTATCCATGATTTTCCATACCCTATAGGAGCCTAAACAGTATAGAATCCAGGGCAATGGGATAAATTAATCAGGAAAAAACCAAATTTCTTAAACACCTAGTTTATATCAGTCACTATACTAGACACTAGGAATTCAAATAGAAAGAATGAAACAATTCCTACTCTCAGAGAACTTACTCTCTCATCAGAATCCCAAAGTGTTTTTCACTGACCTCAGATCGAAAGTAAAAGTTACTTTGCATCCAGCTTCATGATAATCCTTTAATAAAAAAGCCCTGGTAGCAGAACTCTTTGAACCAGGCCTGTGAGTATTCTAGTACCACATGCCCATTGCTCCTTCTAAACCCAATGCTCAAATGGCACATTAAACAGAAAAAAACAAACAAAAACCAAACAAAACATGGTTTGGTATTTTCTCAGTACCCAGGATTTACTCAGGCAAATTAATCCCAGAAAGAGCCTAGGATGTCTTAGCATGTGGACCAAAATTATATTTTTGTGATCAGCGGTGCCAAATTAAACAAAAAGATAGATTAATTTGTGATTTCAAGAATCCCCTGCTTGATGGAAAGCGGATGTGTTTTTCACCTCTTTGTTCAACAAGGATACTTTCTGTTTAGCAGGCACAAGATGTGACCTGTTGAAATAATAATACTTTGAGGTGGTAAGAAGGGGAAAACTGGATTTTGGTGTGTTAAGTAAGAAATCTTTTCCCAAAGTGACAGAACCAAAAATACAACCCTCTGTTGAGGCCAGGGGAAGGACACACCTCGGGCAAGCATGATTCTCCAACTACTCTTGCAAAGGGTCTTCACCCTGACCACTCAAAGAACCATCCTGCAGGGCTATGAGGATCTTCTGATTCCCCCACTTCTTCCAAAGGAAGTTTCTCCATTGCCTAGAAAGGAAGGTGTTGATTATCAAGGTGGTTAGTTTGTCCTTGGATCAGTAAACACAACAAATCAGTGGCTCTCAGCTAACTTGAAGTAAGGTTTTATACTTTGTTGAACAGGTAACACAAAAGTAAATTAGTACCTAGCCACATACCTGAAGATTTTGCAACTGTTTGATTATTATTTTTTTTTATCATGTCTGCAGTTTGTTTCTCCCAAACCAGTATCTGGCATGTTTCCTTTACTTTAAAATAAAGTTAGAAACCTATAATCAAAAAGCCCTAGGTGAATATCAGGGAGGAAAAAATGACATCTTATGTGAGTTTCAGATTTCGTAACAAAGAGGAAAGCTGTTATGAAATATACAAAGGGATAAACACTAGCACATGCTCTAAATACTTTGGATGCACTTTTTTTTAAAGGGGCAAATACAAGAAAAACCAAGCCCCCCACAACTGTCCTACCCCTGTCCCAAGCACTTGAGATTGTTTCTCATAGCCGACCAACATTCTACTATCTCTTTACGAATAGGGGCCCCCATGTGCCAGCAGAAGTCAAGGATAGAATGTTAACCTTGACTTCAAATTTCCTGACTGCCACTGACTTTGCCACAATTCAAATTTTGTTTAAATGGTGACAAAGTGATTCTTTCAGGAAAGGGCTGCCACACTGACAGAAGAGCAATGTGGCCCCCTCACCCAAGTTCATTTCACTACTGCCTGTGGAAAAAGGCTAAGAATTTTGTAATTTCAGTCGCATCCTGATCTCTCTCAACCTGGTATCCCCTGATGCTGGAGTAATGTTAATAGATTTTGTTTGTGCTGATGGACAATAAAGCGAGTATCTCTGAATTCCTGTTGTAAGTGAAAAGTGTGATATCATGTAATTTTTTGCTTCATTTTTTTTGTCATATCACCTGCCTTTTTAAATTTGAGATTCCACAAAACGAGACTTATATTTGGTTCTATAAAATGAAGACTTTATAAGTTGCCTTTTTTTTCTGACCAGAACCCATATTAGTTGGAAAGGGAAAGGCCAAAGGGAAATTATTGCTATTTTAGACAGCAGCATAAATTTTCTTCCTATTTTTAACCTAGCTTTTAATTTAATAAGTTTTATGACCCTTATATTAAGTACATATGTTTTACAAGACATTGTGTCCCTTGAGTCACCCTGAATTTGCTCTACGATACCAGAGCGTAATGAATGAATACTGTGTTCCTGATTTCAGTTCACCCATTATTTGATTCTTATATGCTATCTAGTAAACCTTCATAAAAACAGAGATCTGCCTGCTTGGGAAGTTAGATCTTATTCTTTTAAATGAAGTGCACAAATTCACCCCTTTGCAAAATCTCTTACTTTCAAATTTTCTCCAGTTGATATTCATAATAAATAAATAAATAGCAAAAACCACACACTTTGAAATGGTTCTTGGACTTCATTTTTTTAAAAAAAAGCAGTCACATGAATATATTTATATGGTCATTGCTTAGGGTAATGGCAAAAGCATTTCCCCCCACAAATCACAGGAAAAATAAATTCTTATTATCAGTTAAAGGAAGCCTAAAGCCTGAATCTAATTTCTTACTCAAAATGTTTCCCATCGCATATGTATCAGTTTGTTATTATTGGGCTTCTGATGGAGTCTGGAGATTTTGTTCACTATACAGGACACTCTTGAAAGTTCATACATGGTTGCACATATCCTGGTAAAAATCTAAATCAGATGGATCCAGCAAGACAGCCTTGTTGATCTCAACTTTGGCATAAAGGCACAAGTTCCCTAAAATTGGTGTGGAGCCTAGCTTGGATAGTGCTATTTACCTAAGTAGGTGCAAAACTTAATGCTGTCAAGCTCTCCCACATATCTTTAATTGTGGCAGTTATTTTGTATTATTATTATCATTATTAATAATAATATGGCCTAGAACCCATTTACCTTTATATCACATGGTAAAACATGAGCTATGGATGCGCTAAATAGCAATCCAGAATACCTATTGAATGTAATAAGATGAAATTTAAAGTCTACATTGTAAATTGGGCACTTCTGATTTGAATAACTGCTCCCCTTAACATGCCAAAGTTCAGTAAATCCTCACAGTACAATATGTACACTTCAAATCTATGACACAATACAGGAGGAAAAAGCCAAATTTTTATAACACAGCTTAAAATATTGTGCCTGACCTTGTGTTTATCTACATTTAAAAGTTTATCAATATATGAAATACAGTTCAATTAGTTCCTTTTCTCTCTTAAAAAAAGAGTAGTTGTCATTTCTGTGACCCTAGAGAACAAGACCTAAAAATGTGACTGGTTTTTAAAAGAATCTTAAGCTCTCCATAAGATATTAGCATTTATGTCAAAAGGAAATACACAGTTTTGTATATGTAGTGGTTATCTATATGTCAGATTGTAGGCTTTTATTGCAATAGGAACCCATCCAATATCTCCAACAGGAAAATTCTGAACCTCCCCCATATCCTGCCCCTCTTTTACTCTGGAATGACCAGAAGTTAAGATATACTGAAACTCTCTTTAGTAAGTACCTCAGCATCTCTTGGGTCCTTTCCATTTAAATTTTTTAAAAAAGAGAAAAGAAAAAAGAAAAACAAAACATAGAGTTGCCTTAGTCTTTAAAAGGTGAGGACCAGCCCCCAGTGTCTATGAATTATGGGGCAGGACCCTGCACTACTGGTTTGGAGAGAACGTTGGCATCAGACTCCACAGAAACAAGGAACAACCATTTTCGCCAGTCACAGGGAACTGCTGGTCACCTCCCAAGGGGCAAATTGATGTCAAGTTCTGCTGTCTGTCAGGATTAAGTGCCTGTTTGCTTTTTCACTAACATGTGGTTTGAGAACAAAGCAGCTCAAATCTCCTCAGTTCTTAACAAAGCATCTCAAATTGCTGAGTAAAATTCCTTAATCCCCCATCTTAATCTGAAAACACCAGCACCACATGGTAATACACTGTGGTCTCTTTTTGGGCCACCCTCCACCAAAATGTACTGTACCCATCCTTTCCCATCTACTCCCTGAAATTACCATTAACATATACAGTTGGTTCTTCACATCACCAGCATGCTTTCAGATAGGATATCCAGGTACCTCATTTCCAAATAAGGCCTGTCTTAGTCATTTTTCTTCCTTATCTATTTTGTTTCTAGGGTGAAAAGAAAAAAAAGTACAAAGTAATGACAGGATAAACTTACCCACTTGCAGAACCTTGAAGATCAGGGCTACATGGTAAACTCGCAATCATAAGTCTAAATTGACCGGCATAAATCACTGATTTGCGACATTTGTTGACTATTTGTCTCAGATGTGGAGCCAAGAGGACATTGGCATTTTGCATAAGAATTCTGAGTATTTCTACTGAGGTAAGAGGACAAACTAAAAGGAGATGAAACATAAAACCTCAATGACTGGTTTGAAACTATGTATGAAAAACATCTTTGTTAATGCCTGGCACTTGCTTTGCTCAAGACTCCACAAAACACACAGAACAGTTGAAAAATATTGTAAATTATTTGCATGATCAGTTACATTTTATGGATTAAGATTTTCCTCTGTCCATTGCCCAGAGTAGATGGGTTCCAATTTTTTTGGAAACCATAATTTGCCAAGTGTTGAATTCTGCAAGTTGAATTACATAAAACTGTACTTCCCCTCAAATAAATTATTCATTATTATTTCAGCACATTATTTGGAGTCTCTTGCTTAAATAAGTTTAGTTGCAAGTTAATTTGAGTGAACATGGGAGGTATAGTAGCCTGAAACTCTTGTGCCTAAAAAGTCAAAACATACATACTTGAAAATTTGGATTGTAAAAGAGGCAAACAGATTAGGAAAACCGCCAAAATGAAATATCTCTTTCCAAATACTTCTTACAATCCTGCACCATTTTGGAGGCACTCCCTGATATTTTTTATTCTCTTTCCACCTCTTTCTGTCTGTCTGTCTGTCTCTGTCTCTGTCTCTGTCTGTCTGTCTGTCTCTTTCTCTCTCTCTCTCTGTCTCTGTCTCTCTCTCTGACTCTCTGTCTATGTCTCTCTGTCTCTGTCTGTCTGTCTTTCTGTCTTTCTTTCTCTCTCTGTAGGTGAGACATTAAACAAATAAAATCCTTTTTTTCACAATAGTGGAATTCCTAGCATCTCTGAGTAATATATACTGAAACTACCTAGAAAACAGAAAGCACTCTGGAAATAAGATAATGCCATGAAAACTCAGGCTGTTTGAGTAATAAGGAAAATTTAACAAGAAAAAATATTGTTAAAAATTAGAATAATAAATACCCAATTGAAAGGGAGATGCATTGTAGAAGTATCTGGACCCTGAACAGAGATCCTGTCAACAACAACCAATTCCTTGACCAGTGGTGCTAGTCTCCACTTGAGAATCTCCAATAATGATGACCCCACTGCCTTCTGAAGCATCTCCTTTCATTTTTTTACTGCTCTAATTGTTAGAATTTCTTTCTTCTTTATATCAAACTGAGCTCAAACTTTCTGAATCTTCTATCCTGGGATTTTTATTCTTCCCTTTCATGCTGAAACAAGCTTTATAGGAGAAAAAAACAAAATTAAGCAAAACAAACAAAAGAACCCACCCTCTTCTTTTTAAGGTTATCATCTCTTCTTATTAAAGATCAGTAACAAAATTAGGTGTTGGCCAATTTATCTTGAATTTATATCTAAGCTTTTTATTTTTTACTTCTTTCAATCTTTTCATTTAGTCCTGTTAAGTTATTTTTTGGAGGTATTAAGAGGAAGTGTTTGCTTTAAAAATTTCTTTTCCTTTTCAAAGGAAGGGCCAGATCACTGTTGCAGCTCTAGCTCTCTCTATGAGTTTTTATACAGGATTGGAATTGTAGTTGGGCAAATTCCACAATCTCCTGTACCCACCTAGCCCAGAGGATGTGGATGAAATATAGCAATAAAGCAGCAGAGGTAGGTGAGGTAAGAGAACTGAGTAGTGAGGGGTGTCTCCCTACCTCATCCAGTTTAGACAAAGTTTGTTCCTTTGTGTACTCTGGCAAGGACAAAATCCATCTCACTCAGAGATGTCCCTGATGGCATGATTTCTACTTCAAAGAAGAATTAAAAGAGTAGACAACAATCTTTCCCCCCCTTTATTTTCTTCTCAAAAAAAAAAAAAGAGGGAATATGCAAAAGGAAAAACAATATGCAAGCTCAGTGAGAGATGATTTGGAAAGAGATATGAGGCTTTTCTTGTTTAACATCCAGTTCATCTCTCTAGCACAAACCAGTCATGGCCAAAAGGTTTTTTTGGATATGCTTAATAATTCTGAAAAAGCTTTTGTGAACTATGCTTATGGATATTTAGACAACATTGACTTTGGCAAGCAGTTCACAACTAAGAAATGGGCTTAGGAAAGCTTATACTGGTAGCATCCTAATATCCTAACCTGAGACTTCAAAAATAAACATCTTTTTTTTTAAATGAGCCAGAGGATATACTCTTTTCAATCATTACAACATGAAAGAATTTTGTACTTAGGTCAGTAAGAAGTATGAGAATATCCCCAAAAGTTCTCCAAGCCAGCTGCCTGCCTCTCACACCCACCCTGCCAGTTTTTCTATCAATCAGACCTTCTGTAGTTCCCTTATGGAAACATTTATAAAAATATTTGGACTGTTAGGACAGCCCAAATCTTTTCAGAAAAAAAAATTGCTTAGGAAAAAAACATCACTGACAGTTAAGTTATAACAGTACAAAGATCTTTTAAAATCTTTAATATCTCCCTAGTGCATCATCTGTATGCTTGCTTGTTTATTATTTGTTTGTTTGATTAATTTATTGGCTATGCTCTCCTTTAGCATATAGAATGTGAAATTTTGTAGGACTAGGACAATTTCTGAATGACAAAGGTTCAAGTATAATGATTTTGGTAATTTTTATATGCATTAATATCACCAAAAAATCACTGGGCCACTTGTCTTGAAAGCTTAATATGGAAACTGAGAAAAGAAAGGAAGGAGAAAGGAAAAAGGAAGAGGAAGTAGGAAAAAAGAGGGATAGAAAAACAGTTTAAAATAATTCCAACATAAGTGAAGATCAGAAGAAAAGTCAAAGTGAGGGGTATGTTTTAGGGGTGGACTGACAATTTGACATCTTGTTGGTCTTGGCATCCTTAAAGTTTCCTGCTGAGGATAAGGTGCAAAGCCAAAATGCCACAAAGCACATACGGCTGCAATAAACTGTATTATAAAACTTCTTTTAAAGGTGGGTTTTGCTTAGCTGCTTTCTTTTATTAGAAAAGCGAGTTCAATGGTGTGGGGGAGCAGGGCATATTGGGAAATGTTTCTGGTATAAAGACCAATAGGCATCAATAAAACTTTTCAAATATATATCCTAAAACTCAGCAATAATATTTCTATATTTTTCTAACCCTGTCTCCATACGACTGACATATACATATAATTTCTCTAATTCTTTACTAATGAGGCCCAAATTATGGGTTAAATTTCTCTCTGAACCAGTTAACCTTTCCTTTGTACCATGGTTATAAACTGGAGCTAAAACTAACCAGTCATCCTAAAAATGTGTATCTCTGGTTAAATGTGAGTCCAGTAAGAATGCTGACTTTTAATCCAAATCTATCCCAAGGACTAGAGAATTTATTCTCAACACACACACACACACACACACACACACACACACACACACACATGCTAAGGACAGTACCCCAGGATCATTTTCTATGAAGGCCTACACATCACTGTGACAAAATACAAGTCTTTCCATCATGTAATATTAAGAACATGGGCATGGCTAGCCCCTATGTTAACCCTGAATCCCTCTGAAAAGGAAGACTCACAAGGATGCTTGTCTAAAATGACCAAAGCAATGAATTGGTACAGGGATCCCTTTGCAAAATTGCCATTGAAAATTCAAAATTAAAACTTAGGTTCTTAATTGAAACAAAACATTTCCCTGTTTCCTTATCGCTTGTCTATAGAAGTGGGCAATAAGAGTATTTAAGATAATCACTTGGATTCAACTCTCCTAGACTCATCAAAGGTAAGATAAACTATAAATTTGGTTAAACAAACATGTTTAGATCTTTCCTCCCTTCCCCAGAAAAATACTTACAATCTTTACTTCTTCCTGCCATCCCTTCAATCTATCATTCCTAACCTCTCCTTCCTTTAGCAACCAAATCCTTAGCAAGGAGTTGGTGGCTGGGGTGGGGGAGGGGGAGGGGGTGTAGATGGGCCATCTATACTTTCTGCTTCTTTCTCTGAGGATGATGATATTGTCAGCTCCACTTGGTTCAATGATTATTTCTATGCACATGACTCCCATATCTATATATCTAGCCCTAATATCTCAGTGGAACTATAGATCTGTATCACCAGCTGACTACTCAAATTTCCAACTGGATATTTTAAGTCATCCCAGGGATTCTGTAACTCTTTGTATCCCCAATGCCTAGCACAATGGCTAGCACATTACATAGAATATAATCTTTTTTATTCAAATCCCAAACAGAATTCATTATGTCTTCCCCAAAACCCACCTTTCTCTCTAACTTAATTATTTTTATTTAGGACATCATCATCTTACCAGTCATCCAAGGTTACAACCTTAGAACAATTCTCAGCTTTTCACTTTCCCCTCATCTTCCATATCCAATTAATTGCCAAGTCCTATATATGCTATTCTATATCCATAGCATTTCTCAAACCTATCTCATAACTCCTATGGTCAGCACCCTGATGGAGGCCTCTTGAGTGCCTGTAGCCTAGACTTTTGAAACTGATTTCTAATTAAAGTCCCTCCCTCTCTTTTCTCCAATCCATCCTCCACACAGCTCTCAAAGTGATATTCCTAATGCATAGGTCTGACAATGTTATATCCTCTGCTTACAAACTGCAGTGACTTTCTATTGACTGCAAGATAAAATACAGCTTCTGTGTTTGGCAATTAAAACCCTTCACAAAATCATTCTTTCACACACTATGTTCTAGCTAAACCAGGGAGTTTATTATTACTTTACCTTAGATGTATCATTCCATTTCCAGTCTCTGTTTCTTTGCAAAACCTAGAGTCCTTCATGCCTAAGAAGGTAATTCCTGCCTCTTAGAAACCTTAGGTTCCCTGAAAGCTTGATCCAAAAACAGTCTACAGGAATCATTTCTTGATATCCCCAGCAAACTGTGCCTTGCCAAATAATTTTGTATTTAATTTGTGTATATTTATTATTTACTTATGTGTATATTCATGTCTGTTTCTCCTTAAAGTCGGGGAATTAATTATTTTTTATTTTTGAAGCTCCAACACCTAACATATTTGATAAAATTTTGGTAACTAATTAATTGGTTGATACAATTGGTTTCAAAAATATTTGATAAAAGCAGGTTTAGAAGGTCTTGGACCAATGATAACTTTTAATTTGGCAATTGCACATGGCCCATTGACAACCAATCATGGGATAAAGAAGACAAGAAAAACTTGTTTAGAAAAGGGTCTGTATCTGTTATTTCATCTGTACAAGCAACTCCCAGTGTGGAAATTTCACATAGATATAAATACTGGCAATTCCCCTACAAATTATTATCTTAATTAACCACTGCTTCAAAGTTTTATTAGGAATTTTTCTTTCCCTAAAATAGGGCCCCCAAACATATTTGAAACAAATGTCTTGATGAAATATCTTTTTAGAACAGACAGTTTCCATGCCAAGAAACACTAAAATCCATGCCTGAATTAACTCGTTTGTTCTTCTCTTTTTCTCTCTGTTCTTTCTTTCTATGTATACCACCGAGTTATGCTGGCTTTGGGAAATTTTCCAGAAGGAGATTATTTTTATGGGCCCATTCTCAATACCAAATTCTTTAGGGACAAATGAATTCTCTAGTTGCTCTGTGAGAAATCCAATTGAACTGTTCAAAGAATTTTTGTAATGTAGACAGAACTTCAGACTGTTAAAATTTCAGTTCTATTTAACTAGTCATTTTCATTTCTTGAAAACTTGACACAAGGGAAAGCTTTCCCTATCAACAAAAGCAGATAGATTATTATAATGATACTCCTTTATATGCTCCATTAATGGAGAACACTCCATAGTTGAAAGAGGGAGGTTTCCATTTTTTCCCCCAAAGCTCAAGAGTTTCAGACATACCCTTGTTTAGGTAATACTATGAAAATTTGTTCTTGGGCAACATTTCAGTTGTTTTTTTTTAATAAGGCATTTTAAAAAATTCCACTTCTCTGTATAGTAAGAAAACCCTTCAATTTCCTCATTTAACTTTCTCCTTTTAAGTAATGATCATCAGAGAGCATAGTCTAGCAGGGTCCATAGGACCAAGAAGGCACCACCACAAACTATTCATTCAAATTCATTTTAGTGGTGGTAGAAAAGAGAATTTTTTTTAAACAAACCTGGAAGAAAAAAAATTAATAGATATGTGCATATGACAGGGACATACAAATCAGCTTGATTAGAAAATACTCAAAGGAAGAAACCTAGTCTTTGTTTTCTCCTCTGAATCATTATACAGTATCTTCCATGTTTGTTTGTTTGTTATTGGGGTTTTTTGGGGGGTGAGTTGAGGTGCAGTGGAACTATACAAAGAACATTCATGGATGATTGTTAATAATAATCATCTGGGTAATTTTTATCACCTGATCAAATTGCCAAATAGTTAGGAATGCTATTTTCTCTGAGGGGGTGACAAAACCTATTTTAAGGTATATTAAGGACTGCTCTTTAGAAGATGGCCAACAGCTGCTTGATCTTGGTAGTATAGACAAACAGATGAAATGGGATTAAATTGCAGCAGGAAAGATTTAAACCCATTGTAAGGAAAAGCTTCTCACGTGATAGTTATTAAGCACTGAAATGGATTTAGAAGGTTACTGAGGAAGCTTCTTTCCTGGAGAGTTGTTGTTGTTTCCATGCAGACTATACATGAAGTAGGGAAAGAAAAAGGAAATATCATGGAGTGCAAAGATCCACCCCACTTGTTTTCAGGATAAGAATCCAATCCCTTGCCAGAATAGCACTGATACTGGGAGGAAGGGGATGGGGGGGGGGAGATAATTTTTATTCCTTAAATCCACTTATGTATCCTTATGCATCTACCTTCTTATTTTACCTACTAGAATGATCCAGATGCAGTATAATTCTCCCTTTTCCTCACTTCAAAAGGTAATTTCGTTATTCTTCTTACTGAAATTGTTTATTCTCGTTCTTCAGAGAGGAGGTTGAGTTAACCAAAAGGTCCTTATAGGTATTACTCTCTTCATGTAGGTTTGTTTTACAGACATGCCATACTCCACTGGTTGTACCACCTTTGAGGAGGGGCAGCTAGGTGGCCCGGTGGATAGAGCACTGGCCCTGAAGTTGGGATGGACCTGAGTTAAAATCTGATCAAAGTCACTTACTAGCTGTGTGACCCTGGGCAAGTCACTTAACCCCAATTGCTTTAAACATCAGAGACCATCTACAGTTGTCCTGATCTATATCTTGCTACTGGACCCAGATGGTTCTGGAGGAGAGAGTGAGACTGGTGACCTTGCACAGCCCTCCCTCACTTAAATCCAATTCACTGAAAGTCATGACATTACCTCAAGATGTCATGGTCCTCATCCAGAATGAAGGACAAACAATAACATCCTTTGAGGAAGGTACCTACACACCAACTCCACAAGATGTTACTACAATCTCACATTTAAGAATGTACACATAACTTCTAGAGAATAAGTTTAGAGAATGAAAACAAATGCAGTTTATTTAGCTACCAAAAAGACTTGGTATGGATAAACTTTTTATTTTTGACTCTGCTGCCAAATCACACTCAAAAAACAGCCCTGGTGAATGGCTATTTATATTCCCTCCATTTATAAGTGTGTTGGGTTTTTTGTTTTTGTTGTTTTGTTTTTTCCTATATTCTTGGCTGTGAGTTGGAAGACAGGTGTCCTGCCTTGAGCCAATACCACTCACTCCACAATCCTTTCAGGGTGGTCAAATAATCTGAGCACCTTTTGAACTCTTCTTAATTTTGGTTCCAAAGGGACCTCAGGTCTGGAAACATTTTTTAAACTGATGCTAATTTAGTTCCTCTTTGGCTGGAAAACAACATTGCCTCAACAAGTGCTTAGGAAGAGGATTTGCATTTCAGCTTCCCCATTTACTAGTTTTGTGCACTTGGCCAAGTCTGAGCCCCTCTGAGACTTCATTTTCCTGATCTGGAAAATGGAGTTAATTATGCATGTACTACCTACATTCTTCATTGTGTTATTTTAAGGAAAGTGATTTGGGGGTGTCCCCTCCCTACCTAATTTAACATAGACAAGAAAGGCCCAGAATGTAGTCAGAAGGTATCAATGAAGTATTCAAGAAACTCTAAAGGATGAGTCTACCTCAATACTTTTTATGTGGTTCTAATGCTTCTCTGATTGGGTCAGGAGGGGAATGGTGAGATTTCCTTCAGAAATTGGCCATGTCTCTAGAAACTAAGTCACATGCTAAATTATGGATGAATTTTCTTAAAATTTCAGTTTAAGAGCAGAAGAGATGGTAAGGCAAGAGCAACCTGTGAATAAACCCTCTGCAGAGAGAAAGGGAATCCCTCTTTCCCTGTTCCCTCTGCCCATATTGGCCATATGGCTTTGAAGGGGAAGAGTTACTGGACAAGTAGGAAATATTGCATCTAGCAGAATTATCACATGAGACAGAGTCACATATTCCAGACAGAAAGAGATATACACATCTGAGGAAGAAAGAAGCTTAAGGAGTATGACCCCCATCAGCAATTCACCCATCAGACTTTTCACAGCTGAAAGAAAGCTTTAAGAGAACTTCACAAAGAGAAAAAAGGAATTCTAGTTCCTGAAGTTATGAGTAATTGTGAGTTTCATTTGCCGCACATGCACCCTACATGTGTGCCTCATTACCAATGTACTTTAGGCTTGTGTCTATGTTATTGATGCTATTTATTTGTAGGATAGTGTACCCCATATATAGAAGAATATATAGAATAGAATAGAAGAATAATTGTGAAGCAACTATTTTTACTATACCATTTTAAAAGGTACCTTTATAAATAATAAATTGTGTCTATTGGAGAGATTATTATTAAAAAGAACAGCAATGAGGGGTCTTAAGCTATCAGGTTAGGAATGTAGATCCACAGGGTTACTTTTGCCTAGAACCAGAGGTAGCAGTCACCTACTGGGGATCCAAGTGTAATTATAAGTTTGGGAAGTAAGTCAGACTAGATGTTAGATATAAATAGGAGTTATTATTCATTTAAAAATACTTATCAAGAGCCCTTATAGTTTCGAAATTGTTAATTGATCTAGTAATAGTTCCAAATTACAACATTTGAAGTAACATGGTGGGTAATGACACAAAATACCAAGTTTTGCTTCGATGACCTAACCATGCCACAGGAGAAAAGAAATTAAACAAAAGGAAAGAGGCACTGGGAAGTAATAAATTTAGTAAGTACTACCTCACATTTCTTACCTTCATGATTCCCTATTTTGCTACCTTGGTTGAATATTTTTCCTCCCTATTTCTTTCTTCACTTTGGATGCCCTATACCCATGAATATGTTCCATTCCTTCACCCTCTTTCATAAGATCTCCTTTTTTTAATACTTCCACATACCATTAAAGTCTCTGAAACACAGGACAGCTAATAGAGTATAAGGTATAGACAGCATGAAGTTGTGGGGAAAGCACTGAGATCTGGGATTCTTATATTCCAGATAAAATGTAAACTACTTGAGGACGTGGAATGTGATTTTTTTTATTTACCTAGGAGTCACTGAAAAACTGATTGTTCGTTGCTTCTGATCTGCTATGTAATATATGATGCTGGACATGTAACCTAACTTATCTGAGCATGGAGTTTTTCATCTGAAAACAAAGAGGTTGTGCTAGAAAATATCTAGGATTTACTCTAAATCTCACATTGACTCTAAATTATTAAACTACAATTCCATTCAATTTTCCAAAGTAACTTCATAGTATAGACTATATATTGAAAGCATCATACTCCATGCTGAGAATACAAAGACAAAAAGAAAACCACTCGCTGACCTCAAGAAGTTTACATTCATATATGTGAGGGAAGGGTACAGCATTTAATCTGGTAAATACAATATAATTTTAAGGGGGAGAGAACACTAAAAATTAGGAGAATAAGGAAAGACTTGCAGTAAAGGAAACTAAATTCTGAAAGACCACAGGTAAAAGAATAAGTCTAACAGAAACTTGGAGGCCATCGTTGATGATAGTCACTCCATTGTGTTGACTTGATGGGATCCGAGTATTAAGTCCATATTCTGTTTGTAGACAAGAATCTTCTAGAACCAAGCTTTTCTGTCCTACTCAACCATAAGGATCATGATATAATAGGAATTTCTGATGGATGACATAGATGCCTTCATTACAGGGAAGGAAGTGGAAAATGCCCCACCGAAGACATATGCTAATATTGGCAGATTGAATAAACTGATTTTTTTTAAATTAAGGAAATCTATAGATCTTTCCCTCACTCCTCCTATTATAAGGAGATGGGAATTAAGCTCCCCAAAGGAGTAATGCTTATGGCACACCTTGCACAATAAAACCCTGTTAGTTGAACCTTGTAGCTAAATTTTCCTCAGAATTTTGGTTCTAATCTTATACAGAATTAATAAGGAGAGGGCTCAAACTTTTTCATGAAATGTTGCAAATAACCAAAGAACATGCTCCACGACTTTTCTTCATTGATGAAATTGATGACATTGGGGCCAAAAGTCAGGACTCAAATTCAGGTGGAGAAAGAAAATTTCAGGCAACAATGTTGGAATTGTTGAACCAGTGGGATGACTTTGACTAGAGATATGAAGGTGATTATGACCCCTCAACCACATAGAAACTTTAAATTCTGCACTAAACAGACCAGGATGTACCCAGAAGACTGCTTCCTCTTAAACTGAAAATATCTATGACTATATCTTTCAGATTCATACAGTGCAGAATGACTTTGGCTGATGATATAGTTTTTAGATAACTTGATCATGGACAAAAATGACGTGTCTCAAGCAGATATCAAGGAAATTTATATAGAAGCAGGTCTGATGGCCCTAAAAGAACATAAAATTAAAGTAACAAATGAAGATGTCAAAAAATCTAAAGAAAATATATACTTTATAAGAAATTAGAAAACACCACAGAGGGACTATGTCTCAAAATGAACCAGGATGTCTATAAGAATTGTTAAAAAAAAACTTTCCAGACCTCCTGAAAAAAAACAGAGCTGGGTGAATTAAGGAATACATGTTCCAGTTGGCCTCTATCACTAACAAATTTTGTATATCTTACTCAGATATGATGTGGAGTACCCATTAAACTGTGTTAGACTTCTGTTCCCTGCACTACACTGGATTACACAATAAAATGTTTTTAGAAATTAAAAAAAAATGGTGATGAGGGACTGAATTTCAAAGGTCATCATAACTTAGCCAACTCCTACCTTTCCAGTCTTCTTAGGCATTAATTTCCTAACACATTCTCTTTAATCCAATGATACTGAGCTCCTTAAAATTTCACAAACAAGACACCCCATGCCAATAAAACCCTTCCTCTTCTCTGACTACTTAACTCCCTGGCTTCCTTTAAGTCCCAAAGAAAATGCCACCTTCTAGAGGAAGCTTTCCCCAAATCCTCTTAATTCTACTGTCTTGAATCTATTAATTATTTTCTTTTCATCCTGTTTATATAGCTTGATTTTTATATATTTGTTTATATCTTGTCTCCTGTATTAGATTTTAAGTTCCCTCAGGTCTTTTGCCCCTTTTTGTATCCCCAGAACTTAGCACAATGCCTAGTACATAGCTGGCACTTAATAATTAAAAAAATAACATTCATTTTAACATTTTGACTTCCAAATTCTCTCCCTCCCTCCCAGCTATTGAGAAGTAATATGAAACCCATTATATATATGACATCATGCAAAATATATTACCATATTAGCCATGTTGCAAGAAAAATAAAGAAAAAAATGTACTTCAATCTGTATTCAGAGATCATCAGTTCTCTCTAGAAGTAGATAGAACTTTTTTTTTTTTTGCGGGGCAATGGGGGTTAAGTGACTTGCCCAGGGTCACACAGCTAGTAAGTGTTAAGTGTCTGAGGCCGGATTTGAACTCAGGTCCTCCTGAATCCAGGGCCAGTGCTTTAACCACTGCGCCATCTAGCTTCCCCCTAGAAGTAGATAGAACTTTTAATCATGAGTCTTTTGAAATTGTTTTGAACAATTTTATTTATTGATCAGAGTAGCTAAGTCTTTCACAGTTGAATATCATTATACTATTGCTCTTGCTATGTACAAAGTTTTCCTGGTTCTGCTCATTTCACTTTACATCAGTTTATATGTTTTCTCAGGTTTTTCTGAAACTATTCCCCTTATCAGTTCTGTTATAGTTGTTGTTGTTGTTGAGTTATTTACAATTGTATCTGCCTCTTTGTAACTCTATTTGGAATTTTCTTGGCAAGGTACTGGTTTTTCATTTCCTTCTCCAGATCATTTAACAGATGAGGAAACTGAGGCAAACAGGGTTAAGGAACTTGCTCAGGGTTACACAGCTGGTAAGTTTCTGAAGCTGGATATGAATTCAGGAAAATGAGTCTTCCTGACTCCAGGGCTAGTGCTCTATCCACTGAACCACCCAGCTGCCCCTGTTATTTCTTATATCACAAGTATATTCTACCAAAATCATATACCACAACTTGTTTAGTCATTCCCCAATTGATGGGCATCCCCTTGATTTCCAGTTCTTTGCTACCACAAAAAGAGATGCTATAAATATTTTTGTATATGTAAGTCCTTTTCCTTTTTTGTTTTGATCTCTTTGGGATGCAGACCTTGTAGTGATATTGCTGATAAAGGGGTAAGCAAAATTTTATAGCCTCTTGGACATAGTTCCAAATCGTTCTCCAGAATGTTTGGATCAGTTCACAATTCCACCAACAGTGGATTATTGTCCCTATTTTTCCACATCTCCTCCAGCATTTATAATTTTCCTTTTCTGTCATGTTAGCCAGTCTGAAAGATATGAGGTCAGAAATATTTTAAATTGCATCTCTCTAATCAATAATGATTTAGAACATTTTTGATATTTGATATTGATAACTTTGATTTCTTCTTCTAAAGATTTTCCATTCACATCCTTTGACCATTTATCAATTTGGGAATGGTTCTTATATTTTATAAATTTGGATAAGCTCCTTAAATATATGAGAAATGAGGTCTTTATCAGAGAAACTTGCTGTAAAATTTTTCCACAGTTTCCTGCTTTCCTTCTAATTTTGGCTGCATTGGTTTTGTTTGTACAATAACTTTTAACTTCTTAAAATTAAAATTGTCCATATTCCCTCCTAATTCCTTTCTAGATCCTATTTTGTCAGAACTCTTGCTTTAGCCATAGATCTGACAGACTTTTTTCCATGCTTCTTTGGTTTGTTTATTATATCATCCTTTACATCCAAATCATGTACCCAATTTGACCTTATCTTCTTATGTGGTGTGAGAGGTTCACCTATGCCTTTGGTTCTGTCATATTTTTTTACAGATATCATAGCAGGTTTTTGTAAATATGGTGAGTTTTTTCTCCAAAAGTTTGAATTTGGGGACATATCAAATGCTAGATTACTGTGGTCATTTCCTTCTGTATAGGATGTACCTAATCTATTCCACTGATCAACCACTCTAAATCTTAGCCCGTACCAGATTTTAATAAATGTTTATTGATTTATTGGGCCCCATAGTGGAATTAAAGGAGATGCTCTGCATACAGAATTGACAAGACAGCCTATGTCACAACAGGATATCATGATTTTCCTCCATTTTTCCACTTCTTCCTATAAAACTAAGTTATTACTGACAATTTCTTTTCTTTACATTGTATTCACATCAACAGAATGGTTTGCTCTAAAATATATATTTTTAGGCATGGCTAATGTGAGAATTTCTTTTGCTTGACTGTGCATATTTATTTTAAGGGTATTATTTTTATTTTAGTTGCATGGATAAAAGGGGTAAAACTAAAAGGCCATTAATTGAAAAAAATAAATTTTAATAAATTAGAAACACTTTAAAACATACTGAGGTATTATTGTACCATAAATTTCTTCCTTTCCATGGGAGATTTTTTAAAAATTCATTTATGGGAATCTGTGTTTGTGGGCACCACAGTGTATTTTCCGTTGACATATCTTATGCTTTCTGAATTTGTCCAAACTAGGTAAAGAACTCAAAATAACAGCATGCCCAATATTACATGTGTTAAGCATCATGAACTGTGAAAACCACCAACGAATTCAATCTGATAAATAAATATCACATCTATCCTAAAGCTTCAGGAAAATCAAATAGGATTTGAATTCTAAATATGCAAATATAATAGATAGCACACTCATTTGTCAGGTGCATCATTTTATAGCCCATGGTTGGGTAATAGGCCAAGGCTAGATATCTGCTGCCTCATCCAATGATATTACTTTTAATCATGCTAATTAAATTAATATGACCTGCACTAATGAAAACCACGAAAACCTATTTTGTTTTCTAGCAGCACATACATTTTTATAATTCAGACTTGTCATGCCATTGTGCTTTTCAGGAGCAAATTCAGTGATAATTAGGTAAGCACATTTTAGTCATTTACCTACGTAACTGACAAAGAAAACAACCTTCTCAGCAATGAAGCAAATTCAATTTTATTTGAACGGCAAACCAAGTCAAGAAATAGAAATACATCCTTTACTTACTTAGCTCTCTCATTGCTTCATCTCCAACTCCTTCAACTGTCTCTCATTTTAAAGTATATTCTTCTCCAATATGTTTTCTAAATGATTAGCCACCTGAGAAAACATTAAATGAACAAATCACAAGGTTTAAAAGATTTATGACCCAAATTATATTAAATAAATTCAATATGCTCCACTATGGAAATTAGAAGTCTTTAGATCATACTTTGATCACTAAATTCCCACCTTGAAGTATTTAGCTTATTTGCAACTGTAAGTTTTTTGGTTTGTTTTTTTTTTAAATCTGCTGTCAGATTCTCAGAGTAACCAAGTGAAAACAGAATACTTAGTCCTTGCTTCAAAGAAATAATGGGTTACTAGCATAATTAATTTTATGTTTAATTACTGTAGAATGAAACAATTCAACAATATCCAATCAATCCTTAGAATGACAGAACAGAAGGTCAGCAGTTGCTAAGTCAATTGTTTTGAAAGAAAAATTTATGTCAGTTTCTCTTTTATATGCTAGGGAAAGAAATTGGATAAAAGTGGTCAAGCAAACATTAATTAATTGTATAAATGTAATGTTGTTGTCATGCTAAATCATACAACCAGTGGCTAAAGTCGGAAGACATGCATCATTTGCAAATTTCCAGCAATATGCTACTAAGCCTCACATACACAAACGAAAGCCAAAGAGTCAAATGTTAATATCTCTGGATTTTTTTTTAATTCTGTTTGATGCCTGTTGGAAGTGAGTCGGTGATCCCAATCTGCTTTATTATATGGAGTTACCCAACTCAGGAAGTTCCTCCATGACAATTGACACCTTTGTGCAGCCACAGCAGGGATGCCAATGATAACACAAAAAGGATCTACCTCAGGAGGAGGGGTCCCCATACTGCTAACATGAATCATGGTTTGGGCCTGTGTAGAAAATTAGGTTACTGAAATGTGGGAAAAGTCTAGTTTCTTGCCAGAGAATAAATGGATCAATTATCAAGTATTTTCTCATAGCTTCACTTTTCCCTGGCATTTAATTCAGTGAAATACTTTTCCTTGCTTATCCAACTTTCTGAAATCACATTATTCCACCTGCTGTAACTGAAGTAACGACCTATTAAAGTTACTGATTACTAGGTAGGCAATAACTCTACTACTTCCCTTTCCCCAACCATTCTTTGTAAGGAGCTAAGGGAAGAAATAACAGAAAACAGTTTTTCTCTACACAAGGTATCCCTTTCTGCAGCTAGTATGTAAAGGGTCATGACCTCTAGGACCAGAGGAGAAGCAAGAAATCCTTTTGTATCTTTCCAGAATTCTCTGTACTTACTAGGTCTATGCCTGAATCCAGCAGAGAATTACTTTCCCACAATAACTTCTCGTCAATGTTAGAGAAAAGGGTCAGAATGAAAATACCGGGGCTCAGTTGGCAAAGACCAGTCCAAATAGTCAAACTATTGATGAGATTCCCCTAAATTAGGACAAAATAACATTTACCAAGCTCAGAAATAACATTATCATTCTGTGGTGGCATATGTGCGACTCACTATAATGGAAGAATGCTTCAATAACTTTCACTAGGAGTCTGTAAAGCATGTTGTTCTCCCAGCAACTAGAGTATGTCTATGATTGAACCACAGAGCTGATTATATTAATACATAATGCATATAATTGGAGTTCATATAAATTAACAAGAATGTATTTATATGTACCATATATAAACATAATATTTTGAAACAATTTCTTGACAATATCATGTAGCTAATATCTATAGTTTGAGCTACTCAAGGAAATGATAAAATATGTAAACAACCCTAAGTACTACTGAGATACCTCCAGCAGCCCTGTGGCACCTCCAGTGACTGCAGTAATAAGAGCTAACATTTACGGTGCACTTCACATGTATTATGTTATTTGGTGTTCCCAACAACTCTAGGATCTAGGTGTTTATGCACTATTGTCCTCATGTTAGAAATGAGGGTACTGAGACACCAAAAAATTAGGTGTCTTGCTCAGGGTCACAGAGTTAGTAAAAAGCAGAGGTGGGGGGCAGTTAGGTGGCACAGTGGATAAAGCACTGGCCCTAAATACAGGAGGACCTGAGTTCAAATGCAGACTCAGATACACTAGCTGTGTGACCCTGGGCAAGTCACTTAACTCTCATTGCCCTGAAAAAAAGCAAAGGAAAAAAAAACAACCAATCTGGCATTTGAACCCTAATCTGCTGATTCCCTATCTCTTATCATTCTACACCCTTAACAAAGAAACATGATTGTAATAAGTCATAATCCTTTCATGTGACAGAGCAATTGCACGACTCTGCTCCAAATTAATCATACTTTTTTCTAAGACTTTGAAACAAAGAGAATTCCCAAAGATTTCTTTTTTTTTTTTTTTGGTGAGGCAATTGGGGTTAAGTGACTTGCCCAGGGTCACACAGCTAGTAAGTGTGTATTAAGTCTGAGGCCGGATTTGAACTCAGGTACTCCTGACTCCAGGGCCTGTGCTCTATCCACTGCACCACCTAGATGCCCCATTTCCAAAGATTTCTAAGCTAAATTGTAGATACCCATCCATAGACACTAGTCTGATTATCTGAGAAATGGCTAATGTCCCCTGCTCACAATTAAAATTATGAAGCCAAGCAGTCCCAATTGTATTTCCTTTGTCTTTCATGAGATAGAAGCAGCAATGTATCCTTTACAATAATATCTCAAACACATATTTTTTTCATAGGAGAGACTAGAATTGCTCTAAATGAATTAGAGATTGTGCATAGTTCCCCATGTCTGAGGGTATAAAGTAAGCCCACTAGACCAGAACGGGACTTGGAGGTGGAGTAGGAGTGGTGTATTCACATATGGTGCTGATCCATTACATGCAATGGCATCAAGTTACTCTGGGTATGTAGAACCAACCACAGAATGGAAAAAACATATTCTTGAGTCATTACTGATTTTTCTGATATGAGCACTTGGCTAATTTGAATTTTTTTTAAATACAAAGAAACAACAACCTGTAACACAAATAAAGTGACACCAGAACAATCTTAGTTTTCTACAAGTACAATGGGTTTTCTCTTGACCAAAAGTCATTCATTTGTTCAAGATAGTCTCCCCTCTCCTCCTTTCTCTCTCAATATCTCTGCTGGATTCAGGCATAGACCTAGTAATTCTTTTGTGAGTTATATTGAAAATACACATCCCTGAGGCATTTCCAGCCAAGATGGCAGATCGAATGGAGGCAAAGTACCTAGATTCCTTACACCCACTCTAGTAAAAACTGAAATTCACTGGAAATCAAATAATGATCAATGAGAAATAACAATAAGTGAATTCTACCCCAGAACTATACAAGTCAGTTGACACCCCATAGTCAGTAGGAAAGGGAAGGGTAAGCAAGGCCAATGTCCCCCAACCAAACAAACCTACAGTCTCCCACCATAACCCAGGAAGGGCCATAGACATGTGTAGCCTTAAGTTCTCTGGGTTTGGAAGCAGAAGTTATGAGTCATCTCTTGTTGACTAATTTTTAAATGTCTACTAATGTTAAAGGCAAAATCACAGATGAAATCCAAGTAATTAACAAATTCAAATAAATATCATAAATGAAATTTTTTTTAAAGAAATAGTAAACACCGACAAATGAACCACTTTTACAATTTAGTCCAGAAAAGGAACAGTATTATTTTGCTTCTAGGGGGGGAAAAGTTACTCTTTCCTACCATGTGCATATAAAAGGTCACAGTTCACGTCTTCTATCATCTATAATTGCTTTTGCACTGCTAATCAAAAGACCATGACGTAAAATGCAGTACCTAGGATCCATGCTAACTATGATTCATGAAATGAAGCTTACCATCATTTCCTTTAAATGTAACTCTAATACCAATTATACAGTCACTTTAGATGAACTAAGAACTATGTTATTGCAGAGGAGAAAGATATTTGAAACACTGACATTCATTTCCTTGCAAAACTGGTTCTCAAGTGTTCATACTCATATTTCTGTTTAGAGTTTAACAGGAATTTGGTGTGCACTCAAACTACCTAAAATAGAGTCACCAAAGTGAAAGATAGCAGAGACCTGCTATTGTGAGACAGGAGACCCAGTACATGTGTCTATATTTTGGCTGGTTGAGAGCAGCCTCTTTCAACTGGCTGTATATCTGAAATTGGCAATACTTTCTCTTTCTGTGTCTCCTCTCTCTCTCTCTCTCTCTCTCTCTCTCTCTCTCTCTCTCTCTCTGTCTGTCTCTCTGTCTGTCTGTCTCTCTCTCCCCCTCTCCTCCTTTCTCTCTCAATATCTCTTTTCTCACTATATCTGTGCATCTCTTCCCCTTTGTCTCTCTCTGTGACTGTCTCTGTTTCTGTGTGACTCTATGTATTTCTCTCTTTGTCTTTCTCTGTCTCTCTCTGCCTCATTGATTTTCTGTCTCTGTCTCTGTATTTCTGTGTGCATGTCTTTGTCTCTGTGTGCTCTCTCTCTCTCTCTCTGTATCTCTCTGTCTCTCTGTTTCTGTGTGTCCCTCTCTTTGTCTTTCTCTGCCTCTTTCTCTTTCCCTCTTTGCCTATATGTCTCTGTCTTTCTGTCTGTCTCTGTCTCTGTCTGGCTGTGTCTCACAGTCTCTTTCTCTGTCTTCCCCATCCTTTTCCTGCTACTTCCAAACTTAACCAGACTGGTTCTGAACTGACAGGACTGCAGACAATCTCTGGAGCTGCATAATCAAAGCTTGTCCATCTTTGTGGGACCCTCCAGCATTTGTACTCCTCTGGAGTAGGCTCGAGAAACCTGCACCACCTCCACGTCCTGAAGGGGACTTCATTATCTGAAATCCCTCCACACAAAGGCATAGTTTAGGCAACAAATGATGATAAACACTGAATGAGTCCTGTTGTATACTGGATAAACCAGCCACTGTACAAGATACTAAGCACACTAAGAGAGAGAGAGAGAGAGAGAGAGAGAGAGAGAGAGAGAGAGAGAGAGAGAGAGAGAGAGAGAGGAAGGAAAGAAGGAAGGAAAGAAGGAAGGAAGGAAGGAAGGAAGGAAGGAAGGAAGGAAGGAAGGAAGGAAGGAAGGAAGGAAGGAAGGAAGGAAGGAAGGAAGGAAGGAAGGAAGGAAGGAAGGAAGGAAAAAAGAAACAAAAAAAAGAAAGTCTCTCCTGTATTGAGCTTATCTCAAGGCAAGATATCAGGAGAGAGATTTGTCTACCTGTGTGACCTTGAGCAAGTCATGACCTCCAATGACAATCTTAAAGAACCTATGATGTGCTAGGCAGTATATTAGATGCAAGGGATAAAAAGAAAAAATTAAAGTCTCCTCCCTAAAGGACCTCTCATTGCATTGGAGGAAGAAAAAGACACCTAGAATTATATAAGATACATAGAAGCAAATACCAGATAATTTCAAGGGCTGGTCACTAGCAGCTGGAGGAATCAGAAAAGGCCTCAAGTAGGAAGTGTTGTATGAACTGAGCTTTGAAGGAAGCCAGGAATTCTAAGAGTCAAAGCTGAGAAGGGAGTACACTCCAGCCTGGGCAAAACCCTGGAAATAGGGATGGAACGTTGTGGGTGAGGAACAAAAAGGCCATTTTGACTGGATTGTGGAGTACATAGAGGGGTATGATGAATCATAAGCCTGAAAAGGTAGACTGGAAGCAGGTGGTTAATCCTAGAGAGAACAACTACTGGAGCTAACAGTATAAAACATAGCAGGACCTGGAAAGATCTGCTGGTCTAGAATCTTGGATGAATCAAGTAGAAATTGCATAGAATTACAAGCAAAATATTTTCCCTCAGTTCAAAAAATTCATGCCACAAGAACAACATGGCCTAGACGAGGTTAGGCAGGCATTTATGTGCAAAGTATTTTGGGGTTTAGGGGTATGCAGGCTCACTAAGAATGACCAGTTCGATATGGTAAATTAATGTGACTTTGGACTCCATTAGGGGAGGCCTACTAGGAAGGAGGAGATTGTGTCACTATTCTCTGCCATGATCACACAGCAAAAAGAGTATCATATTCAGTTCTGGGCTTGACAGTGTGTGAAAGTCCAAGGACACTGGCAAGCTGAAATACATCTAGGAGATGTCAAGTAGAAGAGTGAAGAACCTTGAGTCCATGATATATGAGGATGATTTAAAAGAAATGAAGATGTTTAGCCCAAAGACAAGATGAAAGGGGTCATGATAGTCATCAAGGATTCAAAAGGCTGTTACAGGGTAAATGGACTAGACTTGTTTGGCAGAATAGGGGGGTAAAAGTGGAGTGATGGGTGTGCACTAGGAAAGGCTTCCCCACCAAATTCAGTTCCCCCAAAGAGGAACAGGCTACCTCAGATGAGGTGACAGGTTCCCTCAAGGAAGGTGATGAAGCCAAGAACAAATTACCCCTTGAGTCTTTATTGTCCTATGGCTTCCCTTTGGTTCTGAATAACTGCTGAGGCCCTTTTCAAACCTGAAAGTCTATGTGATTTTCTATGTGTAATATATTCACATTTAATTTTCCCTTCACTTTTCAGATTCTATGTCTTTTTAAAAAATGATAAACACTTTGGAAGGATCTTCATTTGAGTAAAATTGAGCTCCTGTAATTTTTCTCTCTTTTACCCCATTATAATAGTTTTTTTTTCTTTCTTTTTTTTTTGTATGCCTCACAGAGACTTCAATAAAATACTTCAGAGAAGGTGACAGGTCAGTCTGCCTTGTTTTAAGTTTATGAACTGACAGCCCACTTTCAATGACAAAAGAAAATGTAACCTACGCCCGTTTTAGAGCAATGATTGTCAGATCACATGTTCAATGTGTCATACAAAGTACACTTCATTAAGGAGTGAATTACTTTACTTGTAACATGAGCTAAATTAAAGCCAATGTCAGATGGCATAAATCACTAATTTAAATGTATCACTAAGTACATTAAAATAGCCAGCACCACACTTTGGCCTTCAAATACAACCCAAATGCAGGCTTCATTTCCTTAGATTTTAAGGATGGCATAGTCCCTTTTTTCTGTTAGTCAAAAAATCTCAAACTGTCATACCCAGATATAGTGAGCTGTCATCTCTGCAGTTGGTGATATTGGGAATTAAGAATTCACTATGTTCAGATGCTCATAATACAGGAGATCAAAAATCTCATCCTAGTGGCTGATTTGGAAAAGAAAAAAAAATCTATCTATGCAGGGCTGGGGCAAAAAATAAAGATAAAATATTTGGTAAATAATCATAGCATCAAACTAAAAATAATAGAAGAAGCATATTCCATTTAAATAATGTCCTATGATTTGTCTACAGAACTAAAATGCATTTACCTTAATATAATCTCTGGCATCTCATTTCTATTGAAAGGGGTCTTTAAGGTGGTCCCTCTGTTTTGAATGGGTATCCTCAACTAAGACAATGTTCCTAGCTGAGTATATAGTAAATATGTTTACAATTTAAAATCCAACATGTTATTCCAATCTTGATCTTTTCTGGGGAGGTCTGGGGTAAGGGAAGAAGTGTCAGGCTCAAGATTTTCTTGTGTTCCCAGTATGGAAACTCCCTCCAACAATATTAATCATTTCTTCCACCAATGCAAATTGGCAACTCAACTTTTAGTCTTAAAAGTTTGCATTTTGTCACTGAGGTTAAGCCACTTTTCCATGGTCATAATTTGAATCCAAGTCTTCCTGACTCCAAGAATCTATCCACTACATTATTAATTTACCCTAAATAAATATAGCAATGGGGCAGCTAGGTGGCACAGTGGATAGAGCACTGGCCCTGGAGGCAGGAGTACCTGAGTTCAAATCCGGCCTCAGACACTTAACACTAGCTGTATGACCCTGGGCAAGTCACTTAACCCCAATTGCCTCACCAAAAAAAAAATAATAATAATAAATAAATAAATATAGCAATGTTTACATGAAGGTACACAATGTCAAAGTGAGGTTGTTGTGATTCATAAAGCCAAGCCTAAAAACCTCAAAGTGGAGTAAAAATTAGACCATTCCTGAGGGATTTCATCAGATAAACAGGAGCCTGAGTTATTTAATATAGCCATACTGCTCTGACCAGAATAACCTGTGAAAAGCCTGGTCTATACTTCACTTTATATAACATAGAAATCAAGAAAGTCAGGGGTCCCTAAACTTTTGGTGAGATAGAGATTTTGACCTAAAGTGTTGGAATCATTAAGATGCATATGTATGTGTGCCTTTCAAGGATGAGAGTTGGAGAAAGGGATGGGAAGTAGGAGGAGAATGCTGACAGTAAAACCCCTAAGAAGCACAGGGTAGAGAGGGTTGGCTAGTGGCCGCCATGGTAAAGATAGTTGGTAAGGGTTTGCTATGAGGGGAATGGTGAAGCATCAACCAGATTATAAGAGATTTAGGATTCTAATCTCCTGTTTGGGGACCCTGTCTGATGTCAGTTGTAATGTAACTATGAAACAACTTCTTTCCTGATAGACAATATATATGTGAATTATTTCCATCTTCATTTCATAAAACCTTGGAACCACTTCCTTCCTCCTACTCCGCTATAGAAGCAAAATATTCATTTGTGAGTCAAGAAAAAGCAAAATTAGGAAATAGGTTCCTGGATGGCTGTTGTGTGGTCAGAGAAAGGGATGTGTATCATAATGTGATACCGTGGTTTCCCTTTTTTCTGTTTTGAGTGCCAACATTTTACTCATTATTTACTAATATGAAAAAACAACCAAAAGAGAATGATTTGAAGATAATTCATAAAATCTGTAATCTCATCAGTGTGGGTCTTACTTCAAAACATATTTTTCTATTTAATTCATCCTGTGTGACCTGGGTCCATGTCTTCTCATAAATGTATCATAGGAGTACCCCCAACATGCCAGGGGGAGGAAGCTTTCTCTGAGATCTCATCACTTTGTGGATATTGGTATAGTAAGTAGGTTATTCATTCCTTCCTCCACAAATCCTTGCTCTGATGCCTCATCATGAAGTGTAAGTGAGTTTGGGTCCTTTAAGACTGTGCCAGCAAAGTATAAGCTCTGGCAGATTTTACCATGATGTAAAGTTGGGAATGGTACAAGCAGCAGGCTATATCTGCTTTCTGAACAATCCTCACCTAAAGATTTAATTTTAATTCATCCTCAGTAAAATAGCCAATGATGATAAACTCTTTGCTCATGCCATCTCATGAAATGATGAAAAATACCAATCAGCCCTCCATCCTACAAGGGCTACTTTCTCTATCTTCAGGGACAATGGCACAGTGCTGGAAAGGAGAGTAAGAGGAGGAATTGAGCAAAACGCTGGGAAAATATATCTTATAAATCAATTTTCAGATCAGCTAAGTGGCATAGTAGATAAAGCACCAGCCCTGGATTCAGGAGGACCTGAGTTCAAATCTGGCCTCAGATACTGGACACTTACTAGCTGTGTAACCCTGGGCAAGTCACTTAATCCTCATTGCCCTACAAAAAGAAACTAACAAATAAACAAACAGATAGATAGATAGACAGACAGACAGATGGATAGATAAATTTTCAAGTTTCAAGGTTGTTTTTTAAAAACCTGATGGGGACTTGGAAACCAGGACTCTGAGTCATTAGCACCTACACATAAAATAAATATTCTTTTCATTTCACTACTAATTGTTAAATTACCTTTGTATTCAGTCATAGCCATTGTATATGAATTTATTTTTATTTTCCGAAAAGCAAAAAAAAACAAAACAAAATAGAATGGAATATTGTCAAGTGCACTCTGCTACCTGTGTTTTTTAAATACTCCTCTGAATAGGTGAATAAGGCAGTATGATTAAGTGGTTGTTTCCTTGATCATCTGTCATCTACATGTCTTTAAGCCCCAAGGAGTAGTTTGTTCCAGACAGGGAAAGAAGTATACCCCAGGAGACTAAGGGGAGATCTACCTGGTAATGAAAAAAGAGAAATGAACATGGCATTGAAGAGGCTGAAAGAAGTATGCACAGAGCTCACTTGTTTATGCCGTAATATAAATTTTCTTACCTATCTATTTTGTTTCTATGATCCTTCTCTTTATCTAGGGGATGAAATTGCATTATTTCCCTTTCTCTTGCATTTCTGTCTTCGCTATCCTGTTTTATCCATCTCCCTCTCAAGTTTTCTGGCTATAAAGGTCAACCATAGGCTCCCAGTTTCCTCCAAGCTGCTGCATATCCCAAAGCAACAATGCAAACCCAATAATGAATCTCAGGTCCAGTGCAGCCCTCCAATTCTAAAAAGCTTAGTCAAATTGCTATAACTAAAGAAAAAGCCTCACTGCCTCACAAGGAATCATCTGATCTTTACATGAAGACTTCCAGGAAGAGGGTACTTGCTATCCTCCTTGGGTAAACCATTATGTTTTGCACATTTGGAATTGATAATGAAATCAAGTTTTGAATTGACCCTTTGAAGATTTCTACCCGTTGTTTTTGGTTCTATTCTCTGGGACCAAACTGAGCAAGTCAAATACCTTTTCCATATGACAACCTTAGAGTGGTGGATAGTGTTGAGTTCAAAGCTTGCCTTACCCACCAACTGTATGACCGAAGTAAGTCACTTAACTTCTAATAGACTCAGTTTAGTCATCTTTAAATAAGGGGTTTGGAGGAACATGCCTTCTAGCTCTAAATCCATGATGGGATATAATACTTAAAGATAGCTATCATGCTCCTTCTGAGTCTTCTCAAGACTACCCCCATTTCCTTCAGTCAATTTTCTTATGATAAACTCAAAGATTTCACCATCCTGGTTGCCCTTCTCTGAAAATTCTTCAGTTTATAAATTCTCCTCTTAAACTGTAGCGCCCCAAACTGAACACAGTACTCCAGAAGAGGTATGACAGGGACAATGACTCAAGAAGACTCAGGAAAGTGAGGTAAGGGTGAGAGAGTGGGATCCGGGTAAGAGTCATTCCGGAGCCAACATAGGTCAAGATGGCTAAGGCAGAACTGAAAACTCCATGTTCTAGGCATGAACACTGGTCATGCTATTTTACCAGAAAGGTAGTACTGGTAATCGTAGTACCGTTGACACAGAGATAGTCTTGGAATCAGAAAGATCTGGTTTTAAATCCTACCTTAGATATTTATAATCCGGACATGTAGTAGAAAACCAGTGCCTAGTTAGAACTCTACTGTGCCACAGCCTGTCACTCCAAGAGGGATTGGACATAACCAATGACCTTGGAGCCCAGACCCCTGGAAAGAATAACATATGTGTGTACCTGTGTACACACACACACACACACACACACACTTTGGGGAAAGGTAATCCAGTCAACTTTAGTATTGATCAATAACAGAACTGCCTCAGATTAGATGATGATTGAGTCATTCCTAACCTCAGTTCTCTGGATCAGAAATAGCCTGGGACAGCTCTCGACATTCTTAAGTGCAGCCTGAATGAAATTAAAATGTAATTGGTTAATATTTAACAAAATAAATAAAAATATAATAAATAACAGATAATATTAATTCTTAAAACTAGTAAATATGTTCTTCTCACCTTTGTGTATTGATCAGTGGCCCATCTTTTTATATGAAGTGGACTCTATTGCTCTATATCAGTACCAGACAAGTGTTTAATAAATGCTTGTTAATTGATTAATTGATTGATTTCTACTCACGTCATTCTTGACACATTATTTATTCACTTTTCTTTCTTTTTTGTAGGGCAATGAGGGTTAAGTGACTTGCCCAGGGTTACACAGCTAGTAACTGTCAAGTGTCTGAGGTTGGATTTGAACTCAGGTCCTCCTGAATCCAGAGACAGTGCTTTATCCACTGCACCACCTAACTTCCAGCTTGACACATTATTTAAACTCTTCAAGTCTCAGTTTACTCATCTGTGAGTTTGAGATAATGATAGCATCTATCTCAAAAGGTTATTGTGAGCATTAAATATTTTAAAGGCATTTTTAAAAAACCTGCTACATAGATATGAACTATTAGTATACTTTGCCACATTTGTGTTGTTTGGAAACTGACCAGGATATGTTGTCATTTTATGCAATTTTCTTCATTACATATTGCATTCCATAAATGCTGTTCAAGTAAATTAATGAAAACACTAGAAAATAAGTCCCATCCAATGTCTCTGGCTATTATAAATACAATGCCATGTTTTTGTTGCAGAAGTTGAGACATCTTACTAGAACAATTATTTAACATTAACAAAATTCTCAAAGTTAAAAAAAATCAAAAGAATTTGCACACCACTACCAAACCCCATTATTTTAACATCAAGCACACATCAAATCCAGAAACTTGGAAACTGGTGAAAATTAATGTGTCACTTTTTAAAAATTTTCTTAGAAACTCAAGTTTGGGGGCATATAAAACTAGTGTGAACCTCATTTACAAAAGATGGAGCCTAGCTATGGCTCTACAAAATGGAACTAAAACATCAATTTCTGTAACAGTGCAACTTCATCCTCTCACCAAGCTACCCTATTCCACCTCTCCCTAGGGGTCTGGTCAGCTATATCAGTGCAGAATAGAAGCAGGACTATTAAAGGAACTCATTAAAATAGTACAAGACTAGTAGTGATAACCAAGTGCAACTGACTCATCATATACTCCTCTCCCCAGGTACTAATAGCCTTCTTCATTACACCAGGAATGCAAAATGGAATATGGATCAGGCTACATCAGGTAACTGGACCCAACCAAATCATTCCCTCCCAATATCCTTTGGGAAAATTTGTTATTTTATTAAAATTAGATCTCTGGGAGAACTCATCCCTTCCCCTGCCAAACACACACACACACACACACACACACACACACACACACACACACACACCAAAATCTGCTGTTCGTCAGTTGCTTTTCAGTTGTGTCCAACTATTTGTGACCCCATTTGGAGTTTTCTTGGCAAAGATAATGGAGTGGTTTGTCATTCTCTTCTCCTGCTCATTTTATAGATGAGGAAACTGAGGCAAGCAAGATTAAGTGACACCTGTAGAAGAGTTAATTTATTTATTGGTACCCTGAGTTATACATCTTGTTCTGTTATTAACAGGCAAGAAATGAAGAGCAACTGTCACTCTTAAATGAGCTTCAGGATTAAAAACTTCCCATCTTCCCCTCTCTCTCACCCCAGTTGGCCAGCACTATTAGTCCTAGCATTCAGTTCTGCTCCCTGGGCATGACTCAAAAGATAATAAAATAAAAAGATAAAAACATAATAATCAGATTTTTTAAAAACACACAACAGTGATCAGAGAGCAATCAGAAGGGAATAAAGAGTTCTGGGAACTTCTCCTAGTCATGGTTCTCTTCACCTATTTAAAAATAAAAACAAACACCTGTGTGCCAGACACATCCAGCTGAATAATATGGCTGCTGATACATCTTGCAGGACTTAGAGTGGATTGTGGATTAGGAAAAGGAACCAACAGGTGTCAGCGACTGGAGAATGGATCATCTTCAATAAGAAATGTTAGACTTTTCTGGCATCCAGGTTGTGGGGAGATTGAATTAGCTAGTAGCATTTCTAGAAGGTAGGAGTCAAATGTGTTGATCAGTCAAGGGAGGAAGGAAGAACACCATTGATAACACACATCTGAAGTGACCTGACACTAGCAGGCCTATTCTGCAATCAATATTCTAAATAAAAGATCTGTTATAGTGAGGGTTTTCTCAGAACAGAGCTATAACTAGGTCGGGGAAATGAGACCTTTCACCTGAAGCACCAAAATTTAAAGGGTACAAAATTTTAAATTAGTGATTTCAAAGATGATATATGTTTAAGTGAAGCAGATAGATGCCAGCTTTTTCACCTTTTTGTTGCTTTTTGGTAACAACTAATATGGAAGAATGTTTTTTGTGACTTCACATATATAATTCATATATTGCTCGTCTTTTCAATGATTGGGGGAGGGGCTGTGGAAAAGAAAAAATCTAGAGCTCGAAATGTTTAAAAAATGAATATTACAAAAAATAAATGAATGTTTTTTCATAAGAAGATTAAATGTTTTTAGTATTTGTTACACTTAGATTTTGAATATAACTTTATGCCATTGCTGTATAGCACAAAGAGCCCTGGGGTTAAGAAGACCTAGGGTCAAATTCTATCTCAGATATTTGCTAGTTCTATGACTGACCCTTAGCAAGTCACTTAACGTCTCTATTACTCAGTTTTCTCACCTATAAAATGATGGGGTTGAAGTTGACCTCTGAATTCCTCAATCCAACTCTCAATCTACAGTCTTATGATGTTTCAATATCATGAAAACAACACTTAGCACTCAGTTATCAGGAATTATTAGTGAAACAAGAAACCTACCAGAAGAAATACTTCCTCCAGTGGTAATACACCAGGTGAACATCCTCCCCCCACCACACACACCTGGTTCTGCCCTGCTCCCCTTGGTGCGGCAGAGACCTCACAGTATAGTCTCACAGGGTTCCCTAATCTCCCTGATGTCATCCAAGGATCTCCCTTCCTACTCAAATTAATTTGTCTGAATGCTTCTTGTATTCTATTTCCATCATAAGTTGCCAAGTTAATTTCAGGGCTTGCTAGAAGAGGGTTTGGCTCAATGGATCCCAGATCCAGGACTGAGCTAGAGATCTGTTTTACTGAAGTTACCCAAAAGGATTGACTCCTAATAGGCACAGAGCTTTCACAGGTGATACTAATTACAGCTAGGTGATGCAGTGGGTGGAGCTCTGGGTTTGGATGCCTGAGATTCAACTTCATGAGTTCAAATCCAGCCTTAGATTCTTATTATCTGTGTAACCCTGGGCAAGTCACTTAACCCTGTTTGCCTCAGTTTCCTCATCTGTAAAATAAGTTAGATAAGGAAAGATATAAATAAGTGAATGAATAAATAAATGAGTAGATGGGTAAATGAATAAATGAATGAATGAATGAATGAATGAATGAATGAATGAATGAATGAATGAATAGACATATAAATAAATAAATAGGTGGATAAGTGAAGGAAGGAAGGAAGGAAGGAAGGAAGGAAGGAAGGAAGGAAGGAAGGAAGGAAGGAAGGAAGGAAGGAAGGAAGGAAGGAAGGAAGGAAGGAAGGAAGGAAGGAAGGAAGGAAGGAAGTTCGACAGGGATAACTCCACTAAGAGAATTAGCAGTAGTAATAGGGTCCCAACAATGTGCTTGATAGGGTGGGAAATTTCTAATTAGACTTGGTTTCAACTCAGAGGTTCCCAGTTTAAAAGGATGACTATCAGGGGTGGCTAGGTGGTGCAATGGATAACGAACCACCCCCAGATTGAGAAGAACCTGAGTTCAAACTAGCCTCAGACACTTGACATTTACTAGCTGTATGACCCTGGGTGAGTCACTTTACCCTCATTGCCCCCCCCTAAAAAAGTCCACAAGTTAAAAAATCTATTTTTAAAAAGGATGACTATCATTTAAAGCAAAAGATGAAATGTCAGAAATTATGAACCTATCACCCTGAATATAGTCTCAAAAGGTTTTATATCATCAGAGCCCTGATACTCTTGAACCATTAGATTTCACTACAACCTCCACCCCTTTGAAAAGTGAAGTATAAGTTGTTTACTCTATTAATGCATAGTACTTACCCTGTTCTTTAGTTTTTCTAAATGAAATTTATATAAAGGGCATCCCAAAAGTCTTTGTGCAGTTTTAAGCTTTAGTAGCTTAAGTAATAAGGGGCAGCTAGGTATCGCAGTGGCTAGAACCCTTGGCCTGAAGTCAGGAAGACATGAGTTCAAATCCAGCCGCAAAAACTATGTGACCCTGGACAAGTCATTTAACCCCGTTTGCCTCAGTTTCTTCTTCTGTCAAATGAGCTGGAGAAGGAAATGGCAAACCACTCCAGTATCTTTCCCAAGAAAACCCCACATGGGGTCACAAAGAGTCAGACACAACTGAAACAACTGAACGACAACAACCACCACAATGCTTGAGCAAGTTTGCTTAAATATAAAGGGATTAAGCAACTTATCTACTGACCACATTATGACTGGGAGAGCTAGCTTCAGTTCAGACTGGAGACCTTAAGCTTTCTTGTCAGCTACTTAGCCTCGACAACGAAAACAAGAGCTGTCACCAGGGTAGGGAAGCCAGGACTTGGCCCCAGGGTGCCAAATTTAAGAGTACTGACATCACTTTAATAGTCCTTCATATCAAGGGGAGGGATTAAGATGGAGGGTAATACAGGCAACAATAGTAACCAGGAAAGAAATGATGAACAGGATGATATCAGATGGACGTATGAAAAAATGCAAACCATCAACAGAGATAGAACTGATGATATCTGAATACAGATTGAAGTATAATTTTATTTGTAAGCTCCTCTTTCTAAAGGTATTTTGTCTATTTTCTTTCACAACCTGACTAATGAGAAGATGTTTTGCAAAACTGCACGTGTATGACTTATATTGAATTGTTGGATTTCATAGGGAGGGATGAGGAGGGAGGGAAGAAGAAAATTTAGAACTGAAAGTTTTAAAAAATCAATGTGAAAAATAATGATGGGGGCAGCCAGGTGGCACAGTGGATAGAGCACTGGCCCTGGATTCAGGAGGACCTGAGTTCAAATCCAGCCTCGGACCCTTGACACTTACTAGCTGTGTGACCCTGTGCAAGTCACTTAACCCCAATTGCCTCACCAAAAAAGCAAACAAACAAACAAAAAAGCAATGATGAGCAGGGGGAGTTCAGAAAGACCTGGGAGGACTTACATGAACTCATGTTGACTGAGAGGAGCAGAACCAGGAGAACATTGTATACAGTGACAGCAGCATTGTGTGATGAACAATGGTGACATACTTGGCTCTTTTTAGCAATGCAATGGTCCAAAACCATTTCAAAGAACTTCATAATAGAAAATGTTCTCAACATCCAGAAAAAAGAACTGTGTTGTAGGAATGCAGATTGAACCATACTGTTTCTACTTTGGGGCTGTTTTTTTTTTTAATTCTTTTTGTGAGGTGTTTCACTTGTGCTCTGACTCTTCTGTCACAACATAACTAATGCAGAAATACGTTTAATGTGATTGCACATATATAACCTATATTAGATTGCTTTCTGTCCTGGGGAGGAGGGAGGGAAGGGAGGGTGGGAGAAAAATTTGGAACTGAAAATCCTATGAAAACAAATGTTGAAAACTATCCTTATATGTAACTGGAAAATAATAAAATACTGAAAAAAAGGTCCTTCAGCACTCTAGACCAGGTTTTCTGTTTGTTTGTTTTTTGGGGGGTGGGGCAGTGAGGGTTAAGTGACTTGCCCAGGATCATACAGTGAAGACATATCAAAGGAAAGAAAGGCAAACAAAAAGCCATGAATGAGCTACCATTATTTCTTAAAACTCTGCAATTAAATCCCCAGAGTCCTTAATAGGCCTAAATATGAGGGTGGTGAGGCCCCAGTAAGTCTTGTCTTTGCCTGCTTCCTGCTACTATTAGCCAAGTGATTTCCTAATATATTCCCGTTGCTCAGACACAAAAGTCATGCGTGTCTCAAAAGTGTGGTTTTTGTTGTTTATTGGGTGTTGTTCCCCTCCCCGCCAAGTAATAGGTTTCTTTCACAAAACCTCTAAGAGGTTGGTAAATAAATTTTCATCTAATTTAACTCTGAAAATTGAAATTACTGAAAGCCTGACACTCAGTTCAGCAGCAGCCCTTCCTAAAAATGTAGAAGAAAATATAATCTCATGTTTCACTCTGTAGTGAGGGACTGAGATATAATAATAATAATAATAATAATAATAATACACCTATTTTCCTTTCTTTTCCATAGAAAATCCAAGAGACATCCTATTTGAAGGTGATCTTTCTAACTACAAATTGAATTTGCCTTTTCTTTCTCGTCAAAAGCTAGGAAACTGATATTTCAATGACGAGAGACTTCTGGTCACTGGAAGGCAAGGTGATTTTGAAGAAAGAGTACTGTATTTAGAGTTAGAGGACCTGAGTTCAAATCCTGGCTCCACTACTTGAAATGTCTGGAACCTCTGGGATCTCTGGAAAGTCTCTTAAGCTTTCTAGTCCTCCGTTTCCTTATCTGTAAAATAAAGAAATTGAACTGAAGGGCCTCTAAGGTCCCTTACAGCTTGAACTCTATGATCACAATGCTACTTCTCCAAAACTTCCACTGAGAAACCTCTCCTTTCCCCTATAGAGTGGGCAACTCCAAAATTGACCTTTTCCTCTCCCCTCAAAAATTACAATTCAAATTATTCTTGAACTAATTCTTACTAATGTCTGACTGACATCATCTTACCCTAGAGGCATTTTCCTTTTCAAAGAGGCTCTTTACTAACAGGAATTAATCTATTGGAATTTAAGGCCTATAACCAGTAATCGAGTGATTTTTTTTTTTAAATCAAGCAATATGGAGCAATTTTGTAAGGGGACAGTGAGGAGGAATAACCAAATAGTCAAGTCCAGCGTCAGCTCCCTTATTAAGCTTTGCCAATTACTCTTTGTTTTTTTCCTTCCCTTTCTCCCAATTTGTTTTGGGGTTTTTTCCATGACAACAGTATGGGCTCCAGCAAAGGTGGGGGTGTAGGGGAGGAACAAGTATTTGTAAGTATGTGCTATTTTAAGTTGAATGTTTGTAAATTTGTAACTCAGGGACAGGCAGCAGAGGAGTGGAAGGCTTATTCTCCAACAGTTTTCTCAGGGTGTTTAACTAGAAAGCTAGAATTCCAAACAACTGAGCAAACCATTTCGCTTTTCTGTACAACCACTTGAGATATCTTATTCTTTAGCCAGCATGTATTTGCTCCCCTCCAAGAGTAGTATAAGAAAAAGTATGGAACTACAATCAAAAAATTATTTTAAATGATATTTTACAAACACATTACATGTATATAGACTTTAAGACATAAATAAAATCTTTGTTCTCTTCGTTGGTCTTCTTTAGCTACCATACTAATGAGGCTTTGTGGAACACAAGAAAAGCAAGTCCATAACCCTAATGATTGTGTCAATGACCTACTTCATCCCTACCAAAAAAAAAAAAAAACCAGAAAAAAGACCTTTTTATCCTGACTTAAAATTAATCACAATACTGGAAACAAAACTTTTCAACACCCTCTGCAGTATTTTAGTTGGTTCAGTTGGGTTTATTTTTCTTTCAGGACTCCAAGCATGAAACTGATGGTCTCACAGTCAGAAACCAATTCAAGGGATTTTCAGGATATCATAGAAAAGTCCAGTAGCCAAGGGAGTGAGTTCATAAACTGAGGAACTCATTTATCTTAAGTGGCAAAGCTTCCCCATAACCCTTGGCAAACTCCAAACTACTTAAGACATCAAACCTGAGAGCTGCCAAAGTCCCTCTCCTCTTAGGATTATAAACACCTCTATTTCTTTCAAACTGACTTTATTCATTTGTTGGTTGAGCTAATGAAGAGTCTTGATCCTCCTCAGAATAAGATTTCTCACCAAACTCATGGAGTATGTCTTCAGAATGAATAACATGAACTATGGTCCAATAATGTCAAGAAACTAGATTGAGATTATTTTCTGGCCTCAAACAATGCCTTGAAACCTCAATATTCTTACAAAGAGAATTATCTTCATTGCTTCCCCTGTTTCCCTGTGTACTTGGGGACAGATTTAGGTTTCATAATCAACAAAGTTCTGCAGTGACACAAAAACCAGGGATGGAAAGGACAACTTATAAATATTTAATAGGAACCAAATGGAACATAGACCCATATGAAACTTTGAGTGACTTATTACTCTATTGAAATTTGCCAAGCAACAAGCTTTGGTTTAAGAAATATAACACTGTATTCTGATGAACTTTCCCACACTTGAACCTCTTCAACTCCCTAAGAGATGATATTTCTTATGCATATTATGAAAATTATGTGGGAAAAAGCACACTGTCAAAGTTTCTTCCTCAAATCAAAATCTGGGTAATCATAATGATTAACCTAGGTCCTGGAGAACAAAGGATCGAATTCACATCCTTCTTTTTGTCATTAAGTTGGGAGGACAAATGGGCATGAAAACTGTTGCATACATTGGCAAACACTATCATAATTGGCTTTGCATTTCTTTCTTATAAATGAGAGCTCATTAGGTAGGACATAAGAGGAGAATATCCAGAAACAAATATAAAAACAAAAGGTGCACATATCTATCTATCTATGTGTGTGTGTATATATATATATACATGCATATATATGTATATACATACATGTATATATGTGTATATACACATAATTTCAAAGAAAAAAATTTTCCTTTTTCTTAAAGAACTAGTGGATAAAATAGGACATGGAAAAAAATTAAGCATTGCTTATCAACCTATGCCCATTTCCTTCTCCTGGCAAAGACATCCCTGAAATGTCTCTATTACCTCTAGGATCAAGTTAAGTCAACAAATACTTATCAGGCCCCATTATATCCCAGGCACTGTGTTAAGCAATTATGTACATACAAGACATGTACACAACCCAATCCCTTCCTACTATTTCAGTCTTCTTACATATTACTTCAGTCCACATATTTTAACATCCAGTGACACTGAACTACTTGCTATT
Source organism: Dromiciops gliroides (assembly GCF_019393635.1). NCBI lineage: Eukaryota > Metazoa > Chordata > Mammalia > Microbiotheria > Microbiotheriidae > Dromiciops > Dromiciops gliroides. The sequence continues at coordinate 579,663,806 of NC_057862.1, forward strand.
CCTCATCCATGATGGTCCTTTTCCCAACTTCTTGACCACACTGGCTGTCCCTATGCTTGAGATATTTTTGCCTCGTCTCCATCTTCCCCAGCTATATCCAGGTCCCAGCTAAAATCCTACCTTCTGCAAGAAGCCTTTCCTAACCAACCTTAGTGGCAATGCCTTCTCTCTGCTTATCCAAGTTATCCGTAATCCTTAATATAGCTTTTTTAAAAAAAACATCATTTGTATATTATTTCCCCCACTAGACTATGACCTTCTTTGCACAGGGTTTTTTTTTAGTTGGTCAATCTTGGTATCCCCAATGCTTATCCTAGTGTGTAGCACAGAATAACTGCCAAAGAAATGCTTTTTGACTGGTCTTGACTTTTTATTAATTAAGAATTCTACTTCAAAAAGAATAACACATATACTACAAAACAAAGAGATTTTGACATGAAAGAATCACATTTTTAATTCTTCCATTCCTTTGACCAGAAAATTCATGGTGTTTGAAATCTCTAGATTCCATATATGAGATCTCTAGATCTTCATTTAATACTATCATTCAAATGAATGAATGAATGAATGAATATGAAAAACTTAAAATATCTCATTTAAGCCCCACAACAGCACTGTGAGATAGGTGCTATTATTTTCCTCTTTTTTGCAGATGGAGAAACTGAGGCTAAGAGAGATTAAGTGATTTTTCTCAAGGTTACATAAGTGTCCTTTAACCTTTTTGAGCCTCAGTGTCCTAATTTCTAAATTTAGGGGCTTGGATTATTCCAGAAACTCTGAGGCACTTTCCAGGTCTAATTCTATGCTCCTACTTATCTGATCTAAATTTGTGACCCACTGAATTAGTAGAAAGGCCAGAACAAATCGCCTGACTCATATCCCAGAGTATATTCTACTGTACTATGCTGCCAAAACTGGAGGAAGACCAAATGAGGTAGTATATGTAAAGCACTTTGCACACCTTAAAGACAGTCAGGTGATGAAGTGGATAGAGATCTGCCCTTCTACACAGGAAGACCTGAGTTTGAACCCTGCCTCAGATCCTTCCTAGTTGTGGGCCCTACACAAGTTATTTAACCTATCTCAGCCTCAGATTCCTTGACTATAAAATGGAGATAATGACAGCACCTACTTTGCAGGGTTGTTGGGAGGATTAAATGAGATAATGTCCATAAAGAGCTTAGCATGGTGCCTCACACATAGTAGGCACTTTATAAATGTTTATTCCTTTTTCCCCTTCCCTTCTTCTATAAACCTGTAATTAATATTTTCTGGGGCAGCTAGATGGCACAATGGATAGAGCACTGGAATAGGGCCCTGGAATCAAGAGAATGTGAGTTCAAATCTCACCTCAGACACTAACTAGCTATGTGACCCTGGGTTAGTCACTTAACCCCAATTGCCTTAATCATCAGAGGCCATATACAGTCATCCTGATATGTATCTTGCCACTGGACCCAGAGGGCTCTGGAGGATAGAGTGAGATTGGTGACCTTGCACAGCCTTCCTTCTCTTAAATCCAATTCAGTGCAAGTCATGACATCACCTCCCAATGTCATGGTCCTCTTCAAGAACAAAGAACAAATAGCAACAATTAATGTTTTCTCAATGATGTAAGGGAGGGAAAATGAGATTATTCCAAGGAATTACTTAAGTCAATGTTCTCCTGAAGGATTCCTTTTGCTTAGACTCTAATAACAATATTTTACTTCTTTAAACTGAGCTTTTTTTTTCAAAATTTATTGTTTATTTATTTTTTTCCTCTTTTCCACTCCTCTCCCCCACCAACTGAGAAGAAAACCAATATATTAATTAAACAACTGAAATCATGTAAAATATTTCCATATTAGTCATATTGCAAAAAAATTAAAGCAAAAAATGAGAAAAATATACTTCAATTTGCACTCAGAGAGCTCGTCAGTTTCCTTTGTGGGGATGGGTAACATTTGTTCATCACAACTCCTTTGGAATTGTCTTGAATAGTTGTATTGATTAGAGTAACCCAGTCTTTCACAGCTGATCATCAATATAACATTGCTGCTACTGTGCACAATGATCTCCTGGTTCTCATTTCAGTTTGACTCAATTCATATAGATCTTGCCATATTTTTTCAGAAACCACCCCCCTCATTTCTTATAGCACTATTTCACCAATAGTTCAGTAGTGTACCCTATATTTCCTTATTCACTCTGGAATTTGTCATTTCTGATAAGTATAATATGGTACCTCAGAGTTTTAAATTTGCATTTCTCTAAAAAATAACATTTTTTTCATATGATAATAGATAGGTTTGATTTCTTCTTCTAAAAAGTCCACAGTCCAGTAGCAAGAGATAGAAATAGAAATTTCATTTAAAGTAACAGTAAAAAATAGAAAATACTTGGGAGTCTACTTGCCAAGACAAACCCAGGAACTATATGAACAAAATTATAAAACACTTTTCACACAAATAAAATCAGATCTAAATAATTGGAAAAATATCAATTTCTCATGGATAGGCAGAGCTAAAATAAAAATGACAAATCTACCTAAATTAATTTACTTATTCAGTGCATACCAATCAGACTACCTAAAATTTTTAGAGCTAGAAAAAATAATAACAAAATTCATCTGGAAGAACAAAAGGACAAGAATATCAAGGGAACTAATGAAAAAAATGCATAGGAAGGTGAGCTAGCTGTACCAAATCTGAAGCTTTACTATAAAGTGGCAGTCATCAAGACTATTTGGTGGATCAATGGAATAGGTTAGGCACAGGAGACACAGTAGTAAATTACTTTAGTAATATACTGTTTGATAAACCCAAAGACTCCAGCTTCTGAAATAAGAATTCAGTATTTGAAAAAAAAACTGCTGGGAAAACTGGAAGATAGTATGGCAGAAATTAGGCATAGAGCAACATCTTACACCTTATACTAAAATAAGGTCAAAATGGGTACATGATTGAGACATAAAAGGCGATACCATAGGTAAATTAAGAGAGGAAGGAATAGTTTACTTCTGAGATTTATGGAAAGGAGAACAGTTTATTACCAAACAAGAGATAGAGAATATTATGAAATGAAAAATGGATGATTTTGATTACATTAATTTTAAAAGTCTTTGTACAAACAGAAACAATGAACACAAAATTAGAAGGTAGGCAGATAGCTGGGAAACAATTTTATAGCTAGTATTTCTGATAAAGGCCTCATTTCTAAAATATATAGTGAACTGAATCAAATTTATAAGAATCCAAGTGATTCCCCAATTGAGAAATCATCAAAGGATATGAACAGGCAGTTTTCTGATGAAGAAATCAAAGTTATCTATTGCCATATGAAAAATTGCTCTAAATCACTATTGATTAGATAAATGCAAATTAAAACAACTCTGAGGTACCACCTCACATCTATCAGATTGGCTAATATGACAAAAAAGGAAAATAATAAATGTTGGGGAAGTTGTGGGAAAAAATTGGAACACTAATACATTGTTAGTGGAGCTGTGAACTGATCCAACCATTCTGGAGAGCAACTTGGAACTATTCCCAAAGGTCTATAAACCTGTGCATACCCTTTGGCCCAGCAATACCACTATTAGGTCTTTTTCCCAAAGAGATCATAAAAAAGGGTAAAGGACCCACATGTACAAAAATATTTGTAGCTGCTCTTTTTGTGGTGGCAAGGAATTGGAAATTGAGGGTATGCCCATCACTTGGGGAATGGCTGAACAAGTTGTGGTATATGAATGTAATGGAATACTATTGTGCTGTAAGAAAAGATGAGCAGCTGGATTTCAGAGAAACCTGGAAAGACTTACATGAACTGATGCTGAGTGAGATGAGCAGAATCAGGAGAACATTGTACACAGTATTAACAATATTGTATGTTGATCAACTGTGATAAACTTGATTTTTCTCAGCAATACAATGGTCCAAGATAGTTCCAAAGGACTTATGATGGAAAATGCTCTCCAAATCCAGAAAAAAAAAGAACTGTGGAATCTAGATGCAGATTGAACAATACTATTTTTACTTTTTGAAAATTTTTCTTTTTTGAGGTTTCTCCCTTTTGCTCTGCTTCTTCTTTCACAGAATGACTAAAGCAGAAATATGTTTAATGTGATTGTACATACATAACCTATATCAGATTGCTTGCTGTCTTGGGGAGAGGGGAGGGAGGGGAAGGAGGGAGAAAAATTTGAAACTAGAAATCTTATAAAAACAAATGTTGAAAACTATCTCTACATGTAACTAGAAAAAAATAAAATATTTTTAGGATTAAAAAAATAACTCCCTATTCATATCCTTTGGCTATTTAACAATTGGGAAATGGCTCTTATTTTTATAAATTTTACTCAGTTCTCTAGATATGAGAAATTGAGAAATTTTTACAAAAGAGAAATTGAGAAATGAGGCCTTATCAGTGAAAGTTGCTGTAAAATTTTTGATATTCCTTTATCTCCAATTCATTCCTGGTTCTCCTCCCTTCACTTTTTTTGGAAATAATTCCAATATAATCAATTATACCTATGCCCTCTGTCTCTATTTAGATGCCCTAAAAATTATAAAATTCTTACAATTATAAGAATCATCTTCCCATATAGAAATAAAAACGATTTGACCTTATTGAATCCTTTATGATTTCTCTTTCATGTTCACCTTTTTATTTTTCTCTTGCATCTTGGTTTGAATGTTAAATTTTCTATTCAGCTCTTCTCTTTTCATTAGGAATACTCAAAAGTCCTCTATTTTATTAAATATCCATCCCCCCCCAAAGGATTATACTCAGTTTTGCTGGATAGATTATTCTTGGTTGTAATTCTAACTCTTTTGTCTTCTGAAATATATTCCAAGTCCTTTGCTCCTGCTAACTCTTCTGTAGTCCTTATTATGGCTCCATGATAGTTAAAGTGTTTCTTTCTTCCTTCCTTCCTTTCTTTCTTTCTTTTTTCTGGGGGGACTACTTGCAATATTTACCTGGTTCTCTGAAATTTGGCTTTAAAATTTTGGAGTTTTCATTTTGGGATTTCTTTCAGTAGGTGATTGGAGAATTATCTTAATATCTAGGATACCAGGGCCATTTTCCTTTATAATTTCTTGAAATATGATACCTAGGCTCCTTTTTTATCATGAATTTCTGTTAGCCCACTATTTCTTAAATTAGTTTTTAAATTCTTAAATTTAATTCTTAATTCTTTTAATTTCCAAAATTTAATAATTGTCATTATTTTCTTCAATATTTTTATGCCTTTTTGCCAAGCTATTAATTCTCTTTTCATAATTGTCTTGCATCACTCTTATTTCCTTTCTCAGTTTTTCCTTTACTGGTCTCATCACTTTATTTATTTCTTCTAGGAATTATTTTTGATGTTGTGTCCAATTAGCATTTTTCTTTGAGGGTTTGATTCTAATGGTTTTCACATTATTGTCTTCTTTTGAGTTTCTACCTTGGTCTTCCCTGCCACCATAGTAGGTTTTTATGTTCAAGTTCTTTGTTGTTGTTTCTGTTGCTGTTTGCTCATTTTCCAACCTATTTCTTGACTTTGAACTTTATGTTAAAGTTGGGCTTAGCTCACTCGGGTGTAGGGAGGCCTTGTCCCAAACTTCATACTTTTTCTTGATGCAATTTTAGGAGATAGTTATGGGAGTCTATAAGTTTGGGGCACTTCTAAGCTGGTGTGATATACAAGGAGACATATGGTCACTGCTTTCCTGGTCTGTCTCCAAGCTGTCCTTTATGCAAGAAGGGCCTTGATCTGCCTGTTACTGCAAGCAATATTGTTTCTCTTGGCCCTGGAACTGTGACAAAATCCCATGCTCCCTTGTGACTAAACCCCAGCATTCCTCTCATTCTGGAACTATGACCCAGAGCTGAGAATGGGCAATAGAGTTGCCAATCAGCACTAGCTGTACCCAATGCCAGCAACATTTCTTTCTGACCAGTTGTTCAACCCCCTTATAATCACTAGGCTGAAAGTCCCCATAGCTTCTGTTACTGCTTCAGTTGTTGTTGCCGCTACCACTTGTGTTCACTCTATATATGCCTCCACCCTGGTGCCATAGACTCCTCCTACATATATTCTAGGTTTTCTTAGTGTGGAATCATGTCTCACCTTGACCTTTCATTGGCTCTGCCACTCCAAAATTTGATTTAACGCATTATTTTAAAGTTGTTGGGTGGGAAATATTTAGTGAGTTCAGCTAGGTTGCTGCCTCTATTCTACAATCTTCAGGCTGGGTTTTCTTTAAAAAAAAAAAAGGGTTTTGCTCAGATGCTAATGGGTCAGTGAAGAAATGGGCAAACTGCAGTGTTGCCCCAAATATAACAAAGGGTAAATTTCTTCGTGGCCTTTTCAGTTTCTAATAGGTAGAGTCAAAGCACTGTCCATCAGCATCCCTTTGATGGATTGGGAAGGAACCTATGACAAACAGAATTACCAGTAAGTAATTCTCCATTTCTTTATGTAAACAATTGCCTTTTGATATACAACAATCCCTGAGGTGTTCAGGTTACATGCTTATTTTAAGATCTTTTGCTTACTTTCTGATCTTCATAGGTCATTGACATCCCATTTAGCTCTGCTGACCCTGTTTATACAATTTCAATATAAATTTAAAAAGTGTTCTTGGGGATAACATTAACATTCTTGATATTAATCCATCACACAGACTAACAATAGCTTTAGCTTAGCCCTCTATGTGACTGCTAAGGAGTTTTACTGTGGCCTCTGGTATACATACCAAGTGGAAGAGATCTGATCAAACAGATCTGCTTTCTTGCTTTTATTCTAAGTGGGACAGGACCCCAAACTATGTAAACACTCACTAAATGCATTAATAAACCCTTGGGGAAGCACAACCATCATGCTAATGGATCATCTGACTCCAGAAGGAGAACCCTTCACTAGGGCCCAGTGCCAAACCATTCACAGAAACCATGGAAATCTCTTTCTGAAAGGAGAGGGATGCAAAAAACCCACCTTGCCCTTCCTTGAATAAATCATGAGTAACCTCTTACAGAGTGCTTCTTACTTTGTAATTGGGTTTTTTGATGGGATTTATCAGCACTAGTAATTTAACATATTTTTGTACCTCATATTTAGGATTTTTTACTTGTTTTGGTTTGGGTTGTACAGGGTTGAAAAGAAGGGTCAGGATTTAATAGTTCTATATATTTTTGCTTGTTTGTTTCTTTGTTTTTTTTTTCAGCTTGGAATCTATATTTCAAAATGTCTATTTCTTCAAAATAGTCTCTTGTTTTCTTTGTGTCTAGCAATCTGAACTCATCCCTCAAGGAAAAAAGTCTTCTAAAATCATGAAGACTTTTCACCATCACACTTCTAACAGCTCCTGTGTTTTTCCTGTTTTTTCTCTTAGGTGGTGCAATGGACAGTTATGTTCGTGGAGTCAGGAAGATCCAAGTTCAAATCCTGTATTAAACACATTTGGGTTGTGACCATACATAAGCTATAAAACTGTTCTGTGCTTCAGTTTTCTCATCTGTAAATTGAGTAGGTTGGAATCAATGACAACTCTAGCTTTCCTTATTTCTAAATCAATGATCTGGTGATTGTATGTTATACTCAAAGAAATCAACTCTTCATCCTTACGTTGTTCTCAAGATAAATTGTTTAACACCATACCCTATTCCCCAAACCAAAATGATCACATGGTGATATGGCCATAAACTAATTAACTTTATATAGCTCTTTAGGCCTTTAAAGCACTTGTTATCTCATTTGTGCCTGACAACAACTCTATGGGGTAGGTAATAACATAATTTTACAGATGAGGCAACTGGTGCTCAGAAAAGTTCAGTGGCTTGCCCATAAATAAACAGCTACTGCTTTTCAAAGGTAGGATTTAAACCCAAGTTGTGTTGACTCCAAGTTCATCACTTATGGATAAGTCAGGAGGACCTGAGTTCAAATGTGGCCTCAGACACTTAACACTTACTAGCTCTGTGACCCTGGGCAAGTCACTTAACCCCAATTGCCTCACTAAAAAAAAATTAAAATAATAAAAAAGATTAGGAACTAGGACTTTGCTGGACTAGATCTGATTCACATTCCATGTAGCCCTAATATTTGAGAAATGTGGGATTGGTCACTGTTGTTTTGCAGTTATTGCTGGGATTTTTTTCTCCCATTTATACCTGGCCATATATTTATTAGGTCACAAAGCAATAGTTTTACAGATAAAAAAAAAACCTCCTTTTTGACCTCATTAATGGAATATGGACAAATTAAATACATGAAGTATTTATTTAGCACCTGATATGAGCAAGACTCAAAGAGTTGCCTGAGCTAATATAAGATTATGTGGTTTAGCCATGGTGACACAGATAGTACAAGTCAGAGTTAAGACTAAAACTGAGGTCTTCCTGCTGAAAATAGCTCATGTACCACAAAACCATCCTCTCCCTCCTCTCTCCTCCCTCTTTCTCCCTCCCCCTCTCCCTCTCCCTTTTCCCCCTCCTCTCTTTTTTCCTTCTCCCTTTTTTCAATGTGCCATTTGTAGTGGACATTCCTTACTGAGACCTCCCTATTCCAAGGAAATCAGAGATTCAGTCCAAAAAATAAAATAAAATAAAATGAGCAAAGACTGCGCCAAGTGCTAATGATACACACACACACACACACACACACACACACACACACACACACACACACTCACACACACATGCCCCTTTTGGGGAAAAAAAAGATAAGTTGAATCATTCCTTCCTTCAAGTAGCTTACATTCTACATTCACATTTATTACTTGGGTGGAATTAATTTATTTTCTTATAATTGTTCTTCAGTTATTTTGAATCATGAGAACCCTTTCCATCCTATAGCATTGAAAACTGAGGCAGATTCAATGTTGAGTGATGAGTATTAATGACATAAGTTTTCCCAACAGAAAGATATTTCAGAATGGTGATTTATCATCTCAGTCTAGCACAACACCTGCTTGGGCTAGATTCACAACATATGTATCCAAGAGCTAGGATGCAATTCCCATTTCCAACCATCTTTGCAAGAACAAAGCTTTCATGTAAAGACTTAGTCACATACAGTATTTATAATGATATATCAAAATCATCAAATGAATTACAAATAAGACATGATGAACTGGCGTTTAGAATGGGAAGGACATTTCCCACCAGGTGATAATAATTTTAAGGTAGATTTGACTGCAGGCTTGCAGAAGTTGATACAGTGTTCCCCTAATCAAAGGATAGTTAAAAAGAATATTAAATGAGCTGACACATTCTGACGTGATTGCAGATTGAAGATCAGATACATGTGCACTGCACATTGTGATTGTGATGGAAAGACTTTTTCATCCTGTAGGTTATGAATTTCAAATGAACTCCTTAGACCAAAATTTCAAACTTACTTAGAAACCAACAGGCCTGAAAACCTCATCCATGCATGCAAACTGAAACACGGATGTTCAATTCTTAGGCATGCCCCCAAATTCATTTTTTCTTAGTACTTTGGATTTCATGAACAGATCTCTGCCACAAATGTGTCCAAAGATATTGAGCAGTAAGCATCAGTTATGCTTATAACCAGCATAGTGCATGCTTATTTAGTTATGTAGTAGTAAACTACATACCATAACTGCGGTCAAAAGAACCTGAGGTAGGCTTTGTACCTCCTGTATTTTTTTTACAGGATAATCATTTCAGAAACAAAACAAACAAAAAAGTTTGTTCTTCCAATGAAGATTTTTTTAAAAAATCCTTTATCAGGGGCAGCTAGGTGGCATAGTGGATAGAGCACCAGCCCTGGATTCAGGAGGACCTGAGTTCAAATCCGGCCTCAGACACTTAACATTTACTAGCTGTGTGACTCTGGGCAAGTCATTTAACCCCAACTGCCTCACCAAAAAAATAAAAAATAAAAATAAAAATCCTTTATCAGATCATTTTGGTGGAGAAAATACAATCACTATAATTGTAAATTACTTTATAATAATTAAGAGGTTCAATAATACTTTTTTTTTTTTTTTTAGTGAGGCAATTGGTGTTAAGTGACTTGCCCAGGGTCACACAGCTAGTAAGTGTCAAGTGTCTGAGGCCAGATTTGAACTCAGGTACTCCTGACTCCAGGGGCCCGTGCTCTATCCACTGCGCCACCTAGCTGCCCCTCAATAATACTTTTGAACAGGAAAAAATATTTTGGTTGTTTCTCCCTAAAAAAAGAAAAAAAAAAAGAACAGCTAAAAGAGTATTTTCAAACACTAGACTTGAGTAGAATACGGCACTTGGGCCACAAATTTCACTAGCAGATTTTTATAGATCTTTAGAACTGAGTTATTCATTCTGACTGTTGTAAAGGAAGAAAGCCAGGATTTTGGCTTCCTTCAAGAAACAGGTTGAAGAACAAAGCAACATCTCTGGATCCAGAGCAAAAGAAGTTACTCGAGTTCTTTGGTATTGACATTCTACTTCCTTTATATAACTGAATGGGTATATCATTTTTGATTCACCTATTCTAAGTGATTGCTCCCAGCTGACAAATATTTAAGTCCTAAGTATTCCACTGACTTAAAGCTGTGTAACAACTCACTAAATCTGGGAAGAATCTTGTTTGTGTTCTCTACAGTGTTTACATCTATTAGTGCCCACCATTAGAATTGAAGTAGGATAGTGATTATTTCTCATTTAGGGGTATATACTACATATCCACCTAAAATATCAATGCTACCATCTTTTTTCAATATTCTCTTCCTCCAATTTTATCATTCACAAGTATGATAAAAATCTCCAATTCTAGGTAGTAAGTCCAGAGCAGCAACTAAAGTGGGGTGACTAGAGCATTCTCTCTGGATATTTCAATTTAGAAGCTGTCTAAAATACCACTTTTTCTGCCATATTTGTCACATTCTGCACTGTGGTGGCAATGGTAGATATCTGGAGTTCACTTATTCCTTCTGGGAACTTCACTCTTGATTCCCCACAATTCCCTCTCCAGAAGCAACTAGTCTACAACAAAGAAGAAACTTCATGAAGTGCATTTCCTTCCTTTTACCTAGATGTGAAGATTTTTAGTTATATGTCTGTCAGAATCCTTTCTGCTCCCTTTGAACAGTATCTAACACATTAGCCCTGAGGGAAGGATACAGAATAAATAATATCGATGGTGTTGATGTCATGCATACATACAGTACTTTAAATGAACAAAAATTTCCAAAGGTTTGAAATGGCTGGATTATATTTTTAATGTTCAAAGAGAACTCACAATGCACAGGAAGCCTTTTGTCAATTCTTTGTGAAATTACTAATCAACTCTTAATTTGTCTATTTTATCCATTTAGATATTTGTTTATTGGCCATTCGTAAAGTAAGACACACTTTGTTTCTCTAGAAAACCATTTTATAATTACTTGAAAACTGAGCTCAAATAAACTTTCATAAGGGAAATTCATAATGGTGGAACGAGGAAATTCATTGTATTATGCAGCTGTAACATCTGGTGAGTCTCTTGAAGTCTTAGCATGTTAAAGGGTTTATAGTTTAGTTATTGAAGAATACTGGTTAATATTTTTTAAATAAATTACCTATTTTGCTATATTCCGATACTGATCCTTAAAAAACAAATTATTAAGAAAGGTCAATTTTTTGCCTTCCTGAGCTAAAAAAAAATATAATTCTTTTAAAGTACATAACAAGATGTGCTTAAAAATGTTCTAAGATCAATCCCATCTAGATAGAAATTATGGAATTAATAGGAATATAATGGACAATGAGTGACATTTTCTGTAAGTTATTAAGTTTTTTAAATGTTCTGTGGTACATGGAAATGTGGATCTAATTTGAGGTTATACCTTTAAGGTTTTTTTATCTGCATCTCTCAACTGATTATCATTTCATTATATTTGTAGCTCTCAGTAAAGAAACCTCTTGTTTTATGTTTCTAGGACTTGGAACGAAAGGAAAGTGTTTGGGCGTTTCTTGGTCTATGATGGTTTAATTTTCCTGGCACGGCCAAACTATTCAAGGTTTGACTGCTGCTGTTCAACATATTTAATGCATTTTTTCTGTTCAGTTTGGATGGGAGTGGGGGAAATGAATCTGAGTAATTCTTTGAGTCAGCTCTTCAAAACTCACAGATGACACAGGTGTGAGATGTTTGATTCAGAAAGCTGATACTGCCATAGGTGAAGAGTGACCTTAATGAGGATTTCCATAAACAGCTAATGGGCCATTGCCAAGGCATAAGAGAGACCTGAAATCTAAGTCAGGAGAGACATTTACCAAAACAAATTAGTAATTAGTAAATAAGAGTATATTGAGCACCTACTATGTGCTCCACACTCTGCCATGCAAGAGAACCTCAAAACAGGAGGAACAGGATTATTCAATGTCAATCAAAAGACATTCATTAATATAAATCAATAAAGAGCTATTATGATTATAGTGATTAGTATAAATCAGTCTATAAGTATTTGTATTATGAGTATAATGCTTAATATAAATCAATCAATAACCATTTATCAGTCACTTACTATATTCAAGGCACTGTGGATCCAAAGACAAGAATGAAAAGTCCTTGGCCCCAAGAAACTAGCTTACCTTCTATAGGGTTTGAGGGGAAGAGGGAACAATAATATGTACACATAGATGTATATATGCAAAGTAAATACAAGTTAAGTGGGGTAGGGGGATAGAACTGACATATATTGTTGATGTGGAAAGTCTTTATGTAGAAAGTGGAACTTGAGCTGAGTTTTGAAAGAAATTAGGAATTCTAAGAGCCAGAGGTTGGAAGGGAGTACCTTCTAGGCAAGGGGTGTGACCAATGTAAAGGCATGGAGCTATGGGATGGAATGTCTGTCATCTTAAAAGAACAAGAAGGCAGATTTGGCTGCATCCTAGTATAAATGAAGGCCAATAATATCCAATAAAGTTGAAGAGTTAATTGGGGTGAAATTGTGAAGGACTTTAAATGCCAACAGAGTCTATGTTAGATCCTGGAAGTAACAGGGAGCCACTGAAATATATTGAGTAAGGGAGTGACATGATTATACCTACACTTTAGGAAAGTCACTTTGACAGCTGTGTGAAGGATACAGACTGTAGTGAAACCAATTAAGAAGATATTGCTCAAGATCAGTGGAACACTTTTTAGACAAAAAGGCAGGTGCAGCTCTACTTAGAGAGAAATGAAAGCTTCAAAACTAGATTAGACTGAAGAGAATACACAGAAAAAATGGGACAGGGGAGAATATTCTGGGTAGTTTACCAAAAGATGGGAGATTTCTCATCAATGACAGGGGTTTCCAAATGTTCCTTTTCTCAAAAAGCATTGTACTTATTGCCTTGAGTCCACAAATACTACAAAATCTCTTCAGTAAAAGCCACATGCATTTGGCTCAGCCGAGTCATCTCCAGTGGATAAAGAATGCATATTATGAAGATCATGAAATATAATTGGATAGGTGGTACATCAAGAGAGTATGTGTGGTTTGTACTTATTTATAGGATGAGATATGAACTTTGTGTCTCCTCCAGCCCTAGCTCAGTGTTCTGCACATAGTAGGCACTTGATAGTTGTTCATTGAATGAATAAAAGATAAGTACCTGAAGAGAGGAGTGAGATATATTTCAAAACATTTCTGTTCACATAAATTTGGTCATTTCCTCCAATAACAAAGATTGAAACCTCACCCCTCCACCCTTTAGGAGATGTCTTCACAAACCATTGTAGTAAATGATTAATTAATAACAATAATAAAAACCAGTACATGAGGGTTAATATTCTGGTGATAGAGATCTAACAATATAAGATAGGCTGGTTATTACACAACACACACACAAAATCTATAATACTCAAAACTAGTAGGATCATTCTAGAGTTTCAACTACTGATAGAAGCCCTTTGGGAACTCAGAAGAGGAATGAGGGTAGAATTTTTATAGAGGAAAACAGTTTTTGAAATATGACAAAGTGATCTTCAAAGAAAAAATGTAAACATCAAATTAAGAGGTTGATGTGAAAGGTCCAACTCTGCTACACAAACAAAACCAGCAGGGGCACCAGAAAGAACGATGATCAAGAAAACTGAAAAGGAAATTAGTAAGGACTATATAAGAAGATGACCAAAAGACTTCAGGTACTCAGAAAAGGGTCAAATTAAGAAATGAAGAAGCCAATGGTAAACAAGAGCTAAAATCTATGGGTACTCTTAGCAAGGCAATGCCAGTAGGAGATGAAGTTAGCACAATACCCTGTGAATGGTGTCAGAGCAGCTGCAATGGACAAAACCACTTCATTCAGGTTTCTGCTTACGGAGAAGGGGCTGGTCATTGCATATCTTAAAGCCACAGAAGGAGACAGGGCCAACTTAACAACTGGATTCTTGTCAGACTTTGCAAGAGGCTTGAGATCTATCTGACCTCCAATACCCAAATGGATCCTTTCAAAACCTTAGAAGGGAATAGAATGCCTAACTGGGAACTGTACAATGGAGCCAGAGTCAACTACTGTATTGGAACACCAGGAGAGAAAGGCAGAGATCACAGAATGAGGTTTAGGGTCAGGCCTAGGCCCAGTCACCCCATCTAGAACTGCAATGAGTCAAAAGAGAGAATAGGATCAAATAGGGCCAATCCACTCAATCCAAGAGTGTGAGGTGGGGTGGAGCCTATCCTTGGCACACAGTTTCAATCTCTAACTGAAGCTGAAGATGTGAGTTGACAGAAGAAAAACCAAAATACAATAAAGAAATACTATTATTTAAGAGAAAACCAAGAAGTAAATCCATGAGAGAAAAACTTCACATCATGGATAATGGGAACATCAGAGAAAAGAATAATTTAGCCATATATACTTGCAGGATAGCTGGAAGAAAGGAAGCAAAAGATAAAAATGAAATTACAGTTCTTAAGGAAAAAATAGGAGGATAAATAGCTTAGAACACAGGTGGAAAACTTTATCCAAGTAGCAGACCCCCTGAAAAATAAAATGAAACAAGCAATCCCATGTTCTTTCTACAATCATAATTGCTACTTGCAGCACAGCTTTATTAAAAGAAGAGAAATAGATTCTCTAAACAGAGTGACATATAATTAATATTGAGGCCATTAAAAAGAGAAAATAGAAAAGGGACACCTAAATGAAGGAAACTGTGGCAAATCATCCTTACTGAAGAACTTGTAGAAGACCCAACTAATCAGAAGAATTAAGTCAAGAGCAGAATGAATATTTCTTGCACATTACAGATGGATGTTTTGCTTGGAAAATGTGTTGTTTACCAAGGACCCTTGACTTGATTAACTCCACAGATTTACTGTTTATTTCTTAAGAATAAAATTTCTCATGAACTCTAAAATGCAGTTGAGAAAATACTATAGCACAATGGACAGTTTTCCATCATCCCAAGCAAACTCCTAACTCTGGAAGCCTTCCCCATATCAAGAGTGTGAAATCTTGTCTTTCAGTTCTCTGCTCAAATGTAACAAATCACCTCTTGCTTAACCTCCTTTAAGAGAAAAGAAGGCATCAGTCAATTATATCACAAACACTTACTCGTATTATTGTCTAGTCTTTCCCACCCTTGTTCAATAGAATAATCATTTCAGATATTTGAGAATAGAAGTCAACCAACCCCAGAGCACCCTGATATTGATCTTTACATCTTTATGCATTAATTTTTAAAGGAAACCTTCCTTCCCACCCCAAAATGTGAGCTATCATATCTTCTTTACCTTTTTGACTCCAAGAAGAAAACATTTAGATAGCAATTAATTATTCCCAAACTACCTGACAGAGTAAAAGTCTAGGCAGAGAGTGGAGTTTTGCTGAAGATCTGGTTGTTTTTAGTGCTTTCTGGTGGAGACAGACTTAGTGAAAATACTATGGCTCTCAATTAAGCAGCTGGGTGACTTATAAATATATATTTATGTTTGAAGCCTAAGTGGCCACTGGCTTCCCTACTGTTTTACTTAGCTAACAAAACAACTCTATCAAAGTAAGTATTATTCCAAAACCCAACTTCCTGTGCAGAATGCTCCCATGTGTTCCATCAGTCTGACTCTCTGATGAACTACATCGTTTCTTATAAACTGTCCATGGCCCATAAATTTCCAAGCATAAAGGCTATTACTGTGCCGTGCAAATCTGTTGAGAATTGAGGCCTTATAACTTCATTTTACCTGACTGCAAAAGAGACTTAGGGAGAAAGTTCATCTGCAAACTCCATTCCTTTCCCCTTCTTCTTATCCCCACCCCATTTGGATCAGTAAAAATTATTTAGTTTAGAGACTTGAGCGAAGGTTTGTTTTGACTGATTTTAAAGAGTCTGTGTCAAATTAGCATCTCCTGTGAGGGTTACACAGTAGTAAGAAAAAAAAGAGAGTTGCCAATTATCTGACCAATTAGGGCAATATAGATTACAAAAGTGGTGTGGAGGGGAGGAGTGATAGGGTGCTTTATTTTGTACTATCTGAATAACTCTGGATAAAATTTCTTAAGGGGGAGGATGTTGTCCATTTTCTCTTGGAAAGTAGCACTCTGTTTATGTGACCACAAGCTGAAAAAAAATTGTAATATACTTATCAGCAAAGGCATACAAAAAGCTTAAGGTAAAACAACTTGAAATATGATGGTAAATGCAAATAAGCAATATGGGACTATCAAAGAGTTAAATACTGCACAGAATGCAGTGTGAAAAGCCTTCTATTTACCTATAACTTCCCATTTCTCATTAGACAGAGATATTTATTCACATACAAGAGTTGAATACAGACTTCATTTCCTGGGAAGAGAAACTGTAATATATGTTATCATCGGGTCCTAGGTGAGACTTTGATTGGCTAAATTCCAGTTCATATCATGATCTAATTTATACTGTTCAAGGCTATATAGAATAAAGGGGGAAAGGTAGGGCACAATCAAAGCATTTTTGCTTCAACAGAAAAAAAATAGTCAATTGTGAATGATAATAAAGAATTTAGAAGGCAGAGTAGATTATTGTGATGTCTTTATCCCCAATATTTCTTGATGGCTTGGCACTAACTTCATTCAGTTTAATTTAATAATTGCTACATGGATAGATATTCCAGGCAGGATGACTTAGAGACTGTATGTTGTATTAGAATAATACTAAAGCAGATGTTTGTGAAACTGAGACACTTAAATTTAGCAATCATAAACCAATTAAAAGTTTCTGTAGCAAAATGATCGATCTCAAGAATAAGAAATTGGGAGGACTTTCCATTGTACTTTTAATGTAAAATAAGGGAAAAGAAAATTATTTTGCTTATGTCAACTATGACGCTTCTGGGCTTTTTGTTGTGTGCTTTTTTTAATGTGATAGGGAAGCAATCTCACATTGTCAGTCTCTAACCCAGGATGCTGTCTTTTCACCTTCATGCTTTCATCCTCTCCTCATTAAGTAAACAGTGAGATATTCCTGCTATTGTTAGCCTTTTGGATATAGAATTCCTTACTTTTGTCTCAAGATAGATCCTTCCTGGAAATATATGGAAACAGCATTTGTTTAAGTCACTTATTTAGTGCAAAAGAAGTTAGTAATTCTAGAGAGAGAATAAAAGACCCATTTCCTTAATCTCTTTAGAAGCATTGAAATTTTAATTTTTCTCCAACTGTTGAATTCTAATGTAGAGATGTTCATCTAATGAGCTCAATGTACCTAATCTAGAGGATTTATCAATCTAGGCAACAGGGAAAAATGACAATGAAATAACATACATCTCAGTGTTTTGGTGTTCTAAACCTGAGGTCCTGCTTGTGAAATTACTGCTGCATTTATAACATCAGGGAAACCTTGTATTTTTCATTTCTTGCAAAATAGTGTTTAGTGGGACATGATCCATAATCCATAGCAATTAGAATCCAATGGTTCCATTTTTTTTGCACATAATTCTAGTTACTCTTCATTTCCAAGATTTTCACTAAAATTCACTTTGGAGGAAAATATTCAAATTAATAATATGGTTCATCATCCATTACACAGTGTTGAATGATTCATAAAAACCTGAAAATAAAACTCCTAGCTTATTGAAATAAGACGTAACACTAGTATAGTCAGCAATTTTTCATTGTTTACTCTAGAATGCATTCATTTGAAGTGCTTATTATGTTGTGGAAAATAAGAGGTTATACTCTCAGGCAAGTTTTCTCTTAAATAGATCATAAAATCTCACTGTGAATATTTAACTGAAGAGTAATAACATGGTGTCATATTCTTACAGAGTATAATGTGATAACACTCTACATTTTGACATCTGCCCAGGCAGATGTTTAAAAGTAAGTTCTTGGGGTTTTTTTCCCTAAAGTTGCAGGGGGAAAAATCTGGGAATCATCTTTTGCACTAAAACTACTTAGTATAATTTAACTGTCAACAATTTAATTAATTTAAATGGAGACACAGAAGCCAACAATTTTTATAAGTTTTTCAAAAAAAATTATCTTAGAAAATTCACAAGCAACTTTTCCCATTGACTCACTGTCATCAATCATCATGCCTTCCATAGTGTGCACATATGTTAATATGTATATATGCATAAAGTTATGTAATATTAGGCTTTTCACCTGATTTTGGATCCTTATTACAAAGGATATCTTCTTAAGAAAAGACTACTAGCCTTCTGATGCATAAGAGATACATTTTAGTATATTGCCTTCAGAAAATAACTTTTACATTATGCATCTCACTTATAGAAATGCTACTGAGAAAAATGAATTTGATCTATCTGTTTTTAATTAAAACAGTCATTGTGGTATGATTTTTAATAACTAGTGTCTTCAAATTTCTAGGTTTTAGATTCATGTTGAAACTTGTGTACTACCACATGCTGACTGCAAAAATCATTATAGTATAAATCATGTTTTAGTGACACTCCTTTAAACAAAGTTAGTTTGATTGCAAAGTGTTTGCTGGTTGGCTTATTTATTATGAAGTTTTGTCAGACAGGGCAGTTAACTTAATCAGTAAGCAATAAAAGATTTAAAGCTTGAGGTATAAGCCAGCCCATTTATTACTAAACAAGGATGGGGACTTCTTACACAACAGCATGTTGGTATGGTTACTCACTAAATGATATTTCTGTAATGCATTCAAATAGTAAAGGAGATTCCATAGTTTTGTTTAAAATGGGCAAGACATCTACAATTTCCTTGAGTTTTATTATCTGGCTATATGTTCCAAAGGAGATACTTGCTGTGATTTGGTTTAGGATCAATAAGCAATTTGATAGTTTTCACAAAGCTTTCTTCAGTATCACAAAAATAAAGAAGTTTTTCTCTTTGCCCATACCCCTCATTATGTTTTGAATTTTAATCATATTAAAAGTGATGGAATTGTAAAGTTATTATAAAATTGTCAAAAGAATCAGCTAAGCAGAAGTCACTTTTATTGTGTTTTTTCCATTACAATCTTCTTTCATAATATAAATGAAGAAGAAACAGATTCAAATTGCTTTGGAATTGCAATAAAAAACTTTGAAATAGTATTCCTGAAAGAAACTGAAAACAACAAACAATCATTTTGCCCATAGCTATACAATACAAAAAACTCTAAACCCACTGCAGGGCTTTCAATGTAGTATAGTGCTGAATATAGGCATAGCTCTGCTAATGTCACCCCCACATAAAGCCTCCTTAACACTAAAAATTTCCACTATAAAGTCATTTGTCTTTTGGTCAAAAAGCAAGAGACTGACTGATCCCAACTCTAATAATTGGTCTCCAACCCTGCCTTCACTTAGTACCACACAACCTTCCAGTCAACTACTTGACTCCTTCAAATACCTGTTGCCCCATCTTGGTGCCTATTTTCCCTTCCCATTCCTCAGCCAGATCTCAACACCTGTCACTCTATCCAAACTCTTGAAGTGGCCCTGCTTTTGCTTTTTAGTATTCTCCTGAATAAGGCAGCTAGGTGCCACAGTGAACAAAGCACTGGGCTTGGAATCATGAAGACTGATCTTCATGAATTCAAATATGGCTTCAGACACATACTGGCTGTGTAACCCTGTGCAAGTCACCTAACTCTTTTTGCCTCAGTTCCTCATCTGTAAAATGAGCTGGAGGAGGAAATATCTTTGTCAAGAAAATCCCAAAGTAGGATCACAGAGAATCAGACACAATAGAAATGACCAAACAATTTTACAGAATACACCTACCAACCCATCTCTCTCTTTCCCTACCATCTCTCACATCAGAATAACAATGATTAATAACAATTTTTGCATCACATAGCACTACTGTTCTAAGTGCTTTAAAAATATTATCTCAGTTGATTTGCACAAAAGCCCTGTGAGTTTGGTGCTATTATTATTAGCATTTTACAGTTGAAGAAACAGAGTCAAACAGGTTAACTGATTTACCCAAGGTCACATAGCTCATAAAGTTCTGAGGCCAGATTTGGCCTAAAGTTTTCCTGACTCTGGGCCCAGTGCTCACTTCACCATGCTACCTACCAAATTGCACTCAGAACCCACTATTCTACTCCTCAAGAATCTCCTGATCAAAGAATGCTAAGTACTACCTACCTATCCAATCCTATACTCATCCTTCTTGTCCCTAGGAATATATCTCTAATTCATATTATAACATTGTTTCAGAGGCCTTAGACACATTCCAATTATGTGTGCATGCATAGCTGTATGTATGTATGTATGTATTCACATGATGTAGTGAAGAGAGCAGTGAACCTGGATCCTAGAGACAAGGATTAGAGACCAATATTGGGCTCTGGTTGATACTTGGTGAGTGACTATGAGAAAGTAATTTCACCTTTCTGAGTCTTCAGTTTACTCATCTGTAAAATGGGGGAAATAATGTGATTTCTGCCTCAGAGGGTTATGAGGAAAGACTTTTGTAAACTTTGTGGTGCTTTATCAATATGAGCTATTTTTACTAGGCACTCCATTGGTTGCTTTCTCTATGTGAATTCAACTGGGAGACTCATGGGGGAATTATCTGTGTCTTTGCTTGTGCTTGTTCCTTAAGAGTGGACAAGGAGGAGGGCTTGTTCTCTGTCCTTAAGGAGGACAAGGTGGCACAGTGGATAGAGTACCGGCCCTGGAGTCAGGAGTACCTGAGTTCAAATCCGGCCTCAGACACTTAACACTTACTAACTGTGTGACCCTGGGCAAGTCACCTAACCCCAATTGCCTCACTAAATTAATTAATTAATAATTAATTGAACAAAGACTGAATTGATTAGTTGAACAAAGACTGAAACATGCTGTTTTTAATTTTCTTTCTTGCATTTTTATTCCAGTCTTCTTATACAAAATTATTAATATGGTAATGTTTTACATAATTGCACAAGTATAACCTATATCTCCTTGCTCATTGTATCAGGGAAGGAGGAGGGCAGGGAGGCAGGAAGGAATAGAATTTGGAACTCAAAACTTTAAATAAATATGTTTATTATCAAAGGTTTTAAAAATCAAATGACTGGTAGAGGACAATTTAGGAAAAGACATAAAAGCAATGCAAGAAAATGATGAAAAGAAAAATAATAGTTTGGTAAAAGAGACGCAAAAAATGTTGAATAATAACTTATAAAACAGAATAGGCGTAATAGAAAAAGAAGAATGAAAGCTCACTGAAAAAAATAACTACTTAAAAATGATAATTGGACAAATGGAAGCTAATGACTCAAAGTGATATCAAGAAATAATAAAACATTTTTATATCATCCCAGTATAATTGACTTACTCCCATGCCCTCTATCTACAGAGTCCTTCAAACTACCCTGATAAAGTTCTTAGTGTATGTATGAACATAAATGTGTGCATGTGTGTATTTGTGTATTGACATAGATATACACATCACATATATAGGTGCACATACATACATATACACACATAGATATGCATAGATACACACATATACACATGCATATATAAACAATACACATACATATACATAGAGAATATATGTATAATATATATTTATACACACAGTTAGATATAGAAACCTATCTTACACAAGAGGGAAATAGAAAGGGATAGTAGAAATGGTGTGATAAGGTGGGGCAGATTAAGAGAGGCATTTATCAAAAGGGAAAATAAACATTTGTGGGAGGACAAGGCAATAAGCGAGAGAAGAAGAAACAGAAGAAAGTAGGATGGAGAGAAATATACAGTTAATAATCATAATTGTGAATGAGAATGGGATGAACTCACCCATAAAATGGAAGGGGAGAGCAGAATGAATTAAAAACCAGAATCCAATATAGATTGTTTACAAGAAACATACAGGAAAACACACAAGTAAAATAAGGGGCTTTTGGAGTATTCCATCCTTCAGCTGAAAGAGTTAGCAATCATGATCTCAGACAAAGCAAAAGCAAAAATAGACCTAATTGAAAGAAATAAAAAGAGAAACTACATGTTGCTAAGAGGTATCATAGACAATAAAGTAATATCAATATTAATCATATATACATCAAATTATCTAGGGTCTCAGCTGAAAGGGATTAACTGGAGTCCCTTATAGAAATGTAATAAGAAATTTCTATATCCCTCGTAAGAAGCCTAAGGAAGACTACATTGTAACAAAAAAGGTCACCTTAAAAAAAAGATAAAAGACCAAAATCCATCTCTCCTTGCACCTTATAACCCATGGTGTGGATGACTTCCTGAGTCAGTTACTAATCCAACTTGGCATAGTCCCCAGATGTGGGGACATGGGAAGACCAACAACAGCTGCTGGTTGTGCATGTCCTTTAGCAAGGGGCCAAAATGTGAGTCTCTCCCCCATGAGACCACAGTTCTCATGCCAAACCAGGCAGGGTGCCCTAGTCCAACAGTTCAGGGCTATCCCCTGATCATCTCTGTTTTATACAGAATCTAAAAGAATCCAAGAATATTTTTTAAAGGATCAAAACAAATTGTGGTAGAGTCCTACAAGAGTCAACAAGTGTTTATTAAGTGAATTTGTTCATCTGTACCAAGAACAGGAAATTTCTAGATGAGGTAAGGCAGGACAAGAAATTAACTGAAAACAATAAAAAGGTGTTTTATATTTGTATTCAAAGAGAATAAAAGAAAGGAAAGGACCAGTGCACATGGCAGATGGCATGATGATAAGTGAAAGAAGAAAGAAGGCTGAGCTATTCAACATTTACTTTGCTTCCATATTATTTGCCAAATAGAATAAAGGAGAAGACAAAAATGAATAATGTGGAGGTGATAATTAAGATAATCAGGGAGATTTTAAGAGAACAATTAATTGTTCCTAATGAGTTGAAGTCACCAGGCTAGAGGAACTACATCACAATGTACTAAATGGCCTAGCAGACATGATTACTGAGCCAGCCAGTGATCTCTGAAATATATAAAGAATAAGAAATGTTCTATAAGGGACAGAAGAGCAAATGCCCTGATTTTGAGACAGAGAATTGAAAACAAGAGAGTAGTCTGCTAGTTATGGGGCAATTTACATGACTTCTATTCCTGGCAAAATCTAGAACATATTTGGAGTGCATAAGTCTGGAGAAATCTCCCCCCACATCCACTTAAATTGGCCAATTGGATCCCCGGAGAGTGAATAATGAATTTTGCCTCTCTCATGGTCTTAGGTAATGCCACAAGGGGCTAAAGTATCTAATACTATTATTGGCCATGAGCCCCAATGAAGTGTGTTCCCTCTAATATGATTCATTAGTTAATATCACTCTAATATCATTTAATCAATTAATATAAATTCTCTTTTATCAAATGATCTTAACTGTGAAAATATAGCAAGATCAAAATTATATCATTCATACAAGGTAATAACCAACATCCCTTTGTAAATATTTTTATTCCATAGGAAAGTGGACTCAAATTTAAAGTGGGTTACAACCAAACATTCCCCTATCGAGTTCATTTCTGGGTATGACATAGCTAATGGACGAATTGTTCTCTTGATTAAAGGGTACTGTCTTACCTGCCAAATCAATTCACTATTGCACTGGATCAAACAGGTCACTCCACTGATTTGCAGGCTCCTCACTAAGTTTTTCTATAGCTGATACAGGCTCCAGTTCCTGAGGGGTTCTTCAGTGTCTATTCCAACCTTTAAAAGTTTATGAGGGGGGCAGCTAGGTGGCTCAGTGGATAGAGCACCGGCCCTGGAATCAGGAGTACCTGAGTTCAAATCCGGCCTCAGACACTTGACACTTACTAGCTGTGTGATCGTGGGCAAGTCACTTAACCCCAATTGCCTCACAAAAAAAAAAAAAAAAAAAAAAAAAGGTTTATGAGGTCTTAAAATGACCCGCTCTATCTCCAATATTCATTTATTTAAGACCTGGAAAAAGCAGAGCTATAAAAGAAGCAGTGATTCCATGCATTTATAACCACATGGTAGCCAGGTAGGAAGATAGATCAGTCCAAGGCAAGCAACAAGCTGTTGCCACTTTCACTATTGCTATTTCTCCCTCCACCTGGAGGTTTATGGCAGTTTTTGACTCATTTGACACCAGAAAAGAGAAAGAGATTTCCCTTGTTCAAGTCTTTTTTATGCATACACAGTTCTAACTTAGTGGCCAATTTAAAGGGTTTTTTTTAATTACCAAATAATAAGGATAAGTTAGAGAATAACTGTGCATGCTTTGAAGCAGGAAGGGAAAGATTTATTTCATCATGCATACCTAAAAGCAGGCTCACCGAGATTCTGTGTTGATATTGTACATGTCATAAGGACTGAGCCTTTATTGACCAGTCCTCTCATTACACATTATTAAATAGATGGTTTTTGAACATCTAGAAAAGAAATTTGTGATCACAAAGATCCATCATGCCTTTATCAACAAAAGGTAATGCAAATTAATTTTGTTTCCTATTCAACAGGGTTACTGGACTTCCCTTGAAGTCAAGGTGAAGATGTAGATAGTTTGCCTAAATATCATCAAGGAAGATGTGGGCTAGAAAATACTACATGTAGGTAGATTCAGAGCTATTTAAATGACCAGATCCCAAGGCTACATCATTAATGATTCATTACTGTTTGACAGAATCAGAGTTCAGAAAAACTCTTACAAGCTAAAACATTGAACCAAATGTAAAAAAGATGAAATTTAATAAAAACAGATATAAAATGTTAGGTTAAAAATTGTTTTCAAAATAAAGAGTGAGTAGGAATGGCTAGAGATATCAGTTAGCCTGAAAAATATTAAGGAGAGTAGATTGTAATCTCATTATGAATCAATATTTTGATAAAGTAGCCCAAAAAATTCTGTGACCCACATTTTATTTTTTTTAATCTAATTTTATTTTATGTTGGTGAGGCAATTGGGGTTAAATGACTTGCCCATGGTCACACAGCTAGTAAGTGTTAAGTGTCTGAGGCCAGATTTGAACTCAGATCCTTCTGAATCCAGGACCGGCTCTCTATCCACTGCGCCACCTAGCTGCCTTGTGAACCACATTTTAAGAAGGACATTGATAAGCTAGAAAGCAGCCAAATAAGGGCCATGGAGTGAAGGGCCCTGAAATCAAGCCACATGAAAATTTTGGGGGAAATTATGATCTTTTAGCATGCAGGAAAAATACTTGGGAAGAACATAAGAGTTTTTAGCACTTATTTCAAAAACTGTCATGACAGAGTCATGACAATTTGAAATAATCTTCACAGGTTAGAAAACCGGGCCAAATCTAGTAAGATGAGTTTTATAGAGATAAATAAAATGTTATACCTGAATGCAAAATATGTACTTCACAAGTATAACAAAAAGAGGTAGAGTTAGACGATGTAAACGAAATTCATCTAAAAGAAATGACATGAGTTTTATGAATTGCAAACTCAAGATTAGTTAATAGTATGATATGGCAACCAAGAAAACCAATGCAATCTTAAGTGACATGAAGAGAAAGATGACATTCAGGCCTTGGGAGATGACAGTTTTTCTGTACTTGACTTGCTCAGACTATGTCTGCGGAACTTGTGTTCAATTTTAGGTACTACATCTTAGGAAGGACATTGCTGGGAGGTCTCAGAGCAGGGCACTGAGAACACTGACAGACCTCAAGATAGTGCCCTATGAGAACTGGTTGAAGGAACAAGGCATATTTACTCCATCAGCGAAAAGACTTTAGGGAGATATGACTTTTTTCAAGCATTTGAAAGAAGTCACATGTAAGAGGGATAAGAGTTCTGCCTGGGCACAATTGACAATCAGTGGGTGAGGCAAAGGAAAACTTCAAGAGACAGAGTTTCTAGGCAATTGATAATCAATTTATTAATTAGACTAGCCAATCAATAGATTAATGGTCAATGGTTTCTCTCAGTTCCAAAGATTCCAAGAAAGACCTTGAAATGCCTTAAATCCCTTCTGAAAAGGAAGTCTCCTGAGAAGTGAAACTCAACCCTGATTGGTGGATATTTGATGAAGAGGTTGGCTAAAAGTATTCAGCTCCTCCTACAGAGAACTCAGCTTGATCACAAGACTCAGCAGCCCCAAGGCATTTGGACAAGGGGAAGTCATTTCTATCTGAACCTCTCTAGCTAGTTTTCTTCTTCATAAATTTAGTTGCCCTGAATTCTAATGCAGTGGATCAAGGAAAAGGTGTTCCTTCTCTAGGTAGAGGATCACGAAGACAGAATTCTGTTTATTCTCTAAATAGAAAATAGGTCTCCCAGTTGGATGAGGTCCCACCCAATTAAGGAGCATGTGCCTTGAGGATTAGGAATAAATCTGATCGCTCAGCCATACCCTTCAGAAACTAACTAATCTTTTCAGGAGATCGGTTTTTACTGAAATAAGAGGGAAAATGGTGGCTCACAAAGTAATAATTAGTTATTAATAAGATCATTATTATCAATTATTATTACTATTATTATATTAGTATGGTATCAATTTCTCTCATGGGAGCAACAAATGGAAGCTTGAAAAAGACAAAAAAGTTCCTTAACTGGCATTACGCAATTGTAAAATTGAATGTTTCTGAAAGTGTAGTGTTTTCCCTTCACTTAATGTCTTCAAGAAAAGGTTGACTAGTCCACTCTTTGTCAGTCAATTAAAAAATATTTACTGATTACCATGTACCAGGCACTGCACTAAGTGCTGGAGATACAAAAAGAGGTAAAAGACAATCCCTGCCCTGAAGGAGCTAACAATTTAATGGAGGAGACAACATAGAAAACTATGTACAAACAATCTACGTAAAAGATAAATTGGCAATAACAGAAGGAAGGCACTAGAATGAAGAGCATGTTCTCTAGAGGGGCATGGATTAGCTGAGATTGCTTCTAAGGTCCCTTCCAACTCTGAGATTCTGTGATTCTTTGAAGAGTCATATAAGGTAAGAAGGTCTGGGAAGCTATGATCTTCACCATCAGATGGTGTGCCCACATCAGCAAGATCACAGATCCACTGAATTTATGCAGCATATAAACTCTCAGGTCACTGTAATCTGCTCCTGGGTAAAAGAGTACATTGAAGAGCCAATTACATTAGCTGCTAGTTATTGATTTTGCCAGATGCTTCTTCAATTCTCTATCCAATTTTGTACCAACAGACACAGTCAACATCTATAAAAACTTTCCAAAGTGAAATTCCCTTGAGTGTAATAATAAAAGAATATGAATGTGGGGCAGTTAGGTGGCGCAGTGGATAGAGCACCAGCCCTGGAGTCAGGAGTACCTGGGTTCAAATCCGGCCTCAGACACTTAACACTTACTAGCTGTGTGACCCTGGGCAAGTCACTTAACCCCAATTAGCTCACTAAAAACAAACAAATAAACAAAAAAGAACATGAATGTGAGAAGGTTTAAGGATAAAGGGTAAAGTTGTTCACTCAGTTTGTTTTGATATCACCTGTTGAGAAGATGTATCACATTTGCATTAGAAGGAGATCTTTGTTACTTTTATAATTAGGATTAGTTTCTGAAACCATCCATGCCTTTGCATAGCTGTTCCTCTTGTCTGGAAGGCATTCCCTCTTCACATCCAATTCTTGGAATTTTTAACTTCCTTCAGAGCTCAACTCAAGTGGTATTTCTTACATAAGGTCTTCCATGATCTCTAATTTTCTACTGAACCCCATATCACCTTACATTTATTTTTATGTACTTTGTAAATATATATGCATATGTATGTACATACTGTTCCCCCCAGTAAAATAAAAACTCCTTTAAGATTAGGAACTGTTTTATTTTAATCTTTGCCTAGTGGTGGCATATGGTTTAGCATATAGTAGGAACTTAATAAATACTTGTTAATTCATTGATTGTCAGATACCTGAAGGATATGATTTTATGAGCATGGAGAACTCCCTGTGCATGAGAACTCTCTCACAAATTCAAATCACCACCTATCTATTAAGTAATAGAAAAGTCTTAGAAAATTGCTTAGGGTTACACAGAAGTTAGATAGTTTGCCTAAGATCACACAGTTAAGTAAGTATACAAGGTGGAATTTCAACCCAAGGTTTTCTAGCTCTAAGTTCAGCAATCCATTTACTATACCATACCACTTCTGATATCATAACTATGATAAAAACTCACTGACTGCATCTAACTGCATCCTACTATTTTGTTGACTTCTCAAAGGACCCAAGCTCAATGGAATAGGAAATTTAATTATTTTCCATGATTTTTGAAGTGATGACTTTCAATTTCCCAGAATATCTTACTTTCACTTCTCATTCTTCTTATCCTTTGCAATCATATTCATCACAAAAAATCTAACTCTTTTGAAATTTATTCAAACAAAACCCAGAACTTCAATGCTTTGCCCTTTTTAATGGGCATGCTAGGAATATTCTTCAAGAGATTAAAATAAAATAAAGGTTCCACCATTCTGATCTCCATTTGAATCAAATATTAAGCAGGGGAAAACACTCAATTCATTCCTACTTCTAAAAAAAATTCCTATAGCTCATAATCAATGTCATATTTTTCAAAGACCTCAAAGCACTCAAGTATATATTATTACTAATTTTCATGATAGCGTGATATGTTAAGAGCAAGCATAATAATGTCTTTTATTTATATACTGTCTTTCAGAGGTTCAGTGTTTTACAGACCATGAGCCAGATTTTTCTTAGTACAAATGATTTCACCCAACAGTAAGCTGGGTTAATTTAGAAGCTTTTAAATCTTTCAGGCCAACAAAGGATTATTAAGATGAGGTGTATGCAACCTTTCTTTAAGCAATAGAAGGTAAGGTATTTGAGTATAAGGAATACAAACACACATACATGTGTGTGTGTGCATACACATATATAATAGATGTTTTACATGTTATATAATAATATAATGTTAATATTATATGTATATAAATATATAATGTATGTCATATACATGTTACACATAATATGTATTATAGATTATAGGTAGATTTGTATCCCCAGTGCCTTGCACATAGTAGGCACTAATAAATACATATGCAAGTGCTATACAAAAGTATCTACTGGTGTGTGGGGAAAATCAGGGAATAAATTACTGGACAGACAGTATAATGGTGATTAAGAAGAGAGAATGGTAGGTCAGTTGTTTTCCAAGGAGATATTTCACATTGCCTTCTATTTTTCTTTTGGTTTTAATGTGTCTTGATTTCTCATGATCTAAAAAAGAGCTTAGACATCATCCTTCAAGAAATAGTCAAATAAAATTACCCTGGTATTCTAGAAGCAGAAGGTAAAATGGAAATTGAAATAATCCACCAATCACCTCCTGAAAGAGATCCCAAAAGGAAAACTTCCAAGAATATTATAGCCAAATTCCAGGGATCCCAGGTCAAGGAGAAAATATTGCAAGCACTCAGAAAGAAACAATTTAAGTACAGTGGATCCACAGTCAGGGTAACACAAGATCTAGCAGCTTCTACATGAAAGGACCAGAGGGCATGTAATATGATATTCTGGAGGGCAAAGGAACTGGGATTACAACCAAGAATCATCTACCTAGAAAAACTTTGTATAATTTTTCAGGGGGAAAATGGGAATTCAATGAAAGAGAGGACTTTCAGGCATTTGTGATGAAAAGACCTGAATAGAAAATTTTACATTTGAATTCAATACCCTAGGGGGCAGCTAGGTGGCACAGTGGATAAAGCACCTGCCCTGGATTCAGGAGTACCGGAGTTCAAATCCGGCCTCAGACACTTGACACTTACTAGCTGTGTGACCCTGGGCAAGTCATTTAACCCCCATTGCCCTGAAAAAAAAATGCAATACCCTAGAGAAGGATAAAAAGGTAAGCAGTAAAAAGAAATCATGGTGGATATTAAAAGGTTAAACTGATTACATTCCTACATGGGAAGATGATACTTCTAACTCATAAGAACTTTCTCATTATTAGTGCAGCTGAATGGAGTATACTTAGAAGGCACAGGTGTGAGTTGAATATGAAGGGATTATATCTTTAAAGAATTTATTTTTTACTATTTTTTTGGGTGGGGGGGAAGGGGAATCAGGGTTGGGCAGATTGCCCACAGTCTCATAGCTGGTGAGTGTTGGGTGTCTGAGGGCAGATTTGGGTTTGGGTCCTCCTGGGTCCAGGGCTGGTGCTTTGTCTACTGTACCACCCAAATGCCCAATGTTGATATCTTTACAAAAATAAAATTAAGTGGGGAGTGGAATGCACTTGGAGAAAGGGAAAGGAAGAACAGGATGGGGTAAAGTATCTCAGAAGCAAGAAAAAGTGTATGGAGTAGAGGGGAAGATGGGAGAGGTTCAGGGGAGTGAGTGAGCCTTATTCTCATCAGAATTGGCTCAAAGAAGGAATAACATACACACTCAATTGGGTAAATATCTTGCCCTGCAGGAAAGTGAGAAGGGAAGGGGATAAGAGGGGAAGGATGAAGGAACAGAGGAAAGATTGGGGGAGGGGGCAATCATAAACAAAACACTTTTGAGAAGGGATAGGGTGAAAGAAAATAGAAAATAAAGTAAATATCAAGGGGAGGGAATAGGATGGAGGGTATTATAGTTAGCAATAGTAATTGTGAAAAAAAAGTTGAAGCAAGTTTGTCTGGTAAGGCCTCAGTTCTCAAACACATAGAGAACTGATTCAAATTTGTTAAAATGAGAGTCATTTCCCAATTGATAGATGGTCAAAAGACATGAAGTTTTCAGATGAAGTCATCAAAGCCACCTATAGCCATTTGAAAAAAAACCTCTAACTCACTATTGATTGGAGGTCAAAACAATTCTCGGTACTACCTCATACCTATTGCATTGGATAATAAGACACCAGAGGAAAATGACAAATGTTGTGGGGGATTTGGAGAAAAGGAGACATTAATACACTCTTGGTAAAGTTGTAAACTGATTCAAACATTCTGTAGAGCAATTCAGAACTATGGCCAAAGGGTTATAAAACCATGCATATTCTTTGACCTAGCAATACGAACTAGTAGGTTGGTATCCTAAAAGATATTTTTTAAGTTAAATTTGAAATTGGGGTGATGCCCATCAATTGGGGAATGGCTGAACAAATTGTGGGATGAGATTAGGATGAAACACTATTGTGCTGTAAGAAATGATGAGCAGGATTCTATCAGAAGGACTTATGAAAAATGCAATCCATCTACAGAGAAAATACTGATGGTATCAGAATACATATTGAAGTATAATTTTTTGTTAGTTCTTCTTTCTAAAGCTTTTTGTTTGTTTTCTTTCACAACCTAACATGGAAATGTTTTACATGATTGCACATGTATAACTTATATTGAATTGCTTTAGTTCTTAGGGGTGGAGTGGAGAGGGAGGAAAAGGATTTGGAACACAAAGTTCTTAAAACAATGTGAAGATTTGTTTATACATGTAAGTTGGAGAAAATTCTAAGTAAATAAATAAATTAGAAAACATTTTTTTAAAAAGGAGATGATGCTAAACCCAAGCTGAGCTACAACTTACAGAAGGAAGATTATACATGACTCACCATTCCTTTTTGCCAGCTACAACTTATCAAAGATGATGAACAACACTGAGAATTGATCAGAGAAAACTAGTCACTGTGTCATATTTCATCCACCCACCAATGGTAGAAAAATGGTAGGAAATTTTAGTAATTGCTACTTTCTGTAACTTGAGAAACTGTTCATAATAGGGGCAGCATGCTGAATGGAGGGCGTGGGGGGCAGGATCACTGGACTAAGAATCAGGAGAGACTTGTATTCAAAACATGGCTCTGACACTTATCAGTTCTTTGGTCTAGGCAAATCATCCCAATTCTCTGAGTCTTGGCTTCCCCATATGTAAAACTGGAGCAGTAATATTAGTACTATCTATCTCACAGGGTTATTGTAAGTGAGCTAAGCATTGTACCACTACTTAAACTATATATTTGCTTCATTCTCCCTCATATTTTTCCTTTCTTTTTTCTTGTCCTAGACTCTGAACCCTTTCTTTTTTCCTTCCTTTTATTTGCTGTTCCCTTGAAATATCTTTGGTCTATCAGTTGCAACCAGTGGCATCTGAGAACATTTCATAGTTTCAGAGATGATACAATCAGAGCTAAAAAAAGTTTTGGCCAGATTTTTAAAAACAGCATCTTTAACGCCTTCAATGACTAAAAGAGGTAATATAGTTTTCAAAAGTACTTGACTGATTCAGGGAACTTGAGTCATGATCCCACATATCTGACCCATTTCCACAACCTATCCAAGAGCCAGAGAGGATCAGTTCTTACTTATCCTATTTTATATATGAGGAAGTTGAAATATCAAAGTTGACTTCCTACAAGTGAATATAGGATAAAAACTGAACTGAACTCAGACAAAGAGGAAGCTTCACTTCATCATGGCTCCTTTTACCAATGGAATGCATGACTGATAGATGATAAAGTAATAAAGACAGATGATTTTCCAAAGATGAAACAAAGTGTTGATAATAACTTTTAAAAATTTCCAACCTCACTAATCATTAAAGAGATTAAAGATGCAACTTCACACTTACTGAACTGGAAAAAATTAAAGGGATGAAATATAATACTGGTCGAGGTATGGACAAATGAGAAGATTCCTTCATTGATGGCAAAATTACAAACATGTTGGTTGGCTATTCTTAATTTTCAGAGAGGACCAAAATGACACTATGTTAGAATCAAGTTACATTGTGTTCCAACTGTGGCTGATCAGACCAATAAGATCTTGGAATGCTCTACCAGAAGTTAGGTACAAATAATCCGCGTGAATAATTGGGGTGGATTCTCTATATTTGTGCATCTCACATTTCTTTTGAGCTACTTAAATTCTGCTTTGCTCATAGAGCACAGCACCTTCTTTGATGCATGTCATATATTTTTGAAGATGACCTGGCAGCATGTAGTTAAAGTGGCAAAAATATTCATATTCCTTGATCCAATTATTTTGCTCTTGGAAATATACCATAAAAGTATTGGTTTTACAAGCTATTTGTTAAAAAAAATTGATAGGAGAATTATGTGTAATTTTGAAAAAACTGGCAGTAACCTAAATGTCCAATAATGGGAGAATAGTTGAATTAATTGTGCTACATTAATGTAATGAAATACCATAATTCAATTAACATACACAACTAAGGAATAGAGAAAATAGGAAAAACCACTTATGGAATAATTCAGAAAGAAAAAGTGGCAAAATACATAGTAATTAAGACAGAAAAGTGAATTCCAATCTAAGAACAAACCAAAAAATCAGGATGTAGTTTTAAGGGGGATGCTGAAAAAGTTTTATTATATTTTACGGGTTGAATTTTATTTATTTAAATGTAAATACTTGCAAAATAAGTTGAATTGATTGAATTGCTATTCAATGCTTTTTATCATAAATCATTTAAAAATTTACTCTTTAAACAAAATTTAAAGGCAAAAAGGGGTCATTACTGTGGTTAAAGCATCTAATTTCTTCTAAAATAAGGCATGTATCTCCAACCATCTTTCACCCAAAGTGGCTCTTTATTAACTGCCATTCAGATATGACTCTCATGGGGATCTGAAACAGTTAAATAAAAAGAAAATGATTAAAAATATTTCTCATGTAAAAAACATATGTATTTATAGATCTTCTGGTAACTCTCTTCATTAATTCCTTGACCTTAGCCTGACTGGAGAAGGTCAAAATTTCCTGTAAGGTCCCTGAGTGCTGCTTTTTGCATATCCATCTCAAAGTTCACTGAAAAGTATTTAAAACTCAAACAGTCAGAGAACCCCCAACTGACTACACTACACAGCTGAGATGACCCCCAAATGCAAGTTAATCTCTCCAAAGTCAATTGTAATTTATGTTCCATTAACTGGTTCAAGAAGCCTATTTTATACAAAAGCCAGAAATTAAGAAGGTCTTTACTTGTCTTTTCCCTGTTTAGCCCCTATGGAGATGTTTGCCCTCAGAAGTAAAATTAAAGGGCTGTAAACTAAGCTTTCATCAAGTCAGACACACCTGATCCTATTCAATATATCTGAATCGACTCAGTTGACTTTGCTCCATGGTGGATCTGAAGACTTCCAAGTCCTATATATGTGCTGAATTTATTTAGGTTGTAGGGTGCTCTAAGACTGTGCCCCATTCAAAAAATAGGAAGTGGGGCAGCTAGGTGGCACAGTGGATAAAGCACCAGCCCTGGATTCAGGAGGACCTGAGTTCAAATCCAGCCTCAGACACTTGACACTTCTAGCTTTGTGACCCTGGGCAAGTCACTTAACCCCAATTACCTCACCCAACCCCCCCCACCCCCACACACAAAATAGGAAGCAAACTCAATCAGACATTTCAGTGGATTTAGCAGAAAATCAAGATTCTAGTTGCCCCCCCTTCCAGTCTCTAGATGACTTGACTTCTTGGACAGGGAGGTTCCTGTATTGTGAAGAGCCTTGGTTATCATTTGGGGGATTCATTTTATTCAATCCACCCTTCCTCCAAAAAACCTAAACTGGACAGCCTATTTGCAAGTCCCATGGTCTTAACAGAGCAAAACAAAGTTGTATAAAAAGGAAGATATTAAACATTATGTACTGTACAAAAATGAATCACAATAATAACTAACATAGTTATTGTTATATATATAATACATAATGATATTATTAACATAGTCATGTAATGCTTTGAAGTTTACAATACATTTTATAAATTCTGGGTGAGGGGAAGAAATGAATCCTGACCTGTGAGGCAATTACCTCTGACAGAAGATTGACAACTAATTTGAAACCTATAATCTTAGAGGGATACAGCTTGGTGTGGTAGAGACTCCAATCAGGAATACTTGACATTTGGTCTTGCTTCTGATGCATCCTGGTTTTTGCCATCTCTATACAAAATATTTTATTTTCCAAGTCTAACCTTTCCCCTGACTCTCAGTCTTATATGTCCAACTGCCAGTTAGACATCTAGAACTGGATATCCCATTTATAGCATAAACTCAAAATATCCAAAACTGATCTCATTATCTTTTCCCCAAAATCCTCCTCTCTATATAGTTTCTCTATTATTGTCCAGGATACTATTATCTCAGTCACATAGACTGGAAATCTAGGTATCATCTTCAATTCTCCATTCTCTCTCTCACCACCCTAGCCCTATGAAATCCATTGCCATGTCTTATATTTCTGTACCTTCATAACACCTTTCATGTGTACCCCTTTCTCTCCTCTGATGCTGCCATCATCTTGGTACAATCCCATATCACCTCAAACCTAGACTATTGTAATTGTGAGGCTCTCCTTGCTTCAAGTTTCTCTCCACTCTGATCCATCTTCCACTTATCTGTCAAATCAGTCTTCCTAATGCGCAGGTCTGACCCTATGATACCCCTTTATTTAATAAATTCCAGTCGTTTCTTATTACTTCCAGGATCAAATATAAAATCTTTTGCTTACCTTTTAAGGCCCTTCATAATCTGCCCCTTCCTACCTTTCCAGTCCTCTTACATCCTACTCCCCTCATGTATGCTTTGATCCAGTGATACTAACCTCCTCACTTGCTATTCCTCACACATTTCATCCCATCTCCCGAGTGAGCATTTGTAAAGGCTAACCCCCATGCCTGGAATTCTCTACCTCTTCATTGTCACCTCCTGAATTCCTTGCCTTCCAGCTAAAATCCCATCTTTTACAAGAAGCTTTTTCCAGTCCTCCTTGATCTTGGTGCCTTCCCTCTGAGACTACCCCCAATTTATCCTGGACATAATTTGCTTATACACAGTTGTTTGCATGCTGTCTTCCCCATTGGACTGTGAGCTCCTAAAGAGCAGAGAATTGTTTTTGTCTTGTTTTATATAAATGGCCTCTGAAGTACTTTCCAATTCTGAAATTCTATGATGGATTCTGTGAAATGTTAGAATCTGTGAAATGGATAGAATTATCCTGAACTGAAGCCCAAGAAAGAATGAGGGACAGGATAGAGTTAAAGCCCAAATAAGAACAAAAGAGAAAAGAAGGGATTACGAAGAATTACTTATAACCTGGATGGTCAAGATATTCCTACATGGAAAGAAAATGGAGAGTTTTCAAGAACTGTGTTCTCAGCTCAGTCCTATTAAATGACTCCATGGGGGTAGCCAGGTGGCGCAGTGGATAAAGCACCAGCCCTGAATTCAGGAGTGCCTGAGTTCAAATCTGGTCTCAGACACTTGACACTTACTAGCTATATGACCCTGGGTAAGTCACTTAACCCCCATTGCCCCCCCCCCAAAAAAAAGACTCCTAATGGAATTAGGGAAGACATTATTTTCCTCAAATGCATAATGAGAATAATGATAGGTGACTTACCTATTCCACAGAGATGCTATAGAGAACAAATGAGACAATACTTGAAAAAGGATAAAGTTATTGGATACAAGTGTAACAGTGGTATATCTGCTTCAAAGAACATGAACGGTTTAGTAACTTTTGGTGTTTGATTGCTAATTGCTTTCTATAATGATGGTACCCTGGCATAGGTTCCTCAAAAGTGCATATAAATATATCTTTTCTTCCTCAGCCTAGCCAACATTTATAATTTTTTTCTTCTTTATCTTATTTAACATTCTGCTGGGTATGAGATAGAATCTCAAAATTTGCATTTCTCAAATGAGCAGTGATTTAGAGCATTTTTTATATGACTATAGATAGCATAAGTTTTTCTCACTTGAAAACTGTTCACATCCTTAGACCATTTTTCAATTAGCGAATGGCTCTTTTTCTTATAAATAATGAATAAATCCTTTATATGCCTTGGAAATGAGACATCATTTATCAAAAAAAAAAAAAACACTGCAAAGATTTTTCCCAATTAATTGTTTTCCTTTTAATCTTAACTTCATTAATTTTTATTAATTTTTAAATTTTATTTTACTAAGAGGAGTTATGTATTTTATCTTCTGTGGTGCTCTCTATTCCTTGTTTGGTCATGAACTTTTATCTGATGAGTAATTCTTACATCTTTATCTAATATGTTTGTGATGTGTCTTTTTATATTTAATTCATATGCCCATATGGAGTTTAGCTTTTCACAGAGTATGAAATGTTGGTATAAATCTAATTTCATCCATACTGCTGTAGAATTTTCCCAGAAGATTTTGTCAAATAGTAAGTCCTTGTTCCAGTAGCTAAGATCTTTGTGTTTATTGACTACTAGAATATTAGATACATTTGTTTATTTATGATTTGTACTTATTCTGATCCACTGGTCAAATTCCATTTTTAACCAGTATCCAATTGTTTCAATGATTGCTATTTTGTAGCATAGTTTGATATTTGGCACAGCTAAATCTTTTTATTTACTTTTCTTTTCCTTATTTCACTTGAGCTTCTTGAATTTTTCCCCTCCATATGATTTTTTAAGAAATGATGATAGAGACTAACTTTAAAGATGCAGAGAGCCTGCTATCAACTGATGTGCAGTGAAATTAGTGAAACTAGAATAAAAATATCAAAAATAACATCAATATTATTTTAAAATGGACAATTGTGATGACTTTTACAAACCTAAGTATGGAATGAGCAGAACCAGGAGAATAATTTATATGGTAACAACAAAACTATAAAAATGAACAATTTTGAATACTGGAAGAATTCTGATCAATACAAAGACCATTCATGATTCTGGGGGACTGATGATGAAATATTCAACCCATGCCAGAAAGATGATGGATTTTGAGTACAGAACAAGTCATATATGTATATATAGCCATTGAGGGAAATTGTTTTGTTTTTTTATGCATATTTTTTTTCAATAAATTTGCTTCCCCCTTATTTTCCCAATGGAG
The DNA here is from genome assembly GCF_019393635.1 of Dromiciops gliroides. Lineage (NCBI taxonomy): Eukaryota > Metazoa > Chordata > Mammalia > Microbiotheria > Microbiotheriidae > Dromiciops > Dromiciops gliroides. Next base: position 579,701,917 of record NC_057862.1, read on the forward strand.
TGATGGAGGAGAGAAATGAAAATTGGTTATCTGTTAATTATTGTTTAAATAGAAATGGGGGCAGGACTATAAATGCAACATGTTGCATGTACTTCCAGATGAAATTGCTGTATCACTGTGTGATTAGGATTATTTTGTTCAAAGAGAACATTCACAAAATGGGATTGATAAATGTTTAAAAAAACACCCATATTAGCCAACTTTTTAAAGAGACATAAAGAGCTGTGACATTTGAAAAGTTGTCACTTATCTAAATCTGCTTCTTAATTCAACAAATATTTTTAAGTATCTTCTATATATAATTCACTGTGGTTACATTTTTTAAAAACAATATCTAATTCCTGTCCTAATAAGAGTCTAATAAGAGGGGCACCAGCATACTCAAACAAAAATGTCATAAGGTAGGATGTGATAAAGGGAAAGGAGTAAGTCTAACAAAGTATTCTAATAAAATTTGAGGAAGTGGAGAATACTTTCAAGCAGAAGGAATCACAGAAAGCTTAATGGAGGAAGCAGAATTTTAACTGAACCTTAAGAGATTCAATTAACCAATCAACAAATACTTATTAATTATAACATAACAGCCATGTTGCTAGGCATTGAGGCCACAAATACAAAGAATGAAACAATCCTTACTCACAAGGAACTTCTATTCTAATGGAAGAGAATTTAGATTTGAAGAGTTGTAGGTTTTGTTGGAATGCACTCCAAGTTATGAGTAGTAATTGGTGTGACTAGATGAGTGTAAAAAGAGACAGAATAAGAGGAAGAAACCCCCAGTTCAGTTTGACTGGAATGTAGACTTTATGATGGCAAGCAGTGTGAATGAAGACTGAGGGGCTAAATTGCAAAGGAACCTAAATGTCAGGTGGAGTTTTTATTTTCTTCTCTAATTGGAAGCCTCTTGGGGTTTTTGACTTAGGAAGTGACATTTTCTGGCCTATATATTATGAAGATTAATTGAATAGTTTATATGTTTTTTGTTGTTGTTGTTTTGTTTTGTTTTTAGTGAGGCAATTGGGGTTAAGTGACTTGCCCAGGGTCACACAGCTAGTAAGTGTTAAGTGTCTGAGGCCGGATTTGAACTCAGGTACTCCTGACTCCAGGGCCAGTGCTCTATCCACTGCGCCACCTAGCTGCCCCCTTGAATAGTTTATATGAAGGATGGGTTGGATAAAGGGAAGAGCAGAGTCAGGACAGAGAGTAAGACTAGGTCACATTACTTCTTCATCAACATCTGCGAGGAATGAAGTCCTGAAGGACTGCTACCAAAAAGGAAGCACTCAGTTGGCCAAAGTAATACCAGGAAGCTTGCCAGAAAGGAGAGAAAATCAAGAGCAAAGACTCTTTATTAACCTGTCTTCCCCGTCCCACCCCCTCCCCAAGTACAACATGTCTATAATTCAACCCTTCCTTGCCTATCTATATTACAACTTCTATCAATGGAAGGAGTCCATATAGAATGCAGAGAGACTGACAGTCACTGAATGGAAAATCCTCTCTCCAATCCAGTCCACATTATTGATGGAGAACCATGATACTAATTTAATTAATGACAAAGAATGTCCAATGGAAAGTCATCATTTCAATCCTATGACTCTGGAGATCATATCTATTTTGGCAGAAGCTAAGTAGAAGGGGAGAGACTGGAGGGGGAAGAAAAGAAATCCTTTAAAAAAAAAAAGAAGGTGCCAGTATTATATTGCTAAGGATGTGAAAACTTAGGGGACCTTGCTACATTGGAGGTAATCCAACTGGAAATATACACGAGGTAACTGGAAATGCAGAAGTAGACCTTAGGGAAGAAAGAGTCTTAGGCTGGTTTTGCACTTGCCCCCACTAGGTTATAAATTCCTTAAAGACAAGGAAGTAAGAGGGAAGGGAACAAGTACTTGTTAAGTACCTAGTGTGTATTCAACAGCATCCTAAGCACTTTACAAATCTTATCTTATTTGATACTCACAACCCTAGGAGGTAAGTGCTCTTATTATCCCCATTTTCCAACTGATGAAAATGAAGCAGACAGCATTTAAGTGACCTGCCCAGGGCCATACAGTTAGTGAAAACATGAAGCACTATTTTGAACTGACTTCACCCCCACTTGTCTATCTAGTACACCACCTAGCTTTCTTGTTCTTTTATCACTTACATCAATTAAAGCAGCACCTTAAGCAGCACCTTTTACACCACAGGTATTCAGAAAAATGAATACTTCACTTCAGTCCAAATCTAATTCCTCAGCTGGGTTATCAGAACAGAATTCTGACAGGTCCTACCATCAGACTGGAAAGGCATCAAGTACAGGCTTGGCCATGGACTCTGTCTTTCATCTTTGCTTAACTAAGCTTAGAGAAGATCAAGGTCAGAAAAATTGGTCATCAAGGGATAAATCTTGTGGGCCATGGCTACCCATGACAATTATCTCCTCAGTCATAGAGAGGTTGAAATCTGTGTTGACCCACCAATGGAATCTTTTTTTGGTTTATGAAGTCCAAAAGGAGAATGATTCCATCCCTTCTATATTATTCCTGATAAGTGGCCTTCCAGTCTCAATCTAAATATGAGAATACCATTATATCCAATTATAGGGATACCTCCTCTTAAAGGAATAACTATTCCAACATAAGCATTCTCACATTCTTAGTAATAGTAGTAATAGTGTTTTAAGTCTTGCAAAGTATTTTATAGTTATCTTCTTCACAACAAACCTAGAAGGGAGGTGCTATTATTATCCTCATTTTTGCCATATGAGAAAACTGAGGCAGACAGTTAAAAGACTTGTCTTGGATCCCACTGTATCTGAGGAAAGATTTGAATTCAGGTTCTCCTACCTCCAGATCCAGAGCTCTATCTACTGCACCTCCTAGTTGCTTCTTCCTACCTTCAATTTAATAAATATGTATTGAGCACATATTATATGCAAGGTATAGTGTTAGGCTATGACTTGCTGATTCCATAATTCTTTTATGAAACAATAAATAAACAAGCACAAGTGGAGTTGCAATGGATTTCTGACAAGTTTCCTATATTCCCAAACTGTGAGTTTAAATTGCCAATAAGACAACATACTAGTATATTCAATGAGACAAAAGATTTGGGAAACAATCGATTTGTTTTCCTGTGACTCAGTTTTTCTAACTTATAGCAATACAATTCAATACCCATTGATTAAGAACCTAAAGTGAGGAAGGTAACTGGCATCATGACCTTAGAGAGGGATGATCTTGAGGTAAGGAAGATCAAGGTTCAAGTTCAGCCCCTAACACATACTAGTTGTGTGTCCATAGACAAGTCACTTTACTTTTTAGTGCCCCAGGCTCTAAGACTATAACTCACAGAAGAGGTTCCCATAGCAATGAAGTCAGAGTGACAAATTAAGTCACCAAGCATTTATTAAGCACCTAGTATATGCTAGCCATGATGCTAAGCACTGAGGATAGAGACAAAGGCAACAGTCTCTGTTCTCAAGGAGATCAGGCTAATGTTTTTTTGTTTTGTTTTGTTTTGTTTTGTTTTGTTTTGTTTAATGGATCAAGACAGGGGCAGCTAGGTGGCACAGTGGATAAAGCACCAACCCTGGATTCAGGAGGACCTGAGTTCAAATCTGGCCTCAGACACTTGACACTTACTAGCTGTGTGACCCTTAGTCCTCTGCCCCACACCCCCCAAAAATGGATCAAGACACTTAACCAAGTTCATAATCCTAGTCCGTAAAGGTTTGTATAACATACCCAACACTGGCTTACATAACAGAAAACATTCTCAAAAAGGCACTGGTATAAAAGTAGGTCTTACTTGTCATGTTTTAAATATAAATATCACTGCATATTTTGAGTGCTTACTATTTACTAATTATTATACTTTTAAAGCTCTCGCTTGAGTTACCTTTGAGATGTTTTACTTGGCTTAAAATTCTATCATAGGGAAAAATGTGTTGAACAGACACTACCATGTAATGAAAGATTAGCAATCTAAAGTGGGCCAGCCTGAAGCTGTATATGTCATACACTCTAGCAGAGCCAGTTAAATAACTGGTAGCTCTTGGGGTGGGGTGCAGAAGGTGCTATTGAATTTGGCATATGTTCTTGCTCAGCCATCATCTCTGAGATAAGCCTATAACAAGTATTAGTGATAGAATATTACTGTGATATGAGGAATGGTGAGCAGGTTGATTTTATTTGTTTGTTTGTTTGTTTATTTAATTTTTTTTGGTGGGGCAGTCAGGGTTAAGTGACTTGCCCAGGGTCACACAGCTAGTAAGTGTCATGTGTCTGAGGCTGGATTTGAACTCAGGACCTCCTGAATCCAGGGCTGATGCTTTATCTGCTGCGCCACCTAGCTGCCCCAGAGCAGGTTAGAAAAAACATGGAAAGATTTTACATGAAATAATGAAGAATGAAATGAGCAGAACCAAGAGAACATTGTCTACAGTAAGAACAATGTTGTTTGAAGAATAACTGCAAATGACTAAATTTTTCTGAGTATTATCAATACTCAAATCAGCTACAAAGAACCCATAAAGGAAGATGTTGTCCATCTCCAGAGAAAGAATTGATAATCAAAGTATGCATAGTATGATGTGTGTGAAATGGTGGCCTTCTGTACTGTAGAGTGGGGAGGGAGGGGAGGACATAGTTCAGAACTTAAAATGTAACAAAATTACATATTTTAAAAAGTATTAAACTATTTCCACAATAGAATCAAGAAAATTAAGGGTACCATTTTATTGGAAGGTGTAAATGACTTTAAGTATTCTACGTTATTCTTATAAAAATATTTCCTTCTTAAGAATGAGTCCAATATTTAGAGAACCTGCCATTCATTACTTCAGATTCAATATATTACTTGCCATTGTTTCTAAAACATAATATTTTTCATCCAAGAGAGATCATTATTCTAAGTCCATGACTACAAATAGGACAACAAAGCAATGTCAGATTTTGTCTTGGCCTTCTGGTGCCATCACAATATAATCTGATATCAACACACAAGTCACAGACATACTCATACATAGTGATACTGTCACTTTGGTGTTCCTAGAAGAAATTTAGCAATCCGCCCTCCATATATTCCTATCTCTTTTGAAGATACCATAATCCTTTCCCTCACCCAATTGACTTTATATCTCCACAATCTAATATATTGCCTTTTACCTAGTAAATTATTAATAAATGGTGAGGAGTTGGATCAGATCAAATAAAAATAATCAACCAACCAATGAGAAAGCATTTATTGAAAAACTATTATGTGTCAGGAACTGTTATATAACTGATGACACTGAGGTTTGTTTGGGGATGTTTTTAACTTTCTAGAAGGTCATCAAAACTATAAATCTTCTCATTTCCCCAAACCCACCAATAAGCAGCAAATGTTTCTGAAGAAAGCTAGGTTAAAATTCAAGGATGAAGGCATCTTGAGTAAGCTAAAGTGAATCTTGGGTTTTAACTAAACCCACCTGGGTTGGGGATATCATTTTGCTAAACTTTTCTCTAACTCTTAACACCAAACTTGTTTAGATGTTATTATTTATTCTAAAGACAGTAGAGAAATGAGAAGAAATACCTCTTAATCTGTTAGGTGTTCCAAAATATGATCTTCTGTAAAATTAATGCAAGACTACAAATACCTATTATCTTATAAGGAATCTGATTGTCTTACCAGTCAGGAAGCCACAGGTTGAGCAAATGGTCTAAGTTCCACTGGTTTGATACATTTGCCTCTCTCTGTGTTTATATAACTGACAAGCAGTGAAGCTACTAATGGGGTATGTAAGTGTATCCCTTGATGAATGACACTTGTAAACTAAGAAGGTGTTCTGCCTGACTCAGACCATGTGGCAAAAGGCTTGAGAATAGAAATGAATAGTTGATGAGTTCTCTCTCTTTGCTCTGCTAGTTACAGTGAGAAATTGTCCCAGAAGCTTAGCAAGTAATGGTTGTTTTGAATTCCCCTTCTGAAGTTCAGGTACATCATTGAAACATCTTCCTCATAAGGGTGTTGCAAAATGTGAACCATGGTAACAGCTGTTGGTCATACAAATACCATGAAAAGGTAACCAGGGAGCCCTATGATAGCAAGGTCATCCACTTAACAGTTGACACCATAAACTTAGAAACAGAGCTGGGGTTGATTCCATTCTATCCCACCACACCTGAACAAGATCTCTAGAAAATACATACCATCAATCACCAGGAAAATAGATTGGCACAAATCAGGCAATGAAGATCTATATACCTGATCCCATTCTCTCCCATCAACTACAGTTCCACATCGTGAATTTCCCATTGGACATATCTAGTGGGATATATTTTTTCTTGTTCGGTCATGTCCAACTCTTCATAACCCCATTTTGGGGGTTTTATTGACAAGGATAGTTGAGTGTATTGTCGGTTCTTTCTCCTGCTTATTTTACAGGTAAGGAACTGAGGCAAACAAGTTTAAGTGACTTGCCCCTGGTCATACAACTAGTAAGTTCATAAGACCAGATTTGAACTCATGAAGAGTCTTCCTGATTGTAAGACCAATGCTCTATCCACTATACCACCTAGGGGCTCCATATGGATATCCTCATAGTATTTCAAACTCAATGTGTCCAAAATAGAACTTATTATCTTTGCCCCCTGCCCCCCCCCAAAGAAAAACAAATCCACCCTCCACGCATTCCTATTTCTTTTGAGGAAGCCATACTCCTTTCCCTCACTTAGGTCATGTTGACTTTATGTCTCCAGGATCTAATGTAATGTCTACTACCAGAAAAACTACTAAGAGTGCATGTTCATAAGTGTGTGGTCTTCATGTACATGCACCAGTACTATTAAAATGCTTCAAGAATATAATATATAAATGTTTAAGAGGATATGAAAAACAACAAATTGCCTTTTGCTTAGAATAAAGAACTTCAGTACTCCAAGAAATGATGATTTCATTTTGTGAGTTCCCTAGAACAGATTGAATCTCTATACTAGTTAGCTGGCCATCTTCAAGACCTTCCTTGAGAGAAATAATCCTCACCCAGTGCCAACTTAGTGACAAGCCTTTCCAAATGTATCAGGGCCTTGAATGACAGAAATACTGTCAGTTACCAAGCTTGACCATGAATACTTTTGAGCATTGTGGTATATTGTACTTCCCTGGCATAGACTTGAGTAACCCACAAACATCTTTCTGCCACAATAAGCTATGTGGATAGAATTTTAGTGGAAGGAATAGACACAAAGTAACACAGTTTAAATGAAAATTTGTGCAGCAATTGTTTTTATTTGGCTTGGGGATGGGGAGAGACTATCAACAAATTTGTACCTTTGAATGTCTCTTTCCAGTATATCAAGCTATTTGATGACCCCAGAAAATAACCCGCTGCGGGGTGGGGGGGGGGTGAGAAGCACCTTTCATTTAAGTGAAGCAACTTAATCAATAAAGGCATTAATTAACTTCAGCAGTTGTACTGCCTTGTCCTATTGGAAAGGCAAACTAAAACTAGGTCATATTCAACTTTTTGTTCCTGGAGGCCAAACTGGGAATATTGAAGTAAACAGAAGGAAATTTTTTAGAACTTTCTAATTCATAATCTCCTTGAATAAAATTAGGAACACAGAAAGACAAACTTGGGTGCAGTCTATATTTAATAACTCACCCTTCCTGTTTGAAGGTACTTTTGAACTGTTTTTTTTTTCCCTTAGGAGGTGGGTTAGTATCATTTAGACATTAGGAAAGAGACACACAGAGGTTAAATCATATAGTGTGTTAGTGACAGAGTAAAGATTAGAAGGCTGGGCCCCTGAGGTGCTGATCAATTACTTAACCCACCCACTGAGCATTACTGCTAGTTGACCCTTTCTATTTTGACAGAAGTACCCTACTTTCTTTATATGTACAACATCTTGAAGAGAGTGATTTGGTCAGAGAGCATGTTATCCCAAAATCTTGGATCCCCTAGTTCAGTGCAAAGAATCACTAGCTCCATCAAATGGGAAGAATGCTTCTGACTAAACAAATCCCAGGAAACAGGAAGGAAACTAGATTAGAACCAGTACCATGTAGAACATCAGCTGCCCTAGGAAACATTCATTCCCCCTTAAGAAAGGCAGATAATTCAGCAATAGAAATTTTGCCTATAGCTGACTTTCTGCTAGATGGTTTGGGCAAGGTACGACATGGATGTTTGTTGGGAATACTGCAGGTGTCTTTCCAACAAAATAAGCTCTCTTTTCCTGTAATGAATTTGGTTTAAACAGCTAAGTAGCTAAAGTGAATCTAAGTGTGCCCAGGGTCCAAAAGGTCAATTGTCACATGGCATTAGACACTTAAGATTAAATTACTAGTATTTAGTGCCCTTTAAAAAACAAAAAAACAAGCAATCAATTAGAATAAAGAAAATATATTGCTGCTTGTCCAGGGATCAGGCATGATGATACAATTCTCCAGGAAAAAAGTTACTGAAGTTAACTGAGATATTAGGATTTTGACAAGCAGAAAATGATACCATTTCTTAAATTTACAGAGAACTTTATATCCAGTTCATATTCTGATACAGAAAATTAAACTTCATGGTACTTTTTAAAAAACTCTAATAGTTAATGATAAGTGGATCATCATATGGGACTTGAATTGTTTTTTAGTACAGATTTTGTTGTTCTGTATTGGATTTGTTATAACAGAATTTTATCTATGGCAATAAAAGAGAAAATAAGTCAGTTCACATTTAAAGTTTTTTAGGTATTTACCAGAAATATCACATTAATTGAAGGAAGATTATGACTAAGAGAAAATTATATTTGATTTTCAAACTTCCAAATTGAAATTCTTCTTAAAAGAGTTTACTGTTAAAGAGGAAGACTCCAACCTATTTGTCAGGGCAAATGTTCCAATCACTGAAGGTCATCTTCATTTTTAAAAAAAGATAAATTCCTCTGAGAAAGCAAATCCGATAGAACTTTGATGTAAACATTAATGTAAATTTGTACTGGAATGTGGCATTTAAAAAGCATTCATTGTTAACCTAAAGCAAATTTTAGAAGTTAAAAAAAGGTTAAATTAAGTTGATCTTTCCTGGATCTTTTACAATAAATGAAAACTGTTTTTAAAATACATTCTTTATGAATATTTTAATTTGGAGTGATGAGGAGATTTTTCAGTATTAAAATGTCAAACAACCTGAAGATGAGGTAGAGGTCTTTTAGAAATAATTTTCCTTTGAAATAAATAGAAAATATTCATGGAGATATAATAAAAATATTCTATATTTTATTCCTATCATCCAATAACTAAACTTAGTCACTTCGAAGTTCAAGGAAGAATTCAGACACCTTTATAAATTCGACAAAGACAAAGAATTAACACAGCAGTTGAAACTTCTTGACATTGGAGCTCCTGAAGTAGTCAAGCCAACTACTTGGTTGAGATAAAAAAGGCAATGATTAGGGGCGGCTAGGTGGCACTGGCCCTGGAGTCAGGAGTACCTGAGTTCAAATCCGGCCTCAGACACTTAACACTTACTAGCTGTGTGACCCTGGGCAAGTCACTTAACCCCAATTGCCTCACAAAAAAAAAAAACAAACAAACAAAAGGCAATGATTACAGATACTATTTAATTCTCCATGTATAATCTAAGGTGTATGTTTTTTTTTTATGGAAATCCTACCTAAGTAGACCTGTTACAGTTTTCTTTTTAAAAGGAGTAAGAAAACTTCTGAAAGTTTCCTTGATAGTTGCAGTTGGTTTAATCTTTGGAACCCATTACATGTTCATTTTCCCTTCAGCATTAATTATACATAATGACTTCCACTTACCCTGAATATACTCTGGAAGAAAACTTAGGTTTGTTTACATTTTCTGATGATTTTATTAAAAAGAATGACATTCACTTTGTTAAATCATTATTACTTGATATGATTATTTTTAAGTCTTTCTGACTATTCTAAAATAAAAGGTCTAGTGTGAATAAACTGTTATATAAATTCCCCTAATATAGCTTAATTACTCACAAATTCTGGAAACAATTAGGTTATCTTCCTTTGAAGTGAGACAGACAGGTTGTCATTCGGACCATAGAAAGCATCATTTTTTGTGCCTTTCACTGAGTTTCTTTTTGTTATTTTAGATTATTTGGGGGAAAGGTAACTCGGTGGAATACACATTACTGTTTGCAAGATTAAAAGTTGAATCCTCCAGTTCATAAATGGCCTTTGCAATAACATTTAATAAAGCACAGAAAGAAATATTGAAGGATCTGAAGATTATAATTTATGTGCTTATGGAAATCATGGAAACAGATACTCTGGTTCAAAGATAAAGTAGTGCTTGAATGCCACTGATATTGTAAAAGATTGAAGAGGATTGTTCTCACTTTTCAGTCTTATAATCTCATCCCTCACACAAACCACCAAATTGCATGAGCCTATTCTTCTCTCTCTCACTCCCCCTCCTTCACTCCCTCCACACTCTGTGTGTCTGTCTCTGTCTCTGTCTCTCTCCCCCCCTTCCCGCCACCTTTTCTCTGTCCCTTCCTCAATCTCTTTCTCCCTCTCCCTCCCCCCCTCCCTCTCCTTTTTTTCATCACAGTCACTGTCAGGTGCTTTTCCTGACCATATATGGATCAAAGGAAGCCCTGAATATAAGTGGTTATTGTGAGACTGAAACACTATATCTCTGAACATAAAAAAAAGAAAATGGGAAGAGGATGCTGACTTCATTTTGGCATTCTCTGAATCTGTTGGTATTATCGCAGAGAGCAGGTGGGGGCCGATAAGCTCTCACAGGGTGCCTCATTAAAGGCTAACACAGTGACTATTATTGGATCAGATCACATCAGGTGGAGAGGAGCTGAGCTAGCTGAGCCTATGCTGACACCTGAGGCAGCCTACTCTGTTCTGACCTTGGCAGTCAACTACCAAGGTCATTCTTAATTCCTTCATCTGGCTAGAGGAGTGTTTGGAGGTTTCTTGAGCAGAAGGGTCAAAGGGAGCTCTGGGCAGCCTGAGAAGTTGTAGTGGCTCCTTTTCAAATAAATCAGCGCAGGTGATGGAAGATGAGGATGGAGAAAAAAAACAACTTTTGTCCCCACCTTAGAGTATTTCAAAAAGACATTAAACATTCCTGTACTTACCCCCTTCAGGAACTCATAATTAAAAGTGGTGATTTAGAGTAATCTCACTTTGGGGACATGAATTCCTTAAGCAGCTTGCTAGCAAACAGCCTACTTTGGGAACGGGCTTCATAGTTTTCCCCCAGCCCCATCTATCAACAAACAAGGAGTATAGACATGACACCTTAATGCTTTATCTGTGGATGTTCTCTGCTCCTGTCTTAAGGGGGTGGGGGAAGAGGTAGAGAAAGGAGGGGAGAAGGATTCACCCCATTGCTGTGCTGGGAATTCATATTCAGTATGTTTTCTTCCCTCACCTGAAATAAATTCCGTAGGCCTACCCACACACACCTGAACCACTATTTATTTGCATGTCATGTTTATAATATTGCAAAAAGCAAGACAGATCTTTGTGGAGAGAAGAAGATGAGTCTTACCCTTCAGGATCACTCTCTTAAATAAAAAAGAATTGACCAGCTGTGCACCTAAGAATTTATCTTGAGTTTGTGGTCATTATCTCTATTATATAGCCCTGGCAATAAATAAATCGGGTAGTTACTACCCACCAATAAAACTGTAGTGTATGGGACACCTCACTATTACTTTCTTAATAATCTGCCGTTTCTTTCACTTTAAATCTTCCCAGTCTTGTCTTCCTACTTGTCTACAAGGATCTATCTTCACCCCTTGAGGTACACAGCGTTCTGCTCATTTTTCTACTTGGTGAACACAATAAGTTTTCCTGTCTAGACTTTCCGTTTTTTCCTCCCCTTTCTTCATTGCCTGATCCCGTTCAAAACAAAGGGTCGGCCTCCATCAAGTGGTTTCTTGGTTTAACCCCTTGTGGTTCCACACTAATTAAGGCAGTCTCTGGGCCAGGATCCAACCCAGGACCAGGTTAAAGGGGAAAGGGGGGGATTTCAAGATGCGAATTCCAGTTGCCTAAATCCAGGTAAGGATTATCTGTGCTCCCTCTGCTTGTTTCATTCCCACCTTGAAACAAGGTGCTCGTGGCTTTTTTTGCGAGCACATGGAAGGATGGATGCAGAAAGGATGAAAAGGGAACTCCGAAATGCGCATTCTTTTTTTCTCTAAATTATGTATCAGATGCAGTTGGAGAAAACGGGGAACCCCTTCTCCTATGAAGCTTTGGCTTGCTCCGATTCCCCTGTCTATTTTTCCCTTTAGTGGTTTCGCGTATGACGATAGTAATTCATATAATGAATATTTCAAAAAAAAAAAACTACCCTTAAAGTCCTCCCTCCTCACTCACCACTCTGCAGTGTTCTCTCTCTCTCTCTCTCTCTCTCTCTCTCTCTCTCTCTCTCTCTCTCTCTCTCTCTCTCTCTCTCTCTCTCTCTCTCTCTCTCCCTCCCTCCTCCCCGCTCTCTTCCCCATCTCTCCTCCTTCCTCCTCCCTCTTCTTATCCTACTCTCCCTTCTTTCCCTCTCTACTCTCTCCCTCACTTCTTCAACAGGGGCTTAGATTGGAGATCCCGAAGCGTTCCAGAGGAGGCGGTATGCTTTTCATCCGCAGGATTTCATACCATCACCATCCCCTGCCCAAGAAAACCGCTCAGTGGCCAGGAACAGAAAGTCCGTCCCCTTAAGCTGAGGAGATGGAGGAGTTACTACTACTCAGCTTGCTTTTCTTCCCCTTGGGTTTCAGGGTGGGCGAAAAAGTAGAACAGACGATTTCTCCCAGAGCCAAAAGGCCAAAAGGGACTAGCTATGTCCTCTGTCCCCCAGCTTGCCAACCTCTCCTCTCTACGTAGCTTTCTAAACACCCACCCCCCAACTCCCAGCGTTCCAGAACCGCAATCTGTCCACCAGGCATCATTGGCCAGTGTCTTCCAGAGCTTCGGCGGCCCTGCATCTCTCTCAGGATGGGAGAAGGTGGAGGCCAACATGCGTCCCATCCCACTTCTTACTAAGCCACCTTCTGCCTTAACTGACACCATACACTTGTTTTCACGCACTCTCAAAATAACCACACACACACAAAAGGGAAAGACAGTAAGCACAGAGGTTTAATGACTACCTTATCTAAGGAGCGAAGGGGTAGGGGTGGGGGTGGAGGAGAGGGCGGAGGACGGAGGCTAAGGAGCCAAAGGGGGAGCAGACAAGTTAGCCCCGGAAAGAAACAATTAGAGCTGCGACTTTTGTCTTTAGTCTGCTTTTGTCACCAAATTGACTTCACAACAAACCCCCACCAGCCCTGTTTTTGTTTGTGTGACTGAGACCACATTGCTAGATCACAGACTTAACACTGAAACCAAACTCCTGAGAGCTCCCGAGAGGTGCCTAGGGATGAAGAAAGAGGGGTGATGAACTCCTCACCTTTCTTTAACTTCCTAATAACCCGTTCTTTTAAACCTCCGCTGCTGTGCGTGTGTTTGGCTGGTAATTGCGTTTTGCAATGATGATCTCTTGTGACTCTAAAACAACCGACTGGGAAAATATTCACATTTGGGACAGAAAACAGTTTTAAAATTTATATCTTTGAAATTTGAAAGAGCAGGATTAATTTGTCCTGCCTGTATTAGCGGGGGTGGGGGGGGTGGGGTCAGAAAACTAGAGGCGGGGGTTGGGGGGCAAAGAAAAAAGCTAGGCTTGATATTTCTTATTTCAGATCTGCAATCAGTCACTGAAATAGGAGGCAGCAAAATTGTAAAGATTCGATAGATTAAAATGCAAATGAAAGGTAGAAAAAGAAACATTAACATGGCAATCAAAGATTTAATAACCATAAATCAAGTTTTTTTTTTTGTTGCAGCTGCACTTGTGTGTGTGTGTTTATGTTTTAATCATGTTCGTTCCATAAATAAATAATTTCTGAAACGAGACTAATTTTTCATTATTTTAACCGTGGGCTATAACACTAAATATTAAAAACAGAAAAAGTGCATGATGCCAAATATCCCACAGTATTAGAGAAAAGCGGAGTTGACTGGTTAAAATGAGGAAGGGAGATGGATGAATAGGACTCATTCGTCTGTGTACTGTCTGATAAACAGGTTTTTTGCAATCAAATTTCTTCTGATAAAATCCAAAGTTTAATTTCCATTTTAGTTTTTTAAGTTAAAGACTAGTTATGATTTAGATTAAATATGTGCTTGTCGATGCTTCTACTGTATATCATTGCTGCTTGAGCATTTCCTGAAATCCTTAATTCAAAACCTCTAATATGTTCTCAATGACAGAATTCCTTTAAAATGCATTTAGAGATCTGTTTCTAAAGGATTTATATAATTAATTAAGGGAATTTGAAACAGAGCTATCTTGACTTGTTAATAGAAGCCATATTTATTCTAGATTAGAATATTCTATGCCTTTATGGAACATCCCATTTCACATTTTTATCCCACTAGGTCTAAAATTCACAGAAGATGCTTGTTTGATTTCTTCACTCCTGTCTATTTTGACGCTCGAGGTTTTTATTGTTGTTTTGGGTTTTTTAAAAAATCTTTCATTAATGAAAGGCAACTGATAATGTAATTTAGGAATTATTGACATAACTTAAAATTCATACCCGGAATTATTTGGTTCCTTTTTAGAATGTCTTGTTAGCCTTTTTAATAACACAATACTTGAATATTAAAATAAAAATCTTTGCTCGAAATTGACTCCTCTCAGGGAGTTAGCGTGTCCTTTTTTGCTTTTGCTGAAAGGGATGGGGCATGATAGGTTCACTTTCTCCAGCTTCACGCAGTTTAAAAAAAAAAACAACAACAACAACATAACCAAATACGGAGAAGTGTTGTATATTCCAAACCTTTGGACAAGCTTAGCATCATGTGTTTGTGGTCGGATTCCCTCTCCCACCCCCTCAAGTCCGGGCTTAACAAATCAAGGCTGCCCGGTCAATGACACATCAGTAGCATATTTAGTTTAAAAATTTCGCTTGTACCTTCCCTTTCCTCCTTTTGAATTTTTATTGTAGTTCACTGAGAGAAGATAACTTGATTTGCAAAGGATTAAGCCAACTCAGTGTCACTGGGTGATTACCATTTAACTAAATACTCACCATAGTTGTCAAATGACTTCGTTTTATTCGGTGGAGTTTGTTGCTTATTTTCAGATGCAACACAGTCAAAATGATTTTTCCCCGTGGTGAGAACCAGAAGCACACAAAAATCACTTATCTAAAACGAAGAGTTCTAATATGATTCTAGAGAAAGGGAAGGCAGATGAGAGACTCCTGGGGAATTATTGTAGTTTGCAGCTCTTATTAATTAAAATGGACTGCATGAAAGAAAAAGTGGTTTTATTCTGATCTTCAAGAGATGACGCGGTTAAATGCTTCCAGATACGTCCTTTTCCCTTTTCCCCCCTAAATTGTTTCATTCATTAGAAAAGTTGGACCCCTGTTTCAGCACCCCTGTTTCTTATATATGGCTATGCAGTCACAGTACAAAACTCTATGCTTCTGAAGATCATCCAACCTCTCCCCAAGGGGAAAAAATACTTTCCTCATTCAATTGTTGCAGCTCATTTCGTTGAAATGCAAGACAGGTACTTGATTTAGCATTTAAGCAAAAGGTTACACAAACTGCGTTTTAGAAAGTGTTGGGATGTCCGACAGGGTCAGCACCAGATCAGATCATTTTTTGAATGCAGTCCTAAAGATAATGAGTACTTGTTGTATTAAAGGGGACAAACAGTACTTTGGCTTCCTCTGACCCAGAATGCACGGCTCGGTTTCATTGATCATCCCCCTTTATGAGATAATGCAATTACAAACATCAATAAGGAGCTGCAAGGGGAACTCATTATGTGGTGACAGTGATAAATGACGGTGCAGAAATAGCATGCTTTTTTTCTAACAATCCAGGAGCCCAGGGGCTTTGGGGGCTGAACACAGTCGCCAAGGAAACAGATGACATCCAAAACGGCACCAAAGGAAAAAAATGAACAGTCTTTCTTTGCCTTTCACTCTTTTCCTTCTTCCAAAGAGTTAGTTTTGGCTCTAGCAGCAGCTGCCACACAGGCATTTAGTTATTTCAGACATTAAAGGCTAGAGAAGGGGGCTTTAACCCACCCCCACTAGCTTTCCACCAAATAACATACAAAGCCCGCTGTTCACTGTTTCTGAACTACCTGAAAATAAAGGTCCCAAAAATGCAGATTAAATAAAAATATTGCTTTTATACAGTTATCACATCATGTTTTCTTGGCTTTCCTGATAATTCGAGGGAAACTGAGGCTTCCTCTTTGAACCCAAGACAAACAAGACCTTGTGTTTCACGTTTTCAAGAATTAGCTAGTTCTGGTTCCTTCAGCGCTCCCCGCCCCCTTTCTCCAACTACCCATGTCCCTGCTCTGTGTCCAACCTTGTACGGATTATGTAAACTCTAGTTGCTCTTTTTTTTCTTTCTTTCCCTTTCTTTTTTTCTTGCTTTTTTGTTCTTTTCTTTCTTTTTAAAGAACCTGATCTAAACGTAACTAGGGCTCTTCCTAAATAGAGGAGCTAGATCTTTAGAACACCTCAGCAGAGCCTTAAGGTCGTTGTTCATTACAAGAAGGCAATTCCCCTCTCTCCCGTCCAAGAATAAGGGTTGAGGAATGCGGGATGGAGGGGTGATGATGGGCTGTCCTCCCAAGGCCGTTGCACCGAGGTCAGTCCTGTCAATTCACGCATCAAAGTATCTGAGGTTATTTTATATGAAGAGGAAAATGTGATGTGATCTGGAATAAAATGGCTCACCTGGTGCTACTCTTCATTCTCGGCGAAGAGAAGGAGGTAGTGACAGTGGTAGTGGTAGTAGTAGTAGTGGGGGGGAAGGAAGTTAGACAAGGGAGGAAGGGAAGATGAAGGGAGAATGCGAGGAAGAGGAGAAGGAAGAAGGAAAGGGGGAGTCAAGAAGAAGAAAAGGGGAAAAAAGGCAATGGAGAGACAGAGATATCCCTGGGCTCCCTTCGGGGATTTCCTGAACTCGAAAATCCACTAGGGAATTTCAGATAACTGAAAACCCCAGTGTAGACAAAGGAGCACGTGCCCGCGCCAGCATACATACACATATTCTTTCCTGCCTGGGATTGTTCCATATACACAAGTCCACTACTCGAATCACTCTAAAGAGTCTGAAAGGGACAGCTAAACAGTACTTTATTCACTGCTTGTGAAGTCGGAGAAGTCTCCAAGACTCATTTTCTGTCTGGAGATTAAGATCATTTCTCCCGTAATGAACTTAATGCTTCAGGGTATAGGTGAGTGTAACGGCAGTGGAAAGGGGGCAAGAATTACAGAGGCGATCGATACGAGACTGGTTTAAAACTAAATCCATTTTCTCCTGGGTTCTCATTCCCCAATTCTCTGGAAGTGGGCTGAACTTGAAGGACCCGAAAGATCAAGCCTGAGAGGATAGGTGCAAAGTGATGTCAATCTCCAGTCCTAGTATGTGAAAGTGACCTACTCTCTCCGGTCTTCCCCCCCCCCCCCACATGCCCCACAGCTCAAGATCATGAGTTTTCCTTGCAAAGACTCCTTAAATTCCAAACACGTTGGCAAACTGGTTTCTCAGTAAGGTTTGTGTTTGTTTTTCCACTTGAGTTTCGAGTTGGGAGATAACGTTTCAGAAAGGTGGAGGGGAGTGACAGGTTCTAGGGAAGGACTTACAGCCTCCTACAGCCACCACTTTCTTCCTCATGGCCCACCTCCCATACCCACAGGTTCTTCTGTTTCTGTACTGCGCTACCCCGCCCCCCTTCCTTCTTCCCTTTCCAGCCTCTCACTTGGATTCTTTTCATCATTTGAATTTGCAGTTTCTTCAACCTGGAAGTCCTTTCTTTGTATTACCCAGGAAAAACTCCCCAACAACTTAGACATAAATTAGTTGAGAGGGAGAAGGGAGACAGACATATAGTAAGAGAACAGCTGATGCCTCGTCATTCGTCTACCCCACTCCTATACTCTCCGTGCTTCACCTGTCTCTAGATGGACGTACGAAGTGTTTTCGTCATCACTACCACCACCAATTAACAATAATTTATACTGATTTCAAAGGGGTCTGTTGACTTTAGATCTAAAATGGGCGGGTAGGGGGCACGGTTCGGGGGAGGGATAGCTAAGGGATGTTTAGTGTTTTAATGTAATTCCCTAGGAACATAGCAGTACACACAACTCCATTCAGCTTTTCCAACATGGGGATAAAGGCACAAGACAACATCCCTATGGAATGAAATGCATGTGATCTGTATTCTGTGGAGAATGATCTGGTTTTGGAGTTGTAACTAAAGACTACATTTTTTCCTGAACTGAAGATCAGTCATTACTCCGGAAGCCCGTTCCGAGATGTTTGTGTGCAAAGCAACTGAAGCAGAATGAACGCCGGACTTTTCTTTTAGGAGTATAAGCGTTTTACCCCCAGCCCCCACACACCCACCTTTCCCACCCCCATCTATCTACAAAACCCTAAGCACAGCACTGGCACTTTGTTTCAGTCTAAGGTGCACACCGGCCAGCGATTCCCCAGAAAGCAACAGTTCCTTGCAACCTGAATCACATAACCAGGGGTCGCCCTGTTCTCAGAGACAAAGTCAACTCCCAGCTCAGTCAGAGCTCAGTCTGTTTTCTTTCACATTTCAGGGGTAGGGGGAGATGGGTGGGATTAAATGAGGGGAAGGAGGTGAAGGCTGAGACGTGAGACAATCTGATTGTCCTCTACGTTTGGACAGAGGCCTTTGCCCTTGTGATCACTAGGGATACAAGGTCCTCCAGTCAGGTCCAAACCAGGTCAGTTACAGCGCATACCTCCTGTAGTTTATGCCTGGAGGTTTCAGTCAGCTGATTCTACGCGAGAGCCTTTTTCGCCCCCTCTCACTCTTGCTGTATAAACCGAGTCCCTTTACTTCCTCTGCCCCAGGACTGGTCCTGAAACCAGTGGATGGCTGACAGCTCCGATACTCATAATCTCCTCCCTCTCTGACCAGCCTGCCAGCGCTCAGAAGACAACCCTCATGTTGCAGCGGATAGGGAAGTGAGGGGAGTGGTTTCGTTTCTAGTGTACTTCCCTCCCCCGCTCCCCCCCCCCCCCGTTCAGAAACTAATTTAATTAACACGAGTTTCCTGCGAAGACATCTCCACTCATCCACGTACCCCGAGCATCCATCCTTTCTTTCCCTTCCTCTCCAGGATACAGGAGGAAAGGAACACGACAGAGCATCCTCCTGGGTTCGCCTTCGCTCTGCCGTGGCGAGTAGCTCTCTCTCTCAGGAAGCGCTTGTGTTCTTCATCATCCCCGCCCCACTCCCCCTGCCCCTCACACTCCCTTTGCATCTCAGCCACCTTCCTTCTCATCTCAACCACCTTCCTCCTCCATTCTCCCTGGGGAGGATGTCGTGTCTCTCCCAAAAGGTAAACTTCCATTTGCTTGCCTTGCTGGGAAGGAGACAGACATTGCCTCCAGAGTAACTCCTAATATCATCCATACTGCTTTAATGCGTTTATAATTCGATAAGTGATTTCAATTTGAAATTGTTAGTAACTAATTTTATGGGTAATTTTTTCCACATCAAATATTTAAGCATCAGATTAAGGGAGCCAGTTCCGACACCAAGATAAGAAGGGGGGTTTCCCCTCCGCCCTCTTCTCCCTTTCCTACCGAGTAGTTTTTCCAAATCCCCAAAAGATGGCAGTCGAATCCGAGATTCTGCTTTCCCCTAGACTGTGGAGGGAGGGAGGGAGGGGTACCAGAGAGGGAGAAGAGCGAGAGAAAAGAAGGAAGGAAAGGGGAAAGGGGATAAGGAAATGAATGAGAGAGAAAGAGGGAAAGGAGGCAAATTAATAGAAGATAGAAAGGGAGAGAGAGAGAGAGAGAGAGAGAGAGAGAGAGAGAGAGAGAGAGAGAGAGAGAGAGAGAGAGAGAGAGAGAGAGAGAAAGTAAACATGTGAAGACGACGTCGAATCTACTTTTAAAAGCAATTCTTTCGGAGATTTCTAATAGCAAGCCTCCCTGCCTGAGTTTCCTGGAAATGCTCTAGGGGGGGGTGAACGGGGAGAAGGGGACGAGCCTCAAGGAGGAGGTGGGGTGGAGATAGAAACAAAATGAAAACACAACCAAATCCTGAACTCTTAATAGAAGAATGGGGAAGGAGGGAGGGAGGACGTTCACTTTGAGCAACGCAGACACACACACACACACACACACACAAACACACACCACCCAAATTTCTAAACAACTTGTCTGCTTTTGGACAGGACCCTGCAGTTTCCTGGGGAGGGAGGAAGAGAAGGAGGGGATGTGTGTGTGTGGAGGATGGTAGGTTGAGGTTGGGGGATGGGAGTAAGTTTAGGAGGCCTGAAATGGGGGGTGGGGGTGCAGGGAAGGCAGATCCAAGGAGCGGATGAATTGCAGACTAGTTGCCAAAACTTTTTTTTTCCCCTGCTGCTGCTGCTGCTGCCGCCGCCGCCGCTGCCTTTGCTTTGAATGTGGGTAGCTAGGAAACAGCAAGCCGTCTGAGAAGACGGAATTTCCAACGTGTAAAATGTTCTTAACGGAACCATTGAGCGAGTGCAATAAGGCGTGAGGGGGAACTAATCTTCCCATTTAAATGTTTGTGGCAATTTTATCTAAATGAATTTTAATGCTAAACGAGGGTAATTCCCCATTTGTAGCGCGTTTACTTCTCTTTCCTGTGCTTCTAAAGCAGCCTAACATCATGCAATGAACAATAACAATAAAAATACTGTCAAGGCATATTATTCATTTTGAATGTGTTATAATTACAGCTGATTAAATATCTTGGGATATAATAGTGTTCTTAATTTGAAAATTTTTAAAAAGTCACATTAGAAAGCAGGTTCAGACAGCTCTACTCCCCCCTTCCCCCTCCACCACCCCTCAGCAGGTAGAAATGCGTGTGCCCTTGTTTGAAGGAGGGCGGTTTGTTTTTGTCTTTTAAGAAACATCAAAAACACACTCTCAGCGCTTCTATTATTTCCCTCACTTGGATAAGAGTCTTCAATAATCTCGGAGCTGGACCTGAAATTTACAAGAGGAAAAACTAAAACAGTATTAAAAAAAAAAAAAGGAAAGGAAAGAAAAGGGGATTATGAAGGAGGGAGGTAGGGCAAGAGATCCTGGGCGCGCGCGCGCATACACACACACACACACACACACACACACACACACACACTCACACTCACACTCACAGACACAGAAAAGACGGCAGTTATGCTTTATTCTTCTAATTCGCTATATTATAATATACTTGACTCAATAGCCATCCTTCCTTTCTATCCTCTGCTTCTTTCCCTCCTTCTCTCCTCCTCTCCTCCCCCACCCCTTCACTCTCACTAGTCCACCCCATCCCACCTTCTCTTTCTCCGTTTCTCTCTCACACTTAAAAACTCACCAAAAACAGAGTAGTAAAGTATTCAAATAAACCTAATAAACAACATGGTATGTGAATGTTGTGTGTGTGTGTGTGTGTGTGCATGAAAGGGGTAGTAAGATGGTTGGGGGCAAGTGGATGGTTAATTTATAAACATTTATTATTTAATGGAAAAGTAAATATATGGCTGTTAACTGCTAGTAACCACCTATCAGAAGGGAATTATTTCACTAATATGGACTATTTATATAGACTTAGAACTGCGTTTCCTTCAAAAAGGGAATTAAGAGAATCCCAGTGGGGGAGGGGAGGAGGGTGAGTGTTTAAGGTTGATTCATTTTATTTCCTAAAGATCCATGTGTTTAGAAACAGGCCCCAATAAACAAAAGGTGAGAGTGTGCACAGCTGCACCAGCAGGTAAGTCAGTCAATCAAATATCACCTAGTAAACCCAACCAACAACTGGCTTCTCTTTTCAAATAGAAAATAGAATTGTTTAGGGCGGGTTTATGGGGTGACATAGACTTGAATGGCAGACTTCTGAGTTTTAGCTGCTCTGCTCTGACCCCATGTTTTGTTTACAAAGCAATCACTGCTAAAAGGTTTATTTTTTATGAATCTACCCTAATTAAAATATTTGTATATTTTCCTTAGCTTTGGAAGCACAGTTTATGGCTGTAATTTTATTTAAATAAAATGATAAGGTATTCCTGCTTAAACATGTTATTTTGTATTATTTAGCTGGCTGCAATGCAGAAAGTACAGCTGTGCTGGAAAATTGGTTAATAACCAGTTTTCATCCAATGAGAACACAGAACATATTTATGAGAATTAGATTTTAAAGCCTATCATCTTCAATCCCTATAGTTAATTGTCTAATAAATGTATACTACTCATCTTAGGTAACATCCTTACTAATAGACTAAACTCTGTACTTAGATTTGCCATTATGTGCTGGAATAATTTAGCTAGTATTAGATGAGTAATTCTGTTTGATGTAATATGAGAATCTATCTGGTATCTTGCAGTTTAGTGCCCTTAGGTGTTAAATTTGCTATTAGGGCCCAAGTACTTTTTAAAAATCAGGTGTTATTAAACAAATGATTTTGTGGTTAAAATTTTGAAAGAAATCTTATAAATAAATGCATCCCTTGGAGCTAATGATTATTAATTTTATAATTACTGTATTTGTTTATTGTTATGGGATCATTACAAATTTGGGGGGGCAGTAAACAAATTTTTCAAGCAGTAGAGTCAGCATGACAAAAAATAATTTGTTTTTATTTTAGATTCAGATTTCATTACTGCACTCAAACTACTACAACTGGGCTTTGAGTTATTATACAATCCAAACTGTTTCAATCAGAAACTCTAAGACTCAGTGTGCAATGATTATTATTAATAATTAGCTCCTTGGTTTCTTGATAGAAAAAGGCTATCAACAAGCATTTGTTTAACCACAACAAAAAGTATAATTAGCTTATCCCACTTAGTAAATCTTGTATGCATGCCAACTCATACCAAACTGCTACTTTTACAAAAATTGCAATAATACAGTTCATTTTTCCAGTCCTTTTTGCACAAAATTTATTTACAATGTCTACATAAATGCTCCAAGATGGGACTATGGAAAAATACACACATGACTGATGCTTTGCTCAGAAATAAAGTCAACATATTAAAAATAAATCTTCAGTTCATGTTTTTGAGCTGCATAAAACAGGAAGTGATGTATAAGGTGGTGGTTGTTGCATGGGGACAATGATGCTCTGATGTGACAATGAGGCTTCAAAACACACTGCCTTTTGGTTTCCATGCCTCCTCCTACCAGTCTCCTTAAGACACTGCCTGGAACAGCTGATTAATCATTGTTGATGACTGCAGTTTTTCCCATCCTTCCCGATTTACATCTGTTTCAGGCCAATCAAATATGGTGAGTAAATGAATTAGACATGCAAATTCAAGCCCCAGGCTAGAGAGAAGGAGAGAGAGAAAAGACAGAGAGAGAGAGAGAGAGAGAGAGAGAGAGAGAGAGAGAGAGAGAGAGAGAGAGAGAGAGAGAGAGAGAGAGAGAGCACGCGAATGGCTGAAATCCTAGGCTGGAAGAAAGATTCTTCTGCCTGATATAGTTATTTTAATGCTCTAAAAATCCTGCAAATAAGACCTTTCTGTCATTTGCAGGATAACTGTAAGGCTTTTAATGTAAGGAGGCTTCTGGAGGAAGTGAAGAGCTATGGAAACAACACACATAGTGTGGAAAAATTTCACATTTTTTTTAAAAAATCTATAAGAAACAACGTAATATGGATAACAGTATAATAGCATTTACAATATTTCACTCTTTGTTCTCTTAATGTCTTATATAGTTATTTAGCATGTCCCCAAAGTTGACTTCGGTTGGTGTTTCCTGCTTTTTAAAGGGTCCCTATGAAGAATTAGGGATGCTCCTTGGTCCACAGTAGATGCCAAGAATGGAACTCCACAGTCAATGCAGAAAAACGATATTTGAAATCTGTCACGGTTGCAGACAATGCATATTCCCTTAAGCTACTGAGCATGAATGTCCATGACTTGTCCACTCATTATTGGGTCTCCTGTATTAAGCACTGTGGGGCTTGATGCTGACATTGGCATTCCAGGGTGGGATGGTCCTCCATGCATCATCACTGTTGGGTGGTGAGGGTGTCCAGGAATGTAGGTATGCATGGGGGGCCCATGACGCAGCTGAGCAGGATGTGGGGGCATCTGGGGTTGGGTATAACTTGGCTGTCCCATACTCACACCCATTGGACCACCCCGAGCTACATATTCCCCTGGCATACTTTGCAGCCCTGTAGAAAGTAGAAGAAAAAAAAAGAAGAAAGAAAGAAACCAACAAAAGAAATCTTGTGAAAAATCAACTTTGGATTTGTGAATTCAAGTCTACAAGAGCACCAAATGTCAATAGAAAAAAATAGTGTTTCCTTTTTAAGAAAAATGTCACAAGAAAAAAAACCGCGAACTCTTGCTTTTATTATTTTTGTATCATTGTGCTTCTATTATCAATATTTATAACAGTATTTTATGATGTGAAGTTAACCTGATGAGTTTTTATTTACTTAGAAAACATTCTTATTTAACATCCACTGGGAAGAGGCACTTTTAGCCATTCAAACATTCTATATGATGAATACATTAAATTGTTCAGTAAGCAATTCACATGGAGCTGAAATGGATAGGATTACTAAGTGTAATTGTTACATTAAACTGTATTTTTAACACATGAAATTCAATGAGTTATCAATTAATTCTTTCTTTGTGATTACTTAGGTCTGAAGAAAATAATACTCAACACAAAATTCAGTCCACCCTGAAATGATTTTGAGAACAATAAGAAAAACTGGACCTAAAACAATAACCCTCTTGCTTTGTGGGGGCCTCTTGTCTTCTGCATGGATTGCTATAGTTGATGGAAACTGACAGGTGTATTGTTTCTGAGAGCTATAAGCTCCATAATCATCAAGGGTGAAAGGCATAACGCTATTGCTAAGTAGGTTCAATTGGCTTTAGTTCTAAGTAATAGTGCACTGTGAATGCTATGAACACCTTTGAATCAGGTCTCCAGGCTCTAGCAATGACTGGCTGCTTAATCTAGCCTAAAGGAACATTTTTGAACTAATGAAAATTGCTTATAAAATATACTGTACCCACAGCTCTTTAATCAAAAAAGATGATAATATTTTTTGTAATAACCTATTAATTTAATTGGTCACGAAGCATAAAATACATCATTTAAATTTAATTGACCCAGAAACTAAGAAACAATATTTAAATTAACTAAGCTAGAAATTTCCATGATGAGGTAATAAGACTGTTGCATTCCAGAGTTCAATGGAATGTTTTCACAGCTAATTGTTAAAACTTTTTTTTTGACTCATGCCCATAGAATACCAGTATAAATTGCATTTGGCCTAACTAGTGATTTCAAATACTATGTTAATATAAGCAAAGACACAACCAAGGCTATGAAATAACTCCTTATAATTCCAGAAACAAAGCAAAAAAAAGGCAACATTATTAGGGATAATTTAGGAATTGAACAAGAGCCTTGGTGTTCAAAACAGTTTTACTGGTCTTAACAAGAAATGCTATAATGCATTTTCTCTCCTCTAAAAAAGACAAGAGCATGAATCTGGGGCAGTTTTTCCAAGGCTTACTTCACTAGGCCTGCCACTGAAGATTGCATTAATGATCTCTATTTTTGTATACTGAATAAGTCAAATCCATTTGTCACACTGCAAGTGATGGCATACTTAATTTGGATATAGTCAATTAGCCCGGGCTAAGCTCCATAGCCTGCTGTGCACACCTCTATTTTGTATTCTCCCTTTTTTCCATTGCCACACGTAATCCCATTATGATGGACAGACAAAGAGGAATAAACTAAAAAAAATGGTTTTTTTAAAGAAAAGTTTGGTTGAATGAATTGAAAAATATGCCTTAACGTCCCTAAGTGAAGCTTGTGTTTGTTTTACCCCAAAAGAAGTCTCTGTTTAGCTTTTTGGTGTCTTGCAGGTTAGTGTAGAAATGTAACTCATGCATCAACTGTGGTTAGACAGATTTATGACACTTTGGGGACATGCTTTTTCCTCTCTTTGCACTGCTGCAGACTGCTTACATTTTGCAAATCAGTCTGTTGCTATGACAACTCGCCCCCCCCAACCTCCTGACTGTTTCTTGTTTGGTCATGTGGTCAGTACTGTATAATAGCAACACACAGGGTAAATGTACATCATACACAGTATCTATGAGCTTAAAAGCTTGATCAAAACCAAGTAGACAATGGAGGAAGCAAGAAACGAGTGGTTTAATGGAAAGGAATGAACAAGCATAAAAGCAATGGGCAAGGAGAACATGAGAGAATGCAAGAAGAAAAATACACCTAGAACAAAGTGAGAATGAAGACCCCTCCCCCATTTGTACTTACTTCCCCCTTGCTTTTCGATTGGTTAACTAGATGAAGGTTACATGTAGTGCCACTGCCCCTCCATGCCCATATTCATGCCCATTCCACTCATAGGTCCTAGAAGGGAGATAAAAATCCAAGAAGAGGCCAGAAAATGAGCAAAGTCAACAGATAGTGCCAAAAGACCCTTTAAAATTACAGATTCCAGAGGGCAGGAAAAGGTTAAGATCTTCAGAGTGTAGAGATTCTCGATTCCTCTGCGTAATATCTTAGGCAAATAGAGGACAGGCAAGGCAAGGCAGGCAGCTTGAGACAAGAGCAAGAGATGCAGTGTTTGTACCTGTGCTGATGAAGGGGTAGCACTTACAAACCAGAGTAGCAACAATAAAATAACTCGATATACATCTTACCTGGTGCTCTGATGCCCATGTGTTGCTGACCATCCATTACGAAACCTCCCATTGGTTGTCCATCTGGGTTATAAGGTGTTCCTTGACTTACTATAAAAATGTAGAACATAGTTACTTACTACCAGTTTTCATTGAGAGAGAGAGAGAGAGAGAGAGAGAGAGAGAGAATGAGAATATACCACGAATGGCATTTTTTGCTTATTGTAAAAGCATAACTTCAAAACTGGGTTTGGTTTAAAATAAAATTCTTGCAATACTGCATCAGACTGCTAGGGCTAAAGTGTCAAGGTTCTAGTGACAGCTAAGATTTAGAAACTTTCTGTTTGGATTTTAATCTGGTGATCATATAATAGGTGTTGAAAGGGGGAAAAAATCCAAAATGTATGAACATGACTAGACATGTTTGGGTCCAAAGTGATACTTAACATACTTTCAGAGATTGCTCTACTGAGATGAGAGAGCATTTTTTAAAGAAAGTGTACAACCAACACCAACTTCAGTAAATGTGTTCTTTGTTGATCTTACTGCTTTCTCATAATCCTAAAACAAATCCTAGAATGAAGATGCTTCTTAGATGTTTAGCTCTAGAAGCCAAGATCTCATAGCTGTATTGGCTTTTTAAGCTTCTAATATAAATAGCTCGAGAAAAACAACAAAACAAAAACCACACACAGACACACCTTAAACCCCACAGGATGGATATGAATGAGGCTAGAGAACCCAGAACCTTGTATTTGTACCACTACCTGAATTCTACATTTTAACCGCACATTAAAAGCTGGCTTCAGAAGTAAACTGCCTTGGGTTATTAAAGCACATGAAGCTCTACCTCATTGAATGTCTTTGAACTTTACTGAGTCCCACAAGCGATCCTGACCCCTTTGCCCTTTTGACAGGTAATAAAGTTTACAGCAATTCCACACCAAGCCATGCACCAGGGAGTGGTCATAGTAGCAGAAAGAGCTGGGAAGGAAAACTCAAAAAAAAAAATAACATTAATATATCGAATGTGTACAAAGAATCCTGTAACTGAGCATATAATTTAATCGTTACTTTTCTCTGTTTGCTTTTTTTCCTCCAAATATTTTAATGATGTTAAATTGATTAGTGTTGTTATGAAACGAGACTGGTTTAATTTTAATTGTCAATCACTCCCAGCACTCATTCCCAGTTTATTTACCAGGTAATGGACCTCCCGGTGAATGGCTTGAGGATGGCTTTCGCTTGCGTGACTTGAATACAGTTACTATGGGGGACTTGCCTGCTCGATTGGACTGGTCTATCATGGGCTGAACTATTCTTCTTCTAGCATTAATAAACCTGTAACAAAAGAGTAAAGTGAATAATTATTGCATGTCTTTGTTGTTGTTTTGGTTTGTATTTAAAGGAGAAAGAAAAGAATTCAGCTATGGCCAAGGCTAGGATTTGGTTCCCTTGGCTAGTCTATGTGCAGTTTCAAATGCTGCAAAACCTATAACCCCTGGTGACCTTTGAGCATACAGGCTTGGGGTTTCTGAGTTGATTTATGTTTGCCTGCTTTTACCACAGTTGGACACTTCCATTTCATCTTTTCATGGGGGAATTAGCAGAGTTTTCAGGAAACAATGCTAGCCACCACTCTTTTCAATTCAGAGGGGGAAAAATTGGTCTACATAGGGAGATGTTCATGAGGGCATCTGTTACTTCTCCTAATTAGTGACATTTCTATCTTATGTTCTCTGGCCTCCTTTTACAATTTTTATCAAAACCTTCCCTACCTCTTGCAAACCTAATTCTATTTTAATGCCCACTATTAAGATAATGAACTGAGATGGCAGAACACCATCAAATGAGAGAATGTCTGGAGTTTTATCACCACTAACTCACACTGCTGGGGACTTCAGAGAAATGCATTCCTTGAAGAGATTTCTTGGGTGTTTTTTTTTTTTTTTTGCTCTTTATGCAAAGTCTGAGGTCAAGGCGAGGTCACAGCTATACAGTAATTGAACTTATAATCCTGCTTTCTCCCGCTAGTGCAGAAAATTTATAACAAACATCTTGTTAGAACATAATTATTGTACTAGCAGGAAAAAATGGCTAGTTATTTCAAAATAAAAAGTGGCTAAAATTTTCTTTCCAAGATTATAATAGTGAACATGTAAACTCTTAAGGTATTTTGGAAGTGCTAACCAAATGTAATAAAAATTAAAAACTGAATTCAAGGGGTGAACAAGATACACTGGATTCTGACATAGTAAATGCTTTCAATACTCAACACAGTTTTGAATACATAAAAATGAGCAGCACATAAAAATATACAATGAAAAGTTTAATAATGCACTATTAATAATTAAAGCTGCCACCATAGTCCAGTATGAATTCCACTCTGTAATTCTGCTATTCATAATCTGTCCACCTCACAAGGGAAAATGGTACCTAAATAGAGAGCCATTACATCGAATGAACATATGTTTCTTAAAGTAGAAATTCATACTCCATGACACTTAGTTTCCAAGTATCCTGGATCTTTAATGTTCCTTTATTTCCTGAAAAGTAATTAAAATAAAAATGAGAGTGAAATCTAACTAAAATGTAATGTTTTGATGGAACAAACTACTTGACTGACAATACATATTGTATCAATTCTTGTAAATATTGTCCCTGGATTGCTAATAAAAATATTTAAAACATGGATCTACAACAAATTGTGTTGCAAATCAGTTTATCATTATCTTGTATAAACCATGAAAATTGGAATCATGTGAGCAGAAGGTTAGATTAATTCTCCATTCTCATTATAAGCACAGGTGTAGCACAAACACCATGTGAAATAACTAATTAAAATGGGGGGAAAATCTGCTTTTTCATTAGCTATCTTAGGTGCATGACCAATTAGAAAATTATTTAATATTAATACTCTGAATACAGAAAAAGCAATTTTCATAGTCACTAACAAAAGTAGAACAGTTAAGAAATACCCTATCTGTGACATCATTGGTAATATATAAACTCCTAGAGGGCAGGAATCTTGTCTGCACAATTCACTTAATACATTACTCGGTCCACAGTCATCCATAGCAAATGTTTAATAAATGTAATTTGTAGTGTTGATTTATAACCCATGTATCTTTACTATGCCTATAGCAATGAGCAGATTTTATTGACTGATCAATTGGTTTTCATCTAATTAATCCTAGAAATCTGCCTACCTAATGGTAGG
This sequence comes from Dromiciops gliroides, assembly GCF_019393635.1. Lineage (NCBI taxonomy): Eukaryota > Metazoa > Chordata > Mammalia > Microbiotheria > Microbiotheriidae > Dromiciops > Dromiciops gliroides. The sequence continues at coordinate 579,731,887 of NC_057862.1, forward strand.
AAACGTTTATATAAATATGTCCATTTCACAGTGGTAGTCTAATGATTTAAAATAAAAATATATATGATAAGGGCAGCCAGGTATCGCAGTGGATAAAGCACCAGCCCTGGATTCAGTAGGACCTGAGTTCAAATTTGTTCTCAGACACTTGACACTAGCTGTGTGACCCTGGACAAGTCACTTAACCCTCATTGCCCCGCCCTCCAAACAAAAAGAAGAAAAAAAAGACAAGAAAAAACATATATATGATGAAGTTGACACTACCCATCAACAGGATAAATTATTTGAATGGTTTGGAGGGTTTTTTGTTGGTTGTTTGTTTTTTACCCCAGTTTCTGCATTCATACATTTGTCTCCTTTTGGACCAACTGAATATGGGTGAAAATGTTTGAACTAATAGGGATTGGCCCTTCCCCATGCACATGGTGACCTCCTTAGCTTTCTGTCCAACTGATAGAATCGGCTTCAAATCTCATTTTCCCACTGTCTTCCTCACTAATGGTATTTGCATACAATCTTCAATTAATCTAAATTCAATTTAATACAAATTCTAAACTCATATGATGCAAAGATATGGCATAAGGTACACTCTGCCACATTTGAAATAAGCGCATATAGATACATATGCTCACATAGTCATTTTAGCCAAGAATGCTATGCTTTTTAATAGCAGTTTTTAAACTGAACATCTTAGTTTAGAAAGCTTTCACCCAAAATCTGAAAATTCAAATGTCTTTAATATAATATTGACAAATACAAATAACTATAACATCTATACTTTTATGAATAAGTCATTACTTGATCAATTACCAATAGTTAAACATAAATAGAGGAAACAGATTTGTTTCAGATATGAATCCATTAACAAAACAACAACACAGTATCCCTGGATCCATTTGACAGACATCCTAAGAATTAAACTCTTTAATGCACAGTTTCTTAAACATTCGCATTGGTACTTTTTGTACTCAAGTACTGTTATAACACAGCCATGGCTTTAGATGGCTTCAGGGTGAATTCATACACAAAAACATTTTCCTTCTGGGCAAAGTAATAAAATGACATTCTTGCTCCTCCCACTAGAAGTCAAACTGAGGTCAGCTCCTCATCCCTGTATCTGTTTAAATAAACTGGTCCAGCTGTTTGTTTCCAAAATGCCCTTTAACCTTCTGTCTCATCCTCCCTGCCTTTGTAACAGAATGCTTTCCTTTCCATTGGGGCAGACTCTAAGCTGCCACAAATTTTCTGAAAACTGAACAAGAAACTTACTCAAAGTTTTCTATGAAACTAATTAATGTTAGTTTATTTAAAAAACCCAATAAATTAGTATGCCTCCTTGTTCTCCTTGGGAGGAAGGGGAAACTCAACAGAACATCTTTTTAAAACGATATATACATATGCACACATATATGTATATATGTATTTTTGTATATGTATATATGTGGTATCTTGTTTAAAGCTCCTCACAGCTGTTTATACATATTGGTACCCATGCATATGAAGACATTTTGTCCTATGGACCCAAGAGAAAGCTCTGCTTATTGATGGAAGAAAATAGAGCACTATGAAGTGACCCCCCCCCACTGATTATACAATAAAGTAATAAATGGAACAAAAGTGTCATTAATTAATTTATAGGCATGTATACATAAAAAACATTAGTTACTCTGAGTTTGAATTTTCCATACCACCTCTCTTCATAAAGTTCTACAATTCAGAAAATTTAAAGAAAAAAAATCCTAGAAACTTTATTTTATAGGTTTTATAGTTGTTGGCTGTAATCTAATCTCAATTTACTCCAGTTTCTAAAATTCAGAACTAGTTAGTTTTGCATAAAAAGGCTGCCATGTTTGTAAAGTGGCTATGGACATGTAGGCCAAAAGTAACAATATTTTAATAACTTTTGGAACATTATTTTTTTCTTTTTTTCACCACTTATGAGGCTTGATTTTTCATATATGATGTAAGTTCATTTGCTATATAGGCTGTATATGATGCTATGGTATTGCCAATTAAAAACAAAATAAAGGAATTATTAAATATTGAAACTCCTTTGTGACTTTTGGCCCATCTTGCAGTTTTTTTCCTTAAAGTTCACAGTGAATAGTGACATATAGTGAGTAGCCAGAAACAAATCAAATGCTCTAAAAGCAGGTTTCTTTGACAAACTGCTGGTGAACCAGTTATTCACATGCTGAATAACATAAATGTCAAGAAGGGCTTCATAAAAAAAATTATTTTCACTTAAAAAAATCTAACTCTCTTTGTGAAATTAGGACAAATGATATAAAAGGAATAGATTCTCTAAATAGCAGATAATATTGAAATAGAGAAGAATTTGTTTCCCTCTATTTATACTATCATGGGTCAGGTTCCCTTCCTATAATAAAACACAAAGCCAAACAAAATGCCTACAGAAGAACTAGTTTTGTTTTGTTTTTATCAATTCATTCTATGTCAAAGTAGGTTTAGATGTGATCCTCTTTACTTAGTTACTATTTAATGTGTGTGTGTGTGTGTGTGTGCGCGCGCGCGCGCGCACACACACGCGCATTCTGCACTAGGTAGAAAGGCAAAATGGTTAAATGAGAGTTTATTTGGCTTAATCAAAAGATTCCTGGTTTGTTGGAGCCAGGAGGAAGTAGGTTCAGATCTTGCCTCTGACATGTCCCAGCTGGATGACCATGAACAAATCAGTTAATATCTCTGAGCCTCAGTTTTCTGATCTGTGAAACTGTGAATAAAATATTTTTTTTTGTTATGGGACTCAAATAACAAATGGAAGGGATGTGAGGTATTCTTAGAGTACTATATGTGTCAGTTGTTTTAAGGATTAAAAAATTCCACAATCCCTGCTTTCAAGAAATTTGAAGGTTGTAAATTGGGTAAAATCTCAGATTAAATACCTTCTGAAGGAAAAAAAACATTTTAAAAAGACATTGGGGGGCAGCTAGGTGGTGCAGTGAATGGAGCACTGGTCCTGGAGTCAGGAGGACCTGAGTTCAAATACAGGCTCAGACACTTAACACTTACTGGCTGTGTGACCCTGGGCAAGTCACTTGGCCCCAACTGCCTCACACACACAAAAAAAAGACATTGGTAAAATACATCTCTTAGCTGGCACATTAAAGGGAAAAGAATTGGACTTTAAACGGCAAAAAATTCTAAACTAAGGAAAAATCCATTTATGGGTAAAAGAGGTATAGTTATCTCAAAGTTGGCCTCAGATCAATCAATAAGCATTTATTAATACTATGCATCAGACAATGTAATAGGCAATAAGAATACAAACACAGTAGAAATTTTTTTGGTCCTTGCCCCCAAGGAGCTTACAGCCTAGTTGGGGAAGATAGCACATACATATATAATACACACATTCATATGTAACATACATAGCTGTATACAAACAATAAATAAACAGTAATTGACAGGGGTAGGCACTAGCAGGAAACTATAGGAAACAGGGATTTAGAAGGTGGTGCTTGAGCTAATTCTTGAAGTACTCTAGGGATTCTAAGAAGTAAAAGGGAAGAGGCATGAGGGATGGCCAATACAAAGGCATGGAAAGGGGACATGGAACATCATGGATAAGAAACAACCAGAAGACCTGACATGGTAGTGTATGCCTGCAATCCCTGGAACCTGGGAGGTTGAGACTGGTGGATTGCTTAAGTTTGGGAATTCTGAGCTTCAATGGTGTTAAAGCCAACCAACTGTTCACATGAAATCTGACACCAATATGGTTGAACCCTGGAGCAGGGAACCACTGAGCTGTCTAAGGAGGGATATACTGGCCCATGGTGAAAGGAAGGCAGGTCAAAGCTTCCAATGAATGGCTGCTACACTTCCAGTTTGGGCAAAATAGAGAATGAAGTAAATAAAGTAGGAAGGAAGGAAGGAAGGAAGGAAGGAAGGAAGGAAGGAAGGAAGGAAGGAAGGAAGGAAGGAAGGAAGGAAGGGAAGGAGCGAGGGAGGGAGGGATGGAGGGAGGAAGCAACAACAAGAAGGTCAATTTTGCTATATTAGAGTATATGTGAAAAGGAATAATGTTTGAATAATTCATTAATAATTATTAAGCACCTACTATGTGCCAGGCATCATGCTAGATGCTGTATAATTAATATAAAGAATGAAATAATCCCTACACACAATGTATTTATATTCTAAACTGAAAAGAAGGGTAGTTTGGGGCCAGGATTTTGGTGCCAAACAGGGGCTTATACAGGGGCTTACAAAAGCTATTAAAGCTTAAAACTGTACTAAGACCTTTGGGACACCTTGTATTCGCTCTTTGAAGCAAAAGAGAGCCATTCGAGTTACTGCTTTATTTTTCCCCCAGTGCTCATTCAATACCTCTTTTTAAAAAATCTTTCTTTTGACCATCTGCATAATTTTCTAATAGAGACCTAGTGATGTAGCTGTCTGCAGTTGACCTTTGTTTTCTAGTTCACACTCCCCATTTTGTTTCATTCACATCCAGTGGTTGGATACATAACTTTTGTTTCTTCTAAGAACAAGCAGTGATCAGGATACTATTTTCATTTACTAAGCAATTAAGAGAACAGTATTAGACCTTGGTTATACAACCAACCACAAGGTACATTTTCCTAGTTTTATGTTGCATGACAGGTGACATTTTTCACAAGGCTCTGCTCTTTTCATATATCTTCCTATGACCCTTTGAGATCCTTCTGTTCCTGTCTGTGATAACAGAATCACACTTTTGAAATTTGTGTTTTTATGCTTCCCAAATAAATTCTGCTTTATTGGGTTGTAGATATAGCTTTGTTTCATTATCATGGTCACCAAAAGGCTAAGTTGACTTCTTAATATAATTCCTCCAAACTTTTTTTTAAGATACATTTTTATTAAGTGTATTCTACCTTACAAATTAAACACTTTCTAGGAAAAAAATTCTCAACATTCCCATTTTCCAGGTCCTCAGAGGACTTCATGTTCCTCCTTGTCAATGTCACATAAATATGAGGGGGGGGGGGTGAGGGAGAAAAGGGAGGATGAATGGAAGGGAAGGAAAAGGAATTCCATCAAAATTGGTGCTATTAAGTCTTAAAAGCCCAACACTTCAATCATTTTGAAATATACCCTAATATACCTGCTGATTCTGGGTTTAGGAAATCTAAGAAAACACATAATTTCTATGCCATGGTAGCAACTATTAATGTTAGAAATTTCTTTGGTATATACCATGTTTCATCCCAGAAATTATCATTTATGGTTTGTTGCCATTTATGACTACAGTTATACATAGTTACATATATTAATAAAGTGTATCTCTACCCATTCTTTAATAAGAATGAAAATAATTTTCTAACAACAAAACTAAGGCTATTAAAATGATATATAAATATTAAAATAATGTTTCAGAAAATAATATTAAATATTCTTCAGTCAATACTAAAACAAATACAAATATTACTTTCTTTAGGGAATTTTCATTCTAACACCAAATAAAAATATCCTCTTGCCCTAAAACAAGAAATAAGCCTCAAAAACTTCTGCTGGAGTTATTAAAAACAACTTGTTTTATTTTAAAATTAGTTATCAAACTTAATGACCCATAACTGACAGTCACTGGCATCCAAGTTTTCTGTACTCCCTTTCTTTGTGAAATAGGGCTTCAAGACACTCAAGAAAGTTGACTAAATCTCAAGTCAAACCTTATGAAATCATGTTTTTGGCAACATTTCTAGCTTCCTAACATCCGACAAACTACAGACAGTTCCAAGATTATAATATATCACTGACAATGCTGGAGGGAAATCTGGGGGAGAGAAGGGATAGCAGAGGGTGGGGGTGGGGTGCAACAAAAGAAAGACAGCGGGGGGGGGGGGGGGGAGAGAGGAAAAGAAGATATGTTCTGCTACCCACTCACTTTAGAAGCACAACGTTAGAATTTACTCAGATTATAGCAAGTCCATCAATCAGAGATAGCAGAAGATTTTTCCTTGAAGTTCAGTTTTACTTCTCTGGCATTAATGGAATTAAATATTTATCAAATTATCATAGAAAAGTTTGGCGTTATGCCAGACAATGAAGCTACATATAAGATGTTCAGTAAGAAAACACACACACACACACACACACACATATATATATAAAACACACATATATACATATATATGAAACTACTAAACTACTGATATATTTGATCCAAAGTCATTTTTAAAATACCTGCACTGCTCTACATTTGGGGTTTTGAAACCTTAACTCTTTGACGATATATGTGTGTGTGTGTGTGTGTGTGTATGTGTGTATGTATATATATGTATGTGTGTGTGTGTATAGAGAGAGAGTATCTATCTATCTATCTATCTACACACACACACACACACACACATATTATTTATTCTCTAAAGCCTTACTTGAAAGCAAGGTGTTAAACTGTTATTTTACTCTTAAAATCAAAGCCTGCTAATTAGTATATATTTTTTCTATTTAGGAAATTGAACTAGCTCTTTTTTTTTAATAGTGGGGGTCCCATCTTAACATTGCTTCTCTGCTTTCCCTTGCCACTCCCATTCAGAATCAGAGATGAGCGTGACTAAAAAGCATTGATAGGAAATGTATATGATAAAATTATTTATAATTATGGAATACATTTTATCTCAAAAGCATACCAAAGTAAATAGTTTGAAATTTAGCAGAAATAATTCTATGTTAGCTCCATATGAGAAAAAAAATATGTGAAGTGTGACATTGAAGATCTTTTAGCATAATGTATTAATATTTTGGACACTGTTAACTGGGTTAATAAAATACTGAATACTGTTCTTGTAGAACGCATTCTAATAAAACAGTAAGATCCAAGGTTTTGTCCTTAGCTCTCTGCTTGTGACTCTTTACACTGTCTCTTTTAGCAACCTCATTTACTTCCATGACTTCAATTATCACCTCTATGTGTATGGGCTCTAAGTCTATTGCCAACCCCTCTAATTACCTAATGAAATCTTTTACCTGAGTCTCCTGGAACCATCAAACTCAACATGCCCAAAATTGAGGTTATTCTCTTCCTTCCTAAACCTGTTCTGTCCTCCTTATAACATCACTATTTGTATCAGTGATACCACTATTTACCCTGTATCTCAATGTCCAATCCATGACATCTCTGACCCTTCCTTTTCCCTCACTTCTCATATTCAATCATTTACAAAGTCCTCTTGGGGGCGGCTAGGTGGTGCAGTGGATAGAGCACCGGCCCTGGATTCAGGAGGACCTGAGTTCAAATCCGGCCTCAGATACTTAACACTTACTAGCTGTGTGACCCTGGGCAAGTCACTTAACCCCAATTGCCTAAAAAAAATAAAGGAAAAGGAAAAAACAAACAAACAAGCAAACAAACAAAAAAAAGTCCTCTTAATTCTACCTTCAGAATGCCTTTCACATGCATCCCCACATTCATCTCTATTTCTATCATCACAACCTTCATTAGTGTCCTCATTACCATCCACTTGGACTAGAGTAATAGCCTTCTAACAGGTCTTCCCATTTTCACTCTCTTTGCCCTCTAATCCATGCTTCATACTGCTCCTAGAGTAATCTTCCTTATCTGTGGATATCCCCATGTCTCTGCTCTGTTCAAATTCTTCAGTAGCTCTTTACTGTATACAGAATAACTATTAAAGCCCTTCTCCTTGGCCTTCAAGGCCCTTCACAGTTCAGCAGCACTCTCCCTTTCTGCCCTTCATATGATACATACTATAACCAAATAGTTTCATGAATTTGTCCAATGTATTGCCTCTTTTGCCTCTCTTGCAGTCTTTTCTTCTTCACTTGCTGGATTCTTCTTTACCTTTAAAGGTCAATTTAAAGAGGTAAAATGGGTTAATGGATAGAGCAGTGAACCTGGGGTCAGAAAGAGCTATGGTTGAATCCTGCCTTAGGCTGTTATTAGCTATTTCTTGTTGCTAATTTGTTTCAGTCATGTCTGATTCTTTGTGGCCCCATTTGGGGTTTTCTTGGCAAAAATACTGGAGTGGTTTACCATTTCCTTCTCCAGCTCATTTTACAAATGAAGAAACTGAGGCAAACATGGTTAAGTGAATTACCCAGCATCACACAGCCAGTCTCTGAGACCAAATTTGAATTTTGGTCTCTCACTCTAGCCCTATCACTCTATCCACTCTGCCACCCAGCTGCCAACACCATATTTCCTAGTTGACCCAGCAAATAACTTAATCTCCTAGGGCCTTAGTTTGCTGATTTGAAAAATGCAGCATTTATATACTAACTTTTATATACTAACATTTATATACTAACTTTTCTATGTTTATTGCTTTAGAGCTGGAAAAAGAAACTAAGGCCCAAAGAGCCTGAGTGACCCATCTAAGGTTATACAGTGTCAGAGAGGGAATTTGAATCCAGGTACTTTAACTTCCAAGCCAATATTCTTTCCACTGCATCATATTGCTTTGTAGTCTTCTCGGATCTCTCATATTTATAAGGACCTTCCCCCTTTGGATATAAGAGAGGATTTAGTTTTTAATTCCTATAAAAATAATAATAACAACATCAACCATAACAATGACTGGCATTTACATAGTGCTCTAGGTTTTGTGAAACACTATATAATAACTGAGATTAATTCCGCTGTTTAATGTACAATCTCATTTGATCCACACAATTACCTTGAGAGGTACTAGAGGCATCATTAGTCTTATTTTATAGATGAGAAAACCAAGGTTTAGAGAAAATAATTGACTTGCCCATGGTGACATAACTGGTAAGTACTAGAGATAGGATTTGAATCTCAGCCTTCCTGACTGTAAGTCCAAGACTTTCCACTATACCATATTGACTTTCCCATTCGCATATTATGCATTTTAATTCTCTACCTACATGCTTTGTCTCCTTATTTAACTCTAACTAAAACTCCATGAAGATAAACATCACATCTTACCTAAACTTTTTATGTCCTCAATCAATCAATAAGCATTTATTAAACACCTACTCTATGCCAGAACTTAGTGCCTAGTACAGTGCTCTGTATGTATTAAGGGCTTAAGAAATTCTTGTTGAAGTAAATAATATTTGATATGCACAACAATACATAGAATAGATTTCTTAATTTTTTAACACTATAGGACGATTTCCCTTAAGCAGAACCATTTATTCTTCATTTAACCTTATTCCAAGTTTCCATAATTTCCTAATATTTACACCCCCCAAACCCTGAAAGTAACACTAAGCCAAATATATAGGTAACCCCTACTTAAAAGTATGCTTTGATATCCATAAAAATAAGGCTTCTAATAAACAAAGTAGGAAGTATGTTCACATAGAAGATGCTTCACAACCAATAAAAGTGAAAAATGTAAGCATGGAAAAGGGTAAGAGATGAGGCTTCTATGCCCTATGACAGGAGTGCTGAATCTACTGAAAGTTGTTTACTGTATTTTCTTGAAAGTCTCCTGCTAATTAGACTGTCTCTGATACTCAAAGTATTTTCCTCCACCATAGGAACTTCTCTTATTCTGGATGGTTCCCCTGAGTCTACCCTCCAATTTTCAAAACTTAGCTCCCCTTGTCCTTTTTGTCTAGTTATTTAAATGGCAGACTGGTATCCTGCTACTTATTATCATTGTTTGCTAATAGATGCTACCAACTTGCATAGCCCAACCTGAGATTCCCTACTGTTTCAGTCTCTGGGTTCTGTAAAACAAATTTGTCCCCAGCCTTTTCATGTTAAGCCTCTACAATGCTGCCAAATGATTTCAGTGCCTATTCACCTATTCTAGCCTTTATAGAAATTACTGATGCACTTTTAAATTTTGACTCCAGAACTTATTTTTCCAATGTGTAAACAAAGTCTACAATTTTTAGGAAATGCCATGACAAAAAGGCAAAAGTTGTCCCATCAGGTCTATAACAAGTGCAACTTTTAGCCAGAAGAAGGCATTTTAAAAAATGGTTTCTCTGAAGTGGTTGTCCTCAGTAACTATGTGTAAAATTTTCTTAAGTGCATGCATTCTACTTAAGACCTATTAAACATATATGCATCTACTTTATTTTAAAACATGTAATTCATTTTTAGATAGTCATATGTGATTAACCCAAGAGTCAAGGAATTTTCTTCTTCATCATCATCATCATCACATCGTCACCACTAGCATTACATAGAGGAAGGGAATAAGCACTTATTAAGAAGCTACTATAGACCAGGCAGTGTGCTAAGTCCTCTACAAATATTTCCTCATTTAAGCCTCACACTAACTCTGCAAGGAAGGTACTATTGCTATCCCCATTTTCCAGCTAAGGAAACTGAGAAAGACAGAGAGCTAATTGACTAGGAAATGTGTGAGGCCAGATTTGAATTCAGGTCTCACTGACTCTAGAATCAGTGCTTTGCCTTGTTGTACCACCTGGTTGTCTTTCAGATTTTCAAAGTGCTTTACATTTGTTATCCCATTTGATCTTCTTCCAATTTTGACAGCATGGTATAATAGAACGTGCCCTAGGCTGTGAGTCAGAGTTTTTATTCTAGTCTTCCTACTCCCTCAGTGGATCATGGGGTGATAGGATCATAGATTTAGAACTGGAAGGGGCTTCACAATTCCCTGAAGCCAAGCCTTCTTTTTGCAGAAGAGGAAACTGAGGCTCAGAAAGGTTAAATGACTTGTCTAAGCTTACATATACAATGTACAAATGTCTGAGGCAGAATTTGAACCGAAGTCTTTTTGTCTCCAAGTCCAGTAAATGAGATCTCTTGAAGATGATGAATAGGGTCCCTTCCAATTCCAAGATACTTTATAATCCATGATGAGTGGGAGCCCTTTTAAAGAAGGTCCCCAAGGAGTCGGATGGAGATTGGGGCGGGGGTGGTGGTGGTGGTGATCATAGAGTCACAGAACTGGAAGCGACCTCAGAGGATTTAGATAACCCACGAAAAAATAAATCCTTCTAAAACTTATGTGAATGGGCATTTAGGCTTTGTTTGAAGACCCATCACCTTCCAAAGCAGTCCATTCTACTCAAGAGTATGAATTCTTAACTGTTTTTTCCTCCTACCAGGTGTAAATCTGCAGCTTGATACAATATTCTTAGTTATTTCCTCTGTGACAAACCAGAGCAAATCTAATCCCTTTTCTGCATAACTTCAAATTCTTGCCAGTTAAGTTTTATCTTTCAGACGAAACACCCCCAGTTTCTCCAAATGATTATATGTCATGATATCTAGGGCTTTTAGCATCCTGGATGTCTTCTCTGGCTTCTATCCAGCTTATTGTCTCTCCCATAATGCAGTACATAGAGTTGAACCCACCACTCCAGGTTATGTCTGGTCAGAATAGAGAATGACATCTCTATTACCTTTCCTCCTTCCATACAGCTTCTCTTTCTTAACACAGAATAAAATAAACTCTTTTTCTTTAATCTAATTCATTAGTGTTAAGGTAGTAGATTCATAATATATGAAACTAAGAGATTTCAGACACCATCCAGTCCAATTTCTTTTCCCTACAGATTGGGAAACTGAGCCCAAGAAAGTGTGCCTATTCTGTGCCACATGGCAAATAGTGACAGGATTGAGATTTTTAATCCAGGCCCCTTGACTCCATGACCAGGGTCTCATAAGATTAGTCAAAACTGACTGTCAGAATCCCATGAACATCTATCTATCTTCTAGTTTCTCAAGTAAAGGTCTCTGAGTCTTTCCAGTCAGCGATATAGCTTCCCTGACTAAATAATAATTTCTCCCATTTTTATAACCCTTTAAGTATACAAAGCAACAACTTTGTGAGGTCGGGAGTTTGAATATGATTGTCCTCATTTTACAGGTAAGGAAATGGATATGTGCCAAGCTTTGTCTAAAGTCACAGGGCTAGCATATGAGAAACTAGGACTCAAGCCTAGCTTGTCTGATTCCAGGCTTCTTCTGCCAAAACACATTGCCTCTCAGTTAAACAACCTAGCCAGAAAACAGAGATTCTATCTCTTTTGGCCAACTGGGATAAAGCTCTTCAGACTGCTCAGCTTTGATATGTCCTCTCTCTATTTTGCATTAGGTATTTTCTTTAAAAAAAATCATTTGCCATGGCCTCTCCTCCTCTTCACACATTCTTTTTCCTCTCAAAGCACAGAACTGTTCTGTCTCTCCCTTTTTTAAAGAATCACAGAATTTAAGAGCTGGAAGTATCCAAAAGATTCATCTAATCCAAAAATTGACCAAGATTTCCCTCTGTACAATCTCCCCTTAAAGCAGTCTTTCAGCTATTCATTGTTCAAGACCTCTGAAATCCAGAGTGCAGACACCTGATTACACCTTCTGTGTGTGTGAGAAGCATGGGGGTCGTGGGAGGGGGGTGCTCTCCTGGCTTCATTTGTGAATAACTTAATTCATCATTCACCATTCTTCAGTACTTTGATTAGCAGCTGACACTTGAGAAACAAAACCTCTGGAATTAAGAAGCTATATCAAAGATGTAAAATGTTGATTTGCTTAGCTCCTCATACTAGCCATTTAATCCCTAGAAGATGATTTCTTGAACCAATTTGTCTATGGAATACTTTGGGGCTGAATATATTGAAAATGCATGAATATGGGTAGGATTTCCTAGAAGTATAAGTACCCAGAAGAGGGGTGGACAAGGTACACTTTAAAGCAAAAAAGAAAAAATTTAGCCTACTTTCCTCCTGAAAATTTTCCACATATATAATGAGTATTTTGATAGGACCAAAAAATATCACTGTTGCTTAAGAAGCCTTTAGCCTCATGGCTTGTAGATTTAGAAACAATAATGTTACTCAGCCCATATGTGGGAAGTTCTTTTTTTTAAATTTTTCCCCCCAAATTAAATCAAAGCCCTGGATTTAGAGTCAGAGTGATTATGTTCAAATTCCACCCTTGCCAATCAGCTGTGTGATCTTGGGAAATTCACTTAACCTTGATGGGCTTCAATTTCTTCATCAGAAAAATGAGAAGTTTACATTACTAGATCTAAAACCTATGAACACCTAAGAACTCCCATCCAGTGCTCCACATTAATCTCTTCTTTCACGATATTGGTTTCTACATTTATTGTCAGGGTGTCCAGTGTTTACCTTTCTGCAAGGCCATTCCCTCATATTCATCCTAGATAGTACCTTTTTAACTCAAGGCAAAGACCTCTGTCTCATAATGGCCATCATATTGATCTCTTGGCTAAGTCCTACTTGGCTGACACATATGGCAACCGGGTGCCCCTTGTACCCTGTGCTGTAACCAAAGATTGAAATTCTGTTCCTTATATTAGAAATATAATTAATTAACTTCCCAACTTGCATCATCCCTTCCTCAGATCCTGGAAAAAATGGAGCCTTCTGGCTCCTCCTATCTCTCCATAATTATTTCTAATATCAATTTTCAAGAATCCTTTAGCTATATTGCCCATAGCACCTTGGTTCCATAGAATACACCTTAGAGGACAACTATTTAAATAATAATTTTATTTGTAAAGGTAGAATTGAATGCAAGCATGTTGTCTATCCTAATAGTTATAGGTTTCAATAGAAACCAATGCAAAATATGCAGTAAAATGTAACTTGTCATTTTTAGAGCTGAGATTCTGTTAATGAAGGCAAGTTCTTAGAATGTAACCTAAATCTTCCCTGTTACATTTCAAAATAACATATAGAAGCATATAGAGCTGGAAAAGACCTTAGAGGCCATCTAATTCTCCCCATCCCCAGCACCACCACCATTTATAAGATGAAGAATTGAGGTCCAAGGAGGTGAAGTGACTGGCCCAAGGATTTGAACCCAAGATCTCAGACTTCAGAGACAGCACCCTTCTCATTTCACCATACTCTTATCATTTTCTCCTCTAGTCAACATGACATACAAGCAATATTCAGCCATGAAAATACATCTCCCCTATTCTCTGTGCAGATGTGGCCTTTCCAGTTTCTCTTCAAATATATCTCCATCACACCACTCCATTAAGAATACACAGGCCAGAATGCCTTCCTTTTCCCCTTTTCTAGACCCCTGATTTTTTTTCCTCATTCCCTCTTCTCTTTTGTTTAAAACTTAACTTTTGTTGTTATAACTTGATGTGTCAACAATGACCCAAGAAATGGATTGAACGGATGTGATGTTGGGGAAGTAGAAATTGTAGTCTGTCTAGGAGCCCATTTCCTAGGGACTAATAAACAGCTACCCAATAACAACCAACTACAGCTCAATAGTCTATTCTAGATTTGAATCAATGTTCTTGAATAGAACGTATTTGAATATAAGCAATTTTTTTCCTTTGAAGGGAGATTTCAAATTTTTCATTCAATGTTTATAATTTTAATTCTCAAGGAATACTATTTTTAGAGTCTACTGATTTTTAAAAATCAACATTAAACCTAATTCCACTTTTGAAAAGACATTAAAATCACTCTAGGGCTATTAGAATTAAATTTCGTCTCCAGGGTCAATAATTTCTTATATACCCTGAAGCAAAAGAATTAACATGTCTTAGGAAAGTAAACAGTTGTCCTTTTCCTCATTCATAGAATCTCATTTTTAGATTGTTGGTCCCTTAGTAAACCTTTAGTTAAGAAGAGATTATAGAAGAAAAACAAAACCTGGCTATTAATAGGATGAATCAAGAAAGAAAGGGTTTTGTTTTCTTTCTTATTACTTCGGTTTAAAAAAAAAATTATTAAGCATACAATGGATTTAAAAGACTGGTCAAACTTCTGGTCATACTAATATGCACACAACACTCAAAAGATAGAAATAATATTTGACATGATAAGATCTCAGGTGTTGTGCTTAACGCTGGGCTGAGATATTGCTCTGTTTGTATGGCATTGTTTCAGAATGCCTCATTTTAAAGCTATGGTACTGCTGTTTTAAAAAGATGGTCTCATTCCACCCTCTATAAAAAAAATCCTAAATTGCTCCAGAAAACCAAAGCTCCTTTAAACTGGAGCATCCTGGGCTATAGCCAGCATGGCCCTGGCCCTCACAGACACTTCCTTCCCTTATGCCTCTGGCTCCATTTCATTTTTGAGAAGAGAAAATTGTTTTATCCAACAAGGAGGCAACATTTGCCCCATTTTTAATATTTCAGTCTGACTTTTTAACCACTCAAAAATGCAGTTTGTTTTATGTAGGCGCAGCCTGAAGCAAGTTTATGATGGAAGTGAGAGAGAGGGTCTCTGAGGGCATGGTTTTCAGCTTGTTGGTGCTTCAGTTCTCAATGGTTAATCACTATACACCAGCCGCAGCAACTGTTGACACAAAATAGGTGGAGATCAGGTCTGTGCAAGCAGAAAATACCAGAAAGGCAAACTATATGTAAACATACTTCAGACAGATTTGACAAGAATAGACCTAAACCTGACTTGCTAGGAAACAGTGAATTCCCCTTTCTGGTAGGGCTGTTTCCCCTAAGACAATTTTCTTTTCAAAAGAAAAATAGTAACATTTTAGTACTGAAATCTGTTTACAATAGACAAGTAAGCTGTTTGTCCCTTTGATTCCCATGGTGTGAGCCTAGAATATGCTCCTACATGTAGAACTTGTGTAACGTCATCGAGCCCTTCCTTCAACTTGGAGTTGAGCCAATTTTTTAAAAATAAAACTCAAAAAGTTATTTTTCTGACCCATAAAACTTATGCAAAGGAGCAAATGTATAACATTTAAATAGTCTTTTCATCTTATCTGACACCTGACAACCCATTAGTTATAGATTATTAATGCATTGATGAAAAAAGTTTGTCAGGTACAAAATTACTGTAGAAAAAGATTGAATGCCTGAGGAAAAAACAAATTTTGCTACACAATAACTTTGGAAATACCAAGCCCATTATCTGTCATGCTCTTCTCACAGAGACATATAGCAAACTGCTAAAAGAGCAACTGATTTATGTTTATTAGCAAGTTTAAAATGATATAACATGTTTTTTCATGTCCTGTGATATTTAATTTCATATAGCATATGTTCAACAGTCAAGGATTTGCTTATTTGAAATGTAGAAAAGTATTTTTAAAATTGATTTTCCTGTTGACTTTTTAGCATCCAAGGAGGTGATTGTTTTACTTCTGGGCAACCTAGATTAGGTTCAGTCACCAGAAGCAGCTGGGTAGTAGAGTCCTTGAATCTGAGTCAGGGAGACCCAAGTTCAAATCCAGCTTCAGACATTTACTGCCTGTAGGCACCATCATGGGTAAAGAATTTAACCTTTGTTTACCTAAGTTTCTTCTTCTGTAAAATGAAGCTAATAATAGCACTTGACTCTCAGAAATGTTATGAGGGTAAAATGAAATTTCTGTAAAATGCTTTGCAAACCTTAAAGTACCATATACATGTTCACTATTATGAATGTCAGCCACCACCAAACACATTTCATCCTAATGTTTTAATTTACCACTTCTCCTCCTCCTTATACTCATTTCCCTTGCTTTCCCAAATTATATAAAAACAGAAGATTTGGATTGAGAGAGAACCTTAGCCTTCTTCTCATTTTACAGATTAGAAACCAGAAACAATTTATGTGACCTACCTGATCACAGAGTTAACAGTATAGTCAAGACTAGAACTCAGATCTCTTTGTTCCCTATCCACTGTACTTTTCAACAGATATCACAGCTCCTCCCTTTAGGCTGTTTTTGAATTACATATTTGCCCACCAATTTGAAGAAGATTTTGTTATTAAGGCCTTAGAATGGCCAATGGTCAGTTTCTGTAAGTTGACTGTCCGGGACCCTAATTTATCTCTTCTTTCTTGAAATATGATGGCTCCCTTCACTAATACTTGTAATTTTTTCCTTCAGCAAATGCAGTCAAATTCTAGCAGAATGAAAATAAAGGGATATTTGCAATTTGTATATTAGGATATTTGGATATTTGTAATTAGGAAGACTGTGATGATATGTTTTAAATAACCAATATAATGAGTAGTTAATTATAAGAAGCAGTTGCTGACCAATACACTAAGTATGTATCATACCACATAGTACATTCACGTTCACCTTGACTTAACTGGGACCATGCTTACTTTTGATATACATAACATTAAATGAATCAGTCTCCCATCTAACTCCACCCTATCTCTCCTTTGGGCCACTGCTAACCTTGGGGAGCCTTGATTTATGAATGTGCTCTACTGATTTCTGAAGGTGTTCTAATAATCGAAGAAGCTCCTTCTGCACATTCAGGGGTCTATGGTCTTGGGCTGTCCCCACTAGAAGTTCTAGAAGGCAGCTGAGATAACTCAGCTGAAGATAAGATGTAGTTAGATGATACTGTAGGCAAACAAAATCTGTTTCTTATCTCTCAAACCCTTCCTCTCCACTTAGAATGTAAGGCCCCAGGGACAAAAAAGAGAGTAATTCTCTATATACTTGGTTCAAGAACACCCACCACCTTTGAATAAGGGGTCTTGAGGTCTTCAGGAGTATTAATGAAGTGATCTGTACAGGAGAGAAAAGCCCCTGTATAAACTTGTGATGTAAAAATAGTCAATTTAGTACACTTTAACTGGCTATGAAACCATTTTCAAAGAGGATTGTTTTACTGGAAATTTAAAAATCTGCAGACAAAAGCAGTGTCTTATGATGAACTCCTAAGATTCTCTGACATGACAATACCTGATGGTTTCTAAATTCACAGCTCTTCTCCCTGCGAGCTATTTGCTCAGCTTTTCTAATAATACCTTGGTTTCTGGCAGCTCTCCAGGACTGTCTCAGGCAATATGCAAGCTAAACATTTTTTGACTGATTTCAATATTTTTTTATGAGTAACTAGACAGCATTTTATCTAGTGAGCATTACTGATTGCTGTAATCTAAGCACAGAGCAAGAGACTGTAAACATAATGTTATTATTACAATTGACATTCAAGGTGAAAGGCATAACAATTAGCTAAGACTCCATGAAAAAAATTAAATAAAATGTGTTTGGGGCTATTCTCTCTGTTTTCTTCTTCTTCTTTTCAAAATACTGCACCTGTTATTGCATTGTTCAATTGGCAAAACCTAACTCAAATTTAAGTTACACAAGTTCCTAAGAATACAAAATCTAAGATCACCTGCTAAACAAAATGACTTTTGGTGCACTTGCTCTATCCCTGGATAATTCCCAGATAAGGAACGTTTACTAGACCTCACTTTCATTTTCTTGTTGAATAACAAACATATTACACAGTACTTCTTACATGGTGCACTTTTTCTACATCCTTTCCTTGCTTTTCTGTCATGTGTCTGCTTAACTTTATTGACAAAACAATCTATGCTTAATGTTTAAACAGCATCTGTAAATGTATTATTAAATTATAGCAGGAAGAAAAAGCAGAACATTTCTGCGGAACCCCATGACCCCTGATTGATTTTTGGATCACAGAAGTTGAAGGGATAATTTGTGAATGTTTTAACATTTACAACTAATCAGGCACCTATAGTTACTGGATCTCTGATGACTTATAAAAGTATTTCAGAGATTATTGCAATGATTCAAAGAGAAATCTGACCTTTACTAGTTTGAGCTGTTTACGATAATAAAATGGATTCTATTTTCCTAAAACAAACTCCCATTCTACCTGCCAGCAGTATAAAACTGCTAAAGATAACACGCTTTTTACTGGTAATAAATGGGAAGCAATGACTGAATGCTCTGCAGTTTCTGAAAGCAGTAAATGAAGGAACTTAGGAAATCTGGTATGAGCACTAAATCGGTGAACTGTGCCAGAGGAGAAGTTCCCATCCAATGACACCTCAGATGTTAAGCTGCTAGGTGGAATTGTATGTACATATTGATAGAGAGTGATTTTCTCTCCACACACAGATTGTAATTCATATATGATAGACTTTTATACATAAAACCCACATTGCCTACTCAGAGCATAAAGAAATAATCTTTTAACATCATTTCCTTAATGGCAAGAGGGTTTGGCTGGGGAAGTAGTAAACAAGTCAACTGTCAAGATTGTTCAATAAACTCTGGACCAGATTTCTGCTGAGTTAATAAGTGATTGTATCTCACCTGCTGAAGTGTTCAATCATAGAGCCCAACTTTTTATCAACTTTTATCTTCTCTCTTCCTTTTTTTTCTACTCTCTTCCTTGATTTTTTCTGTCTATAACATTTGGTACAAGTATGTTTGTGTGTGTGTGTGTGTGTGTGTGTATACTATATAGCAATGTTACATATGCACATGACATTGTTACAATGTAGATATATACATGTGTATGAGTATATATTTATACACATACAATAAATACATATACATATTTTCTTGCAATTATTATTATTCACTCATTTTTAGCCATTTCTGACTCTTCATGACCCTATTTGGGTTTTTCCTGGCAAAGATACTAGAGTGATTCACCATCTCTTTCTCTAGCTCATTTTACTGATGAAGAAACTGAAGCAAACATGGTGAAGTGACTTTCCCAGGATCACACAACTGGTAAGTGTCTAAGGCTAGATTTGAACTTGGGAAGATGAGTTTTCCTGATGCCAGGCCTAGAACTGCATCCACTGCACCACCCAGCTGCCCCTAAACACACACACATATACATATGTGTGTGTATGTATGTATTTCACTGTTCTACACTCAAGGTTTAAATTTTAAAAGGTCAATGTGGAAGGACTAGAGATCCAGTATCATCTCTTCTTTCCTATTAACCTTCTACCTAAACAGGTCTGAGGGCTCTGAGAACCCTACTTGATCATCTTAAAATCACATCTGATTTAAATCAAAATGATACAAAGATAGCTTAATGAATAAAACAAACTTTTAGCTTAATATTTAATAACTTTTCTCTGCTTGTACAATAGAACTGTCTGCCAATTTTGTAAAAAAGGAGGGAGTTTGGGAAAAGGTGAAGTATAGATAGAGATGTAGAGATGTATATGTATATAAATATGCATGTGTGTATACATAGATAAAGATATCTTCACATATGTGCTATCTATTTTTACAAAATGTTGGCAAACCCAGGCCTACAGTCACTAGGTAAAGTCAAGTATTTAATCAAATATTATATAATTTCAATAAAAATACAATATTTTGGTCAGAGGTTATCTGGAAAACTGCCTCAGTTCTCATATAATTTACTAGTTTATACCTGGACTGAGATTTCTTTTTGGCAAATTTTACAATCTATAAATAATGCCCCAATTTACATTAACAACTACCGATGAACCTTTTTCGGGTTCATTTACTTTGCTCTTTGACTAGTGTTCTAAGAAGAAAGCAATAGCTTATAGAATTATTTCACTTTTACTCCAGATTTTCTCTTATAGTTGAAAATATCTTATTGCTTTTTATTAAACATCCCATTCTCTTTAGCCTAAGAACAACTATCAACCAAGAGAAGAAAAATAAGAGTTTAAGCTCTAAGAGCTCATATTTCAACAGTGCTTTAAGGTATATGATGCACTTTCCTCTCTACAACTCTATGAAGCCAGTATTGTAATTATCATTATCCCCATTTAATAGAGGCAAAAAAGATTCTGGGAGATAAGTAATTGTCCATGATTATCTATATAGCTGGAAACATATGGATCCAGAATTTTAACCCATCTTAGCCAGATATATTTGGAAGAACTTTATAGTAGGTCCTACAGTAGAACTAAAAAAAAAAAAAAGACTAAAAGAGAATATATTTTTCAGCTCTAAAATTAACATATTTCTACATTAGAAACTCCAGATTTCTATGCTGGGCTAATTATCTGACATGCATTTATATTTTTCTTGCACATCATATGTATTCCCATATGCTATGTTGCTGCCAATAATTTATGACTGATCTGTACCCAGGCTGCCCTTCAGCATTCTATTTAATCTCTGAAACAGTGATTTACAATGAATCATCATTACTAAAAAAAATGCACATGTGTGTTAACAAGTTTTGAAGAATCTAAGAGGGAAAGTAAAAAAAAAAAATTAGAAAGTTGTTGCTGAATAACATGATGGTAAATTGACAAAACAAAAAAACCTAACTGCTGTAAAATGATGGGGTTTTTTTCCCCAGAAATAAGCAACTTAGGTTCTCTTTAGATAAATATTCTATCCATGACCAAGTTTTTCAAATGCCAGAAACCCTTTACATTCTCCCCTATCATTAAGGGAAAACAAAAACTCTCCAGTGGTTATTTTCCTTTTTAGTCTATGAATGTGATATGATTACAGATTCTGTCATATCTTCAGTATCCTTAATGTCCTTTCTAGATGTTCTCATTTTCAGATCATGGAACTTTTAAAACCAAAACCAAACAGTGGAATATCATTTTTTCACCAAACATGAGTAAAAACATTCCTGTTCTACTAGGCAAATTCAAGTGATTTGGAGAAAATTTGAAAAACAATAGAATTATATTTGAAACAACTGTCAAACTGAGGACAATGAAATACAAGCAAGTCAAACATATGTCTTTTATACATATATCATATTTATATAGAGAAAGTAGTAACAATGAAATACTGACAACATGAAACCAAAATTATTTTTTCACATTCTTAAAGTAACATGTTTAAAAGTTGAGATGATAGTGAAATCAACAGTATAATTTACAATGCTTTCAAACTTATTTCAAAATTCTCTTTTTTTTAATTAAAAAAAAATTTTTTTAACTGGGCAATGGGGTTAAGTGACTTGCCCAGGGTCACACAGCTAGTAAGTGTCAAGTGTCTGAGGCCTGATTTGAACTCAGGAACTCCTGAATCCAGAGCCAGTGCTTTATCCACTACGCCACCTAGCCGCCCCCAAAATTCTCTTTTTAAAAAACAATCTATGACTTTTGGAACTCACATAAGAACCTTTGTCTCAACTTCCTTTTCTAATGATAGTGTTAGAAACAAAAATAAATGAAGCACTTTTTCTCTAGATTCCTGATTCTGAACTTGATTTGGGAAATGAAGAAAAAACAAAATGAAATACCCCTTGCAGCATTTCCATAGAGCTCAGGAAAATGGCCCTGGCGACTTTCTTAGACTTACTAAGAACCTAGCCTGTTCCTTCATCCACAGGAAATGTCCCATAAGGTTATTATTGCCCATGAAAACCTGCTTACAAGAGAGCCGTTTCACTGGTAGCTAAGTTTATAGATTGAGTTTGCTAGCAACCATAAGGTGGAGAGATGATGGTATGTGCCAACACATCACCTGAATGAGAGAGTACACTCTGTCTTTCTCATTGAGGGATTTCACTATGCTCTCTTTTCCCTTAATCTTGGAGCCTTTCTCAGAGGGCATTTTAAGTTCATGTGACTCTTATATGGTATAAAAGTACCCAGCAGTCAGTTTAAATTGGAAGAATATGCAAATGTAGATGCTGACCTAGAAAACATGTCTACCCCAAACACATTTTTAAAGATGAGTCAAAATCAGTGACTGTAAAAGGGCTTAAAAAAATAAGATGCCATAGTAACTTAAAACACACACATACACACACACACACACACACACACAAGCACATACAAGCACCAGCATGATGCCTAGTAATACGTTTACATACTACACCCAGTGCTCTCTTCCCTACCCACTGACTAAAAGGGATGAAAAAAAAAAAAAAGGATCTCCCAAGGCTGCTGTAAGGTCACAGAAATTGATAACCCTTACAAGCAATGCTTGTGTGAGTCTGTCTGTGTCTCCCAGATAGGGCACTTTGTAAATTAATCCTCCAAAGGCAAATATATTGTAAGTAGCTCGTTATCTCCAAAGTACTAAATTGAAGAATACATGGGATTATATTGACAGAAATTACATTTTCTGTAATGGGGTTTAATATATCTGAAATCTCTCCCATAGGCTCCTAGTCCCTCGAACAGAGAAGGGTTTGTTAATGTAGGTGCATCGGACATCTAGAGAAAATTTATTCACTAAAATGGATTAGGCCATGTAATCAGTGATTCAGCAATAGTAATCTCTGACACTTATTGAATGGGGGAAAAACATTTTTGTCTTCAAACTAGAATTCTATGGCATCCTTTACCCTCATTGGGCTTTGGGACTTTTCTGAGTTTTACTTCAAAATAGATGTTTTCTCAATCATAAATACTAATCTAAAATGTTAATTAATACAATTAATTAGTTGTACTAATTTTTACAGGTTATTCAATTACTATATCCTTCAAAAGATTATCTGAATTGCAATATGAAACTTTGCTTTCTACACACTCACAAAAGGTAATAAATCATACTTTTTTCAAAGGCTTATTGCCTCACTGCTATACAATGTCAGTATGATATTGGCTGGTACTTAGTATTTAATCTTAGCCTTCAAAAAATTTAAAACTTAAACATAATTTAGGAACCAGACCACACATCCCTCAGGGGGGATCAAGATCTACTTCTTCAAGTAGATATAGTAAAAATGTCTTCCTTTCAATATTTTGGTCACATAGAAAAGTTTCCTTGACTGACAGAGAATCTAGATTCTGTTAATGCCTTAACGTAAGCTTAACCTCAGAGATGGTGAATTTGGAGATTTTCTACTAAACACAGAATTCAATATTTCTTTAATTTCCAATTATTCTGAGGGGGAAAATAGTTATCCTAATAACTTTCTGGACAAGTTTTTATATTTCCTGCTTTAAAATGTATCCATTTTAAAAATGAGTGTAGGGGCAGCTAGGTGGCGCAGTGGATAGAGCACCGGCCCTGGAGTCAGGAATACCTGAGTTCAAATCCGGCCTCAGACACTTAACACTTACTAGCTGTGTGACCCTGGGCAAGTCACTTAACCCCAATTGCCTCACTAAAAAAAAAAAAAAATATGAGTGTAAATACAGCGTGCTCTTCCCACTTGTATTCAAATTTCTCAGTGCCTTCTGTCAACGAATATAGACCATTTTCACCTTTGCATCAACAAGCCACCAGGGAAAGCTGCAATGACTGGGTGTGTCTTCTTAATGCAAAATATTAGCTGCAGGTTGCTAGAGGTCCTAATACTGATTATGTGTAAACGTCAAATTACTCACCAATTGTTCACTTGAAGTATAGTGAGGCCTGTGTCTTGTGCCAGCTGCTTTTTCTGTTCTTCAGAAGGGTAAGGATGCTGAAAGACAAGAAAAATATGTGTGTATCAGACAATATTTAGGCCATTTTGTCAATAACCTAAGTGCCTAGTGAAGTCTGTAATTAAAGGTGAAAATGCTGAGGTGTGTCACTCTTATTAATGGAATACTACATCATCTAATTAATGGCAGTAAAAGACAAGCCAATTACAAAGATTACTGAAGTGTATAAATAGCTACTTAGGATACTTGCAATACCTTGATACAGAGTTTATCCTTAACGGGTTTATTTGTTGCAATCCAAAATTTAGTACAGTATTTTCTGTAGGCACATGAATAAAGGTAGGATCTAGGGTTTGTCTTGTTTTGATTTGTATTAGAATGGTAGCAATTCAAAATAATTTTGGCACACAAATATCCCAATTCTCTATGAAAGTGTAAGGAACCTTAAATATCATCGTCTGGCTCCCTCATTTTGCAGATTAAAAAAAAAAAACAAAAACAAAACAAAAACCTGAGACCCACAGAAGTTAATTAACAACCAGGCCAGTACTTCTTACCATTGCACTACATTGTTACATATTAATGTCCATTAAAATAACTACCTTTTAAAAATCACCAACAATTTCACTTCACCTAAAATACCTATCCTTTATGTCAACAAGTACTGGAATCTTCAACAGAACTAAAAATAGGGTTAAAAAAAGGCTGTTGTCGATTTGCCTAAGAATAAACAGCAAAGCTTTTTATGAAACTCAAAAAAATACCTACGTGTAAGTAAAAAATGAATACCAAACAAACAAGTTACAAAATCAGAAAAAGCTAACTTTAAATCTACGTTTTCACAGGATAAGTGACTCAAATAAACCACAGCACAATGACACATATTAATAATACACAAATCATAACTCTAAGTCCTATATTTGAAATGGAAAGGGCGGCATACTGTTCAGCTGTGTCCTATTCTTCATGACTCCATTTGGGGTTTTCTCAGCAGATACTGGAGTGGTTTGCCATTTCCTTCTCCAGCTGATTTTACAGATCAGGAAATTGACGTAAACAGGGTTAAGTGCTTTGCCCAGGGTCACACAGCTAGTAAATATCCGAGGCTGGATTTAAACTCTGGAAGATGAGTCTTCCTGACTCTAGGACCAATGTTCTATTCGCTGTGCCACCCATCCAGCTTCCCCTTATTAAGAATACACACATCATAATCACAAATCCTGTGATTGAAATGAAAAGGGTTTCAACAGTCAAAAGACATGGGTTCAAGTGGAATCCCTGTCACTTGCTGGTGACTATATATCCTCAGACAAGTAATTTCACCTTTTGGAGCTTTGGTACATGAGGGATTTCTTAACCTGGAGTATGTGAACTCATTCTGTAAATACATACACACACACACACACACATATGCATACATACATATACACATATATATTCATAACAGTATTTCTATACATTTGGTTTCTTTTGTAATCATATTTATTTTATTTTATGCATTTAAAATATTATTCTGATAAGTTCTCCGTGGGCTCTGCTAGACTGCCTAAGGGATCTACAGCATGGAAATGGTTAAGGAGCCCTTGTCTAGATGATCTCTTGAAATCACTTCCAATTCTGAAAAGTGAAAAGAGGATCCTGAAAATATAATCTCCTCCTCTATTCAATGAAAATCAATAAGAACATCATATCCCAGTGAATTTTAGAGGTTAAAAAAATGTCCAGACGAGCAACCCAGTTTTCTATTAATTATAACTAAGGCAACCACAACATTGAATTTAACTCTGTGTCACCTTAACCAAATTCTGGTCCACTGAAGGCTAATTAGCATAGCTTTAAATGTCTGATGAGATGTGATTTTAAAAAAATCATGTTAATGACCACTTCCACGCTTCTAGATATAATTGTAAGCATATCCTATAGTTGCACACAGTCAGGTTATTGTAAAAGAGAAGGCAACTATGAGAAGGAAAGTTGATGTCACAATTATTTCCTTAAATATTGTAAATATTTTTGCCTTTGGCATTTAATCAATAAACATATAGTGACAAAAAGGGTTTACTTTTGAAGAATGTGGTGCTTTTCTTTGAAGAACCCCCAAGTATTTTATAGATGAGATTTTAATTAACTGTCCATGTATCCCTTCCAGGGAAGTAAAAGGAATGTATTGTCACTCCCATTTCACAGATGAGAAAACTGATCAGGTGAAGAGATTTGTCCAGTATAATGTCTATATAAGTGACTGAACTCCTCATTTCCATTCTAGTGTTCCATCTAAGTCTACAAGAGTGAATGGCAAATTCATTTAATACATAATCTTCATCAGCCCATATTGCCATGGACTAGAATTTACTCTCTGTTGAAAAGTAGAAATGAAGACCATCATGAAAGAATATCAAAGACCACAGCACGTCTACAAGCCAACTATCCTATATTGTGTTTTTTGTCCAGTTGTTTTTCTTTTCTTTCTTTCTTTTTTTTTTTTTTGGTCCAGTTTTTTTTTTCAGTCACATCTGACTCTGTGTGACCCCATTTGGGGTTTTCTTGGCAAAGATACTGGAGTGGTTTGCCATTTCCTTCTCCAGCTCATCTAAGGAAACGGAGACAGACAGAGCTAAGTGACCTGCCCAGGTTCACACAGTGTCCAAAGCTAGATTTAAATTAAGAAACATGAGTCTTCATGACTCCAAGCCTGGCATTCTATCTATAGTCCCATCTATGCTATACCATGCCATATCTTCAAAGCTCTACCATAACAAGAGGTATCCATGAAGCCTTTTCGAAGATAACAGAATTGGTAAAACTCAAAATTCACTGAGGTAGCAAGGCACAGTGCATGCTGGAGCATGCTGGAGCATGCTGGAGGTGAAATCTAAAAGATGGGTAGAAATCCTGCCTCTGCCACTTCCTGGCTATGTGAATATAGGCAGAATTCCTTATATTCACTGGACTTCATTGGATAATACATATTTAGAGATATAAAGGACCTCACATACAGATTTTACAGTTGGGGAAACTGAGGCCCAGGGGGTTGAGACTTGCCCAAGGTCCTATAGGTAGCACTCTGTTGTTCCTGTCATTGTTATTGTTTTCCCAAATGGATAAGACTGAACAAAATCAAGTACCAGAATAACATAACCTCACACAAAACCTTTACAAAGTATGAAAGCAGCAGAGAAGAGGATGTGAACCTAGGTCTTCTAATTCCAGATTCTTTCCCCTGTACCATATAGCCTCTCCTCATTTTTTTAATCTGTAAAATGATGATACCTAGAACCTAGTAGTTGTGAAACTCAGTAAGACCATGTATGTATTTATACATACATATACACAACCTTGTATGTTTATATACATTATACATACATATATGTGCGTATATATAAACATATCACATTGCAAATCTTATAGTGCTTTCTTATTAATAACCTAGAAGACTGGAAGAGACATGGTGATTTTAGCTCAATTTAGAATCTCTTTCAACCTCTTATAGATGAGGGAGCTGAGGTCCCAAGAGATGAGTTAAAATACCCAAGGTGACATGGGGAGGGTTAAGGACAAAGCTAGATTTTGAATCCCAGTTATGTAGTGCCAAGCCCTGTGCCTTTGCCATTATACCTCCACTCAAATTCATGTTGCCAGTCAAGAGCTAAACATCTCATAGATACAGTGGGTTAAATTAAAAATCACATCACATGTCTATAGCTTCCTATCTGTCCTTTCTTTTACCTTTTGTGGAAACACATTTTATAGTAGAATAAGAATATTAAAAAAAACTTTTAACTCCCACTGGATAGAGCCATGCCACAAAATACAGAGACCAAAGAAATCTTTTCTACTATCACTGGAAAATAGTGTATTGCAGCTCAATGTATATAATGGCTTGCATTTCCATGGTGATTCTCCTAGAATCTCATAGAGATATATATGTCTTAATATAAATATATAACTTATATTTTCAAATGATAGCCTAACACAGTATCACCATAGCATTGCACGTTAGCAACAGTTTTATTCATAGCTCTGTTGCCCAACCAGAACACAAGCTCAGTTTTAAATTATACAGTTGTTACATCCTGTTATAACATCCTCAGTATAAAGCATTTATCATTTAAAGACCAGCCTTATGGCATACACATGATTTTCTGCCTATAGCATTTTCTCACTTAAAGTTTTTCACTTCTTTTGGAAGTCACTGTAAAAGAGTTTCAGTGTGCTCAATAAATATGTCAGTTCTCTTTTAGGTTACCTTGATGACTATATCTTTTTTTTTGCCCTATCTTATTATCTGTCTTAATGTTATGACCAGAACTGGATAAAAATTAATATTTATGCCATTTATCTTTAGTTACATTGGAAATGGGGAATTGTTACAGTAATTTATTTGTGCTGTGTTTTCAGGAGTGTTTTTGCATGCCTGTTTGCCAGCAAGTTCATATACATACTTATAAAGCCAGTGGAATTCACATTTTATTTATGCAAGCATTGTCCAGAAAATCCCCTTTGAATCATTAGACTGACCAGAGTCATTAAAGATTCACAGAGCCCTAACATGCTACTCACAATCTCAAGTGCAAATTTCTATTGCTTCTTCATGTGGCTTAGTTTCTGATTTTATAATTTAAATATCATAACATAAAAAAGTTCTACTCCTTTCTTATTTTCCTCTGTCACTTTTCATGTGATCTGATTTTAAGTAATTGGAACAAACTGTGTCTAATTTCATGCAGCAATAATTGCTAAGCTGCCTCAAGCTATGAGGATTGAGCACTCTGTCTCCATTAAGCAATTTCCAATTGTTCAGGGTTGCTTTTTTTTTTCTCCAAATGGATAAGACTGGACAAAATTAAGTACTACTTTTTTAAAATAGGGAGACAGAAAGAAAAAAGACCACACAAAACTCTACTAGCATGTACTAAAGCACAATTCCTAAACCATGGTATGTTTAAGGTCAACCAATTAATTTTTTTTTCTCATAGTTACTGGCTTAGTGTGGCATAAACTTTCCATTTCATGAAAAATCTATAATTGCTATAATCTCATGAAAGCCATGACTTTACATAGCTAATTCCCAGTCAGCCAAAAAATTCACAATGAAGCAGGCTTTTTGACTGAAACTCAATCTGTTCGAAATGTCTTAAACCCTGTGCATCCTTATTATATAAGCTCTTGGTGGACTTTAGGAGTTGTTCCTTGATAGCCTAAAGAAAAATGACCTGACAAAGAACCAACATGCCATAGGCAAGACTCCTGCTAAAACATCCAAAGCCCTGTTGCATTCCCACCCACAGGGCTAGTCAGGCCTGCGAGGGCCACAGGCAATGGCCGACATCCCACTACAACAGAGATCAAGGGTGAGCCCTGAGAACTGCCATTTTATCCAGAAATGGGAAATTCGCTCCAAACCTTTATGACTAATCCTCCTTTCCTGGATGTAGTGTGAATAGCCCTCCCTCTCCCCATAAGACGCACTGTCTCCTCTTCCCTAGTATATTTGTCCAAATAACAAGTTTAAAAAATATATTAATAGTTGCTTATAAAGGAAATACTGATTGCACTTGCCAGAGACACCAATCAACCTAATCACTTTGGGATATCAAAGCAAATTTGAACCATAGTCCAATACACGGTGACTTGAGACCTTTACTTTGTTGTGTACATTAGCCTCATGCCATTATGTCTTAAAAGCTTAATTATTTGCAAACAATTGATCAAGATGGGAATTTGAGAAAGGATATGCTAGGGCCACTGGGAGAGCTGCAACGCATTAAGAGAGCAAACAAAATTACCTTTAGATCTTACAATAAGAATTAACGATTGGGACTGGAGAGGAAAGCACTGTAGTAGCCAGGAGGGTTCTTTTCTGGAGTGTTTCCCATTTGATCTGCATTAACACCTCAGGAATGAATGAAAGCTATAAAACAGTGATTATGTATGGGAAAGGAAAGCTGACCCTCCCTTCCAGCATCCAACTAGCACATGTGCATTAGGCTTGCCTTGTCAGGGAACAGAAGAAAAAGGAGGGGGGGATGAGGGGAGGGAGGCTAGACTCAGAGAAAATAGGGTGGTGCAGCCCCATCTAATAGGAAGAACCAGTCTCTTAATAAATAAGGCAAATAAGGAAATGGGATTTATATATATATATATAATTTGAAAAATCAAGACTGTGTTTTTTTTTTCCCTTAGGGTCCAAATCTGAACTATTTGCCATTATTAGTGAGTTTCTGATGATCTAGAGCATTGCTACTAATAATAAAGTCCTAGTATAGCAGTGATTACTGAATAACACCATCAAACACAGAAAAGATCACTAGGGTGTATGTCCACAGTGATAGGAACAGTCTCAGAAAGTCTGAAAAGGCTAAAAATAGCTATGTAAAATGAGAGTCTGAGCTATCATTCTAACAAGCAGCAACAACAAAACCAGAAAGTGAAGAAAAAATGGCAACTTTTTGAAGAAAGTTATAACTGCTAAATTAAAGTTGTATTGCATGGGTGGGTAAGTGGTTCCAAGGTATATAAAGCCAGTTAGGTCAACACACATCAGAAAGCTTGTTTAGCTGAACAATCAATCAGACGTTTTCAGGTGGCCATCAATGGGAAAAGGGAAGCTCTTCAGTAAATAGAGACAGAAAATATCCAGGCTCATATCTTAATGATACTTCTTGTTCAACTGTACTCTTTTCATCAAATTTTCCACCCCTGGCTGCAAGTGTAGATGCCAGGACAGTGATGCATTTTATCTTATCTGTCCTGGTAACCAAGTATCAATAACATTCCCTTTCTCACTGCCTTGCCCACTATAACAGCACATTGTAATAGCAGCAGAAAATTTGAAAATAATCCTGTACACAGCTTGCTGGTGAGATAATGGAAGGCTAAGCTGTCCCTTCTCAAACCTCAGATTAGTAATTTCTTGTGACACAGAACTGCCTCAATTCTGAACCTGCAAAACAGCTATAACAAAGCAATAGGGATAGAAGCAATCTTCAAGTAAAATGTTACATGCTCTGCTTTAAAAGGTATGGGAATGGGCACTGGGTGAGCTCCTGATCTAACATGAGGAGTTATGGCAACTGTCCAAAAGAACCCTTATCAAGGCAATGTTCTGTTGCTTGGCTGAATATGTTGGGAGAACCATTTCGGAAGTTCTTTTATTCTTTTTTCCTCCAGCCTTCTGCCTCCTCCACAGCTAAGTTTAATGCATTAATATAAACTGACCCTAAGCTAAACTCTGGTATGTGATGGAGAGATACTCCCTTTAAAGAAAAAAAAATCCATCCATGTGGATCTTAACTAGATTTCTGTCATGTAAACAAATAAAACCTTTTGGCACTTTCTCTTAT